>NW_006399764.1:7209917-7225453 GCF_000299155.1 Elephantulus edwardii | reverse complement strand
TAATGTTCCAGAATGCCGAAGGGCAATGTCAGTGTAAAGACTAAAGTGGATCTGATCCCAGCCATGATCTTTGCAGTTACTTGCCATGCATCAGAGAGCTGGGCAATGCCTGTTGTGGTGCTGAAGAAGAGTAGTGAACATTACACGGAATGCCAAGAGAAAAAAACAAGTCCGTCTTAGAGAGGGTGAAACCAAGTTGTTCTTTGGAGGCAGGATTTTGAAGCTCTATTGTAAATATTTTAGGCATGTTGCCAGAAGAGACTAGTCCTTAGAGAAAGACATCATGCTTGGAAGGATGGAGGAATAGTGCAAGAGAAGCAGCTCCTGGATGAGAAGGATTGACACAATAACTGGAGTAATGGAGTTAAGAATATCAGAGACAGTAAGACTGGCTAAGGATAGAGCAGGGTTCAGTGCTATTGTGTATAGGATTGCTATGAGTCACTGTCAACCCAGTGGCACATGACAAAAACTATCCATCTATCTATATTCAGCATCTATGTTAGATATTATTTATAAATGCATGAGCTATACAAGATGTACAAAACACACATATGAAAAATTTATTGTTGACTTATGTTATTATTGTTAGGTATCATCAAGTCTGATTCAACTCTTAGTGACTCTATGTATAACAGAAGGTAACACTTTGTAATTCTGCACCATCCTCTTAAAATCTGTCATTATTAAGTTCATTAAAGTAGACACTAAAGGAGACATTAAAGTATCAATTCGTCTCACTGATGGTCTTCCCATTTTCTGTCATTCTTCACTTTATCAAGCATTGTTTATTTCTGAAAGAACTGACCCTTACTGATAATATGCCCAAAATATGTGAGACAATCTCAGTATCGTTGCTTCTTTATCTTCTGTAGTAATAATCCAAATTTTAAAAGCTTAGCAGGTGACTGAAAATGCCATAACTTGGATTAAGCACGCATATATTAAGAACTCAAAGTGTCACCCTTGCTCAAAATGATGTACAGAAGGTGTTGCTGCATATACAGGTCATTATTGTTAGGTGCTGTTGTGTCTGACTTAACTCCTGAAACCTTTATAAGCAATAGAAATAAACCTTGCCAGAGTTTGTCCCATCCTTTCAATCTTGCTGCAGTTGTTAAGTCAAACCATTTTTTTACTGTGTCAACCCTTATTGCTAAGGGTTTTCTGTCCTGAGACACTCCTCTTTTCCAAACAAAATGTCCTTTTATAGGGATTGTCCCTTCACTATAACATAGCCAAAGTATGTTAGACCGTGTTTGCTTTTTTAGGAGCACTGCGACTAGACTTCTTCCAAGATATCTAAGTTTGTTCTTTGGACTGTCAATGGTATATTCAATATTTTTTGCAAATATCACAATTCTAAGATATTATCATACTTAGATGATATTCTAAGGAATGATAAATGATATGAGTAATATTTAGGTATATATAGACACATATATAAGAATTATAGGTATGCATATATGTGTGTGAATTTATTTATCCTGTAAGTCTTACAAATATTCCATAAATTGTGATATATGTGTTAAGAGACATATAAAATAGAATCCATAGTAGTGGCATCTTCAGAGAAAGAAATAAAAAATTACCTAAATGTTCAGTGATTGAAAGTCCTGGCTGCTGCTTGTGGTTGCGAGCATTATGGCTTCAAGGTTATTTCGTCAAGCTGGAGCATTGGCCGCTCAGGCCTTGAGGGCCCGCAGTCCCAATGGCGTCGCCGTCGTGCGCTCGATGGCGTCTGGAGGTGGTGTGCCTACCGATGATGATCAGGCGACAGGGTTGGAGCGGGAGGTCATGATGGCTGCCCGGAAAGGCCAGGATCCATACAATATGCTTGCTCCAAAGGCAGCTGCAGGTACTAAGGAAGATCCTCATTTAGTTCCCTCCATCAACAATAAGCGAATAGTAGGCTGCATTTGTGAAGAAGACAGCAATGTTGTGATCTGGTTTTGGCTACACAAAGGCGATGCACAGCGATGCCCTAACTGTGGGACCCATTACAAGCTGGTGCCCCACCAGTTAGCTCACTGAGTGGGCCCCTAATTGTGCTCATGCTCCCACTGACGTGGTCTAAATGTGCTGGAATGTTTCCTTCTTTCTAATAAAGACTAGCCACTGCTTTGGCTCCTTCTCCCATAAAAAAAAAAAAAAAAACAAAAGAATCAATGGACCCAAGTATATCAGAGATGATAACACTGGAGAAGACAGGGTTTGTATCTGTTGTTCATAGAGTCTTTGTTGTGTTCAGCTAGGTAGCACACAACAACAACAACAAATTCTCATTAAAAAGATACCCAGAATATCCCACTTTTGGCACAGGATTGCAAAGGTCACTGGCCACTGCTGCCACTGCTGGTAATCCTGCCTCTTGACCCACCCCCAAAGCCAGGCCCAGAAGTGCACAAGCCATAGGTTTTCATCCCCAAAACCAAACCTGCTGCTTTTGCTGCTGAGCTTGATAATCCACTCCCAGCACAAAAGTGTAAGAGTCACAGGTCTCCACATGAAGCCAAGGATTACTTTTGCCACTAGTAGTGAGCCTGCCCCCTTATTCCCTAACCCAGGTCTAGAAGTAGACAGGCCACGTGCTTCCTGCCCTGAAGTCATCTTGGTTATGTTGCAGAAATCTTCAACATAGTAGAGAAACAAAAAATCAGGATAGAAGAAACAAAAAATGGAGATAGAAGAGACTCAGTGAAATAAAAGTTAAGAACATCAGTATGAACTTAGAAGAAAAAAAACAAAGCAAAACAGAAGATGGAAGGAAAATGAAGGAAGTCATTAGAATCACGTAAAATATCATTAAACTAAACCACATATGTGTGATTGGAATTCCATTACTGGGGGAGGGGAAAAAGAAGAAATAAAAACACATTGAAAAAATTGTGGAAGATAATAGAAAAAAAATGTTCATGAAATATCATGAAAAGTGAGGAAAAAACATATTCAAGAAGCTCAATGAACACCAAAATAGATTCAAAATGAAAGACATCAAGGTTTAGTCTAATTTTCCAAAATCAAAGACAAAGATAGACTACTAAAAATAGCACAAGAATAACAAAGGAGAACCAATTAGATTGAGCTCTGATTTCTCTGCAGAAACCATGGTTGCAAGAAGACAATGGGATTGCATAAACAGAAGTCTGAAAGAAAACAATTGCCGTCAGAGGATACTATACACTGCAAAGCTCTCCATCAAATATGAAGGGAAATGAAATAATTTGCAGAAAAGCAGGAGCTTAGAGAATTTGTGAAAACAAAATCAACTCTATAAGTTCTTTCACATGGACTTGCTCCTAATCTATGCCAGGAAATTTGGAAGACAGCTGCTTGACCAACTAACAGGAAATGATTCATATTTGCTCACATCCCCAAGAAAGGTGATCAAACAGGATATGAAAATTATCAAACAATGTCATTAATGTCACAAAATATTGTCGAAGATCATCCAAAATTGGTTGGAATAGTATATCGACAGAGAACTTCCAGAAATTTAAGCTGGATTTAGAAGAGGCTGTGGAATCAGGGATGTCAGATGGTACAGATTTCCAAAGGAATATCTGTGTTGTGTAGTTTGTCTCTTAATATGGCTTTTCTAGTGTAGATGACTGACTATCAGGAGGGATGGGACTGTGTGAGTGAGATGTGTTGGCCTATTCACAAAGGGATTGGTCATCGACCATTCCACAAGGGGACTGGCCAATCCCAACAATCCACAGGAGAGTTGGTGAGTCTCTCAGTAAATTAAACAGCTCTAGTTAAAAATCTGAGTTGTGATGCCACAGGCACATGGTTCAAATCTACCATCCGTTCCATAGGAGAAGGATGGGCAATCTCCTCCTAGTTAAAAATCTGAGTTGTGATGCCACAGGCACATGGTTCAAATCTACCATCTGTTCCATGGGAGTAGAATGGGCAATATTCTCCCATGGGATTTGTTGTTGATCTTTCCATGAGATTTTTGCCTCTGGAAACCCATTAGAGGGTCAGCTATGGGTCAGATCTTACTCAAAAGTACACAAAAAGAACAAAACAGCTGCAGGAATAGAAATTCTTCACCCACCAGAAGAAATTCTTTTCATACCAGAAGAGATTCTTCACCTAGCCAGAGACCCCAACTTGTTCAGATGGAAGCCTCAGTGATTACTAAACTGAAGATGTGGATGTGAGATGGGACTTCGGGGTAAAGAAAACCAACACTGGCAAGTCTGGGGACTTAGTTGAACAATTACGGGGAAAGCCAATATTGGGAGGACTGAGAACTTGTGAACACTCCGAGCCACAAGGTTGAGGCACCAGTGTGTACATATTGGAAGATGTCTTGATTGTAATTTGTTATTCTCTGAATTACAACCTTTTAACTCCCCCCAATATGGTTTAGTCTTGTCAGTGATCTATCACACTAGAGTTCAGACCCAGGCAAGTGCTAACATTGATGTTGATGAGTATAAAGATGTGTGGGAGCATGCGAGATATATCTGACAACATTGGAATTAGTTTTGTGTTACTGATGCGGTGGGCAGGGATGGTTTCCTCCGGTGAAGTTGGTAAAGGTCAGATATGGTGCTCCTCATGTGGCCCTGGTTGTTTTTATATCTATTATATTGACTGTTCAAAATTATTTGACTGGGTGAATCACAGGAAATTATTGCTAACATTGAAAAGCTGGGAATCCCAAAAGACATAACTGTTCTCATATGAAAACTACACTTAGAATAAGAAGCTATGTATAACCCAAAAAGCAAACACTATATGGTTTAGGATGAGAAACGATGTGCTTCAGGGTTGTAGCCTTTCTGCACACCTATTCAATGTATATGTGGAGTAAATAATTCTTAAAGACTCTGTGATGAATTATGTGGCATCAGGATCAGCAAAAGACTCATTAATAAACTCTATTATGCAGGTGATACAACATTGCTTGCTGAAAGTGAGAAAAACTTGAAATGGTTACTACAAAAGATCAAAAACTACAGCCTTCAGTATTGATTACACCTCAACATGAAGAAAACAAAGATGCTCATGGTAAATGGAGAAAGGATTGAAACTTTCAGTGATTTCGTCTTACTTGTGTCCACAATCAACACCCTGACCAGCAGGCAGGTGATGAGACATGTTGCTTTGTGCAAGTTTGCTCTCAAGGATCTCTCCAAAATTACTGTTGAGCAATGATGTTAGTTTGAAGACTCATTTATTCCTGATTCTGACTGTGGTCTTTTTCCACCACTTGCTATGTGTCTGAAACTGGGCAATGACTAAGGGTGACAGAAGGAAAATTGATGCTTTTGAGTTGTGGTGGTGGAGAAGAGTCCTGAATGTTCCCCATGGACCGCCAAACAACAAACAGGGATGACTTAGAAAAGATTCAGCCAGAGAACTACATGAAGACAAGGATGGCAAAGCTTTGTCTCTCATCCTTTGAACATGTTGCTAGGAAAGGCTATTCCAAGGAAAGGGACATCATGCTTGGAAAGACAGAAGGTCCGAGAAAAGAGAAGTTTCCAGACTAGATGGGACGCAGTTACTGCACCAATAGGCTCAAGTGTGCTGGAGATGAGGAGGATGCTGTAAGATAGGACAGGATTCAGTGTTGTTCACAGGACTGCTGTGAGTTACACTCAAGCTGATAGCACCTAACAATAAAAATAACAACATAGCTGTAACAGTTTCTCACTGTGCATAGATTTTAACTATTTTGCAGTATATGTCTCTGCATGATTATATTGGGATCTACTAGAGTTAATTTTTATTATTTCACTATATCACTCAGCCTATAAAATTGAGTGCTATAGAATATTATACATTGAATGCTAGAGAATACTGGACACTTTCAAATGTGGTAAAAGCCATTACTTTTTTTTCATAAATTATAGAAATGCACTTCTATAGCTAATGCTAACATTGCTGTTGTTATTGTTGTTGATTGCCTTCAAGTTGAACATTACTCACAGTGACCCCATGAACAACTATCGACACTTATCAAATAGAGTTTCTGGAGGCATATTATTTAGGAAGTGGATGCCACTCCTGCTTCCAAACCTGTCACAGTATGTTATTGCTCTTATATGCCATTGAGTCACATGCGATGTACAGTGACCCTATGTATAGCCCCTCTGAACCCTTCCCTGTCCTGAGCCATTCTCACTTTAACACACTAACCCCTATCGTCCCAGTCACTGTATCAATCCATCTCATCCTTGGTCTCCCTCTCCTGCAGTCTGAGTCCACCCTTCCGAGCATGATGTCCTTCTCCAAGGACCTATCTCTCCTGGCAAAGTGCCCAAAGTAAGTGAGGCAGAGCATCAAAATCCTAGCCTCCAAGGAGACTTGGTTTCACCCTCTCCAAGACAGGCCTATTTGTTTTCTTGGAAGTCATGGTATGTTCAAGACTCTTCTGCAGCACCACAACTTGAAGGTTATCTCTTCTTCTTCTGGCATACATGGTCATTGTGCGACTCTCTGAAGTATAACATGTAATTGATAAGACCATGGCCTGGATTTGGCACACTTTTGTATCCAGATTGACATTGTTGCTCTTCAGCACTCTGGAGAGGTCCATGACAGCAGATTTTCCCAATGCAATTTGTCTCTTGATTTCCTGACTGCTGGTGTTAACAGTGTTGATTGTGGATCTGAGCAAGCTGTAATTGTTAATAACCTCAATCTCTTCTCCATTTAATATGGTGATGCCAAGCAATAGTTTAATTAGTCCTAAATGGAATAATGTTATGTATATGTTTGTGCATGTTATACAAGAAACACAGCTAATTGACAGTGAGATCTTGGTAGGTAATAGTGTTGCTTTGTTATTGTAAACATTAATACTAAACTATTGTTCTGAAAGATTAATTTGTTAAGATCTTAAATGTAGATGATAACAGGGCCAAGACTCTAATCTATTGTTTTTACTAATACAAAGTCCATGGTAGTAACTAATATGACTTAGGCAATGTCAACTCAGTTTCAGTTTACATTGTTTTTGTGTGCAGCAGAATGAAACAATGCCCAGTTTTATACTATCTTCACAACTGTTGGTACATAGGAGCCTGTGCAGAAAAGGGTTGAGTTACTTCCTCTTGTGCAATTCGTGGACTCTGAAAACTCACTGAGTGTCAGCTATGAGTTGACCCCATCTTTACGGTACATGGTAACAATATTCGACCCTATGGATGTGTATCAATCTATTTCATTTTTAGTCTGACTTTCACTGATCTTTCATTTTACCAAGAACGAAGTTGGTCTTTAAAGTGACATCTTTACTCTTCAACATTTTAGGAGGACCTGGAAGCAGGTCCTTGACACTTTCAGTCTTTCCTTATCATGAAGCTTCTCATTGGTTCCATTGTGAGGATTTTATCTTCTTTTATATTAAAACTAATGAGCATGTTTATACGGTTTCAATTTTTTTGAAAAACAATCTATAATTTAATTTATAATATCATTAACATTTAGTATATTTTAAAATTAAGTTGATTTTGTCAAGGAAACTGCAGCCTCCCAAAGAATTAGGTCCTGTCTTTTAACCTTAAAAATTTGGATTTTTATTTTTCCTTGTACCACTACTACAGGTTAAGGCAAACTAAGGGCGGGTGAGGGGGAAGGTAATCCCTCCTCTGTAATCCATCTCAAAAAAATCAGCCAATGGAAACTCTACAGATTGTAAAGATCCTGTCCCCAACAGATCCTGGAAATAGCATAGTCTTGGGCAGCAGGCTTTTGTTTCATTTTCTTTTGATTTGATTTTTCCCAGTGTGTGTGAGGCCATGATAAATTAAGAGCTAACAATAACAACATGTGTGATTTGTACCATTGAGTATAAAATGACTCTTACCTGACCCTTAGAAAACCTGTGCATTTCAGAGGCAATTTGTCGAACAGAAGACAATTGCCCATCCTTCTCCCATCGAGCAACTGGTGGACTCGAATTATGTGCCTTCGAGATTGCAGTGTAACTTCTTGCCACTTAGCTGCCTGAGTTCCCTAAACAAAGTTTAGTATAAGCAGTAATAGCTTAAGAGACTGAATCAAGGTAGGTTCAAATACATAGACACACTGAAATAGACAAATAGACTATTCTCAAGATGGGAAACATAGGGTGGAATATAAAATTCCTGAAGTGTAACTTCCTGTTGACTTGGTATCCCATGGGTATCCAACTTACTGAAGATTCTTCTTTGATTAAAATGGCAACATCTTTAAATCAGCATGCGCAATGCACCAAACAACCTTTATCTAGGTTGTTCAAGTGTTTTGATAAACAACATCCTTTGATTGAGTGCAGTTTGAAAGGGAATCTGACTGGGGAATGAGAGTGGAATGGTGGTGAACCTGGAAGGGCTTTCACAATTAACGAACAGCAAGGAGCTTCCACATAAATATTGTGTGTTTCTTTGTGGTCCTTGTTTTGACAGCTGGTATCTACTTCACTCTGGCAAGCTGAGGTCTCTCTTCCTGATTAGGTCACCTCCCTTGAAGATCCTAATTCCCTAGTGTCACAGCGGCACAGGAACAACAGCAAAGCAACATACCAACAAAGCTTCTGGGCACTGACATTGCTTTCATCTCTGAACACTGTGTGGCTTGTAAATTGTCTCTACTTTGGAAATATGTAAAGGCAAGAGAAACTGAAGAATCTTATCAAAACCGATGATGTCTAACAGATGAAGTCTTTTAATTCAGACAGGATCATGTACTGCTTACCTGAGATTTTGCAAAATGTTCTTGGCTGACAGGTTCTACCAATGTGTGAACTCATTTTAAAATGGCAAACTTTGCTGTACTGGAAACAGATATTTCCCTGACAGTCAGGAAAATATCTCTAGCCTCCTCCTCCTCCTCCTCCAGGAAGCCCTCCTGGTCATTTCCTACTCCCCACAGACCCATACGTACCCCTCCTGTGCCTAGAAAGGGCTGAACGGAGTCCCTGGTTGTGGTCCTGCTAGGCCGGCTGCAGACCTGTCTCTGCTCCCTTTTGTCCTGAGCAGTCCCCTTATTCCTCTCCAGCTGAACCGTTTCTGTCAATATCTCCAAATGCTAAGGTTTGAACTCTTTTTCTTTGGTAGAATGAGGAGTGATATGGTGTGATTAAGCTTTGCTTTTAAGAAAGCTCTCAGTATAAGATAAAGTGAAGTGTGGAAATGTAGTGGAGAATTTGGGCAGGTAAGCAGTTTCTTTTAAGAATTTAAATCCAGTCCTTGAAAGGGCCATCATTTCTTCTTGGTTACTTAGTTTGGGGGGTGGGGGGGGAGGTATGTAGTTGTGATTTCATGGCGCCATACAATCAGTTTTGTAAGCTTTCCCGCAAGCTCCCAAACTCCAGACTCCTTCCTCTCTTGATAGCTCTTACCACCACAACATCCCTCGTGGCTGCTTCTCCACATTTAACTTTTAGAGAGACATTATCTCCAGTCTCTCCCTTGATGGCCCTGGAACCAAACACTCAATTGATTTCTTTCTAGAGAAGCATGTAGGTATATGATAAGCTGCAAGCTTGGGGATTATAAAAATTGTTTCAGACTTGCTTCTTGGTTAACAGTCCTTGACTCCCTTCTGGGATGGTAACTAGACACCATACTGTTTTTATGGCTCTGGGAAGATTGGCTCTTCCACGGCATCGGGGGAAGAGGCAATCCAATGGAGAACAGTAAATGCCTATTTTTCTCATTTGGGCAGATTATACATCTGGGGCTTAGAAGTGGGTTCTCTGCACATCATGGGGTAAAAAAAAAACACCCCAAACTTGTGAATGTTTCTTACATGTTTAGAGAATTAGAGAAAAGGTAGTTTGGTTTTTTGTTTGGTGGTTTTTGTTTTGTTTTGTTTTTGGTTTTGGTTTTTTTGCATCCCCATCTGTTCTAATTTTAGTATTTAGGGCGATATGTATGACTAGTATATCAGGAATATCTTCACTATTTATTTAGTACAAAATAGCATATTCAATCTAACAATAACAGGTGCTGTCCTAAACCATACCTCCTACACAGAAATAATTGTTCTATGGTTTATATATAACCTATGTGTATTAGAGAGACATAGGGGTCCATAGGTGTTATATCATCATGGCTTAGATAGTTGTAAGGTAGCTTACATTTTTAAGTGTTGTTACACTTTTCACTTTTCTTACTTTTAAGTATACAAGCAGGAGAAGGGCACACAGTATCATCCAGTGTGATTTACTGCTCTGAAAACCCACTGGAGGGTCAACTGGGAGTTCGTTTCTAATTCCATGACACAGGACAACAATAAATATATAAAATATATAGGAACAGAACTTTTGAAGTTTGTTGTTCTGGATTTAAATAACCCTTTTAATGTTTTGTTGTTGTTGTTGTTGTCATGTGAAATGTATCAGACATTATTTCTGATGAAATACACCATAATTTTTACTACTATCATAGCTTGTGTTGTTATTGTAGCGTACCATCAAGTTGGAACCGACTCACAGCTGACCCTCCAGCGAGTTTTTAAGGCAGTTTAATTGCACAGGAGGAGATTGTCCATCCTTCTCCTGCATAGCAGCTAGTGGACTTGAGCAATGTGCCTTTGGGATTGCAGTGCAGCTAAGAATAATTTTTTAACTGAGCTATTAAATTTGAAATAGAAAAGTTAATCCTGGTATGTTAGTTATCTAACTATTTTACTAACTTATGTTAGCATGAAATTAGTTACAGAAATTATACGTTCCGATTATATGGGGTTTCCTAAAGTAAAATGAGTTAGTATAAAACACTATCCATATTTATTTGCTACTGGTGTACATGATGTCAGAGCATTTCACATTAAAAGTGGATTATAGAAAAATCACAGCTCAGATTACATATGAGGAAAATAAATAATGGAATGCCTTAGAACAGACCTGTAAATACCATCCTGGTGTTTGCATTTCTAATTGACCTAATTAAGAATCTAAGAATTGATGTTCCCACCAACTTTCTCACTAACAAGCTTAGAATTTCTAGTCAAAGGAATTCTATCTGCTGTCAACTTTCTATCTGAATTATAAAATATGTAGTTTAATGTATAGCCACTTCTGGCCCTGATATGCTGTGATTGCATTTATGCCAATTCTACTAAGCTTTCTTCATTTTTAGATTTGTAGATTACCATTAAAAGCTCCCCCGACCACACAAGGATTACTCCTGTAATTGGACTACTTATTATACTTCCAAGGAAAAACAGTTAATACATGAGATCTCGGATTAAAAAGATAATATTTAACAAATACATATTTACTCAGTGTATGACAAAATATTTGAGTACAAGAATATAATTCCTTTTGTTTCTTTTCTCTCTAGAGTTGAGGACTAAGCAGTCTTCTGTGGAATATTAAAAATACAATATTGATTTTCGGCTAAGTCATTTATTGTTTAGACACGTTAATCAATGTCGTTTTCTGTGAGTATTGGCTAACTGATGCTCAGTGGCATGGTAAGCATATTCGGTTAATGGGCAAAAGATGCAGCACGATGGTGGACGAAAGGGAGGTCAAGGGACTTTGAAATATTTTGTTGTCCGTAGGTAGTGCATTACTGATGAAGCAAAGAAAGAAAATGATTGAAGTTAAAAGACATAGGATGAATGGTTAGACATTTACATCAAGACAAACTCTTGCCTTAATGCGCTAAATGCTCTCCAGCAAAGCATTAAAAACAAACAAATACTTGTTTGTTAAGCACAAGAAGACGTTAGTATATCCCTGTCAAACACGTTGAGGCAGAAGGAATCCGTAGCTAACCTGTCCACTGGGTTTCCAAAGCTATAAAACACAGAGGAGGAGACTGCCCACCTTTCTCTCTTGGAGCCCCCAGTGCATTTGGACCACTAGAGAAGTGTAATCTCTCGGTTAGCAGTATGATTCCCTACAGTCTAGGCCACCATTCTAATAATATTAGACTAGCCCTTTGTGATGTCCAAAGTGAGACAGAGTGCTCAAAAGGAACTCCATCAATGAGCGTTACTCTCATCTTCTAGAGAGAGTTTAGAAATGTGGATTCTCGGGTCCCACATTAGAACTGTAAGATCAAGACTTACTTTTTATAATCCTTAAACATGGAAGTTGTGTAGTTGTTTCTTCTATTCTTGTTTTCAATTCATTATACCCAAATCAGTTCAAAAGAACTAATTAATCTCAAGTACATCAGAGGTGATGAAGGATGATACAAAGTAGGACAGGGTTTTACATTCTAGGGTTTCTATGAGTCATAGTTGACTCAAGGGCACTTAACAATGAAAGAAGCACATCAGTGGTAGGTGTGATGCCGTGGGTTCATTGTTTAAAATGTCTTTCCTAGCCATGAACTTTGTTACCACATAGATGAGAAAATAAAGTATGGATAAAATAATCATTACAGGCTTGGTCAGTTTTTCTCTTCCCACCAAGATAAATGGAAAAGAGTTTAGCCTTGAAGGTCGGAATCTCACTACCAGCAAGGAAGAGGAGTTAGGGAGTATAGTGTGTATATTTTTGGGGCCAGACATTCCTGCATCAGTTAGACCAGGATCAACATAAGAGTGGAGCAGCCCCAACAATCAGAAGCCAATATGAGAAAGAGTTAATTTAGGACTGATGTCCCATGGAGCAAAGTCACAGGCCTTCACCCCAGTCTGCTGAAAGACTGAGGGAAGCCACCATAACCTGCAGGATAAAGGGAACTTTTTAATACTGACCTAAAACATGAGACTTGAAGGTCAAAGAACTATGAACACACTGGAGAAGCTAACTGGACTTAGGAATTTCACACTTGAGAAACTAGAGGAACGAGGGATTGTATCCAGTTGCCAATTTGAGTTACAGCTTGTTAACTTCCCTAACAAGATCCCTAACAGTGAGCTTGTCCTTAAAGATCTGTGTGGACATTGCAATACTTTCTGAACAAGTTGTTGTTAAGTGCCTTCTAGTCATAGGCAACTCATAACGACCATATAAACGAAAAGTCTTCAACACTTGCATGACTTTCATCCTTTTTCCAGGTTCATAGGGTTTCTGGAGGCAAGCTATTTATGGAAGTGGATGCCACTCCTGCTTCCAAGCTTGTTTTAATTGGGGAGCTCCACCAAACACTGTCTACCATGGGTAGCCATTATCGCATTTAACACGTCAGTGTCACAGTGTTCATCTTCACAGAAACCGTAAGTTAACTCTGTACAGCAAGTGGACAGACCAGGGCTATATGTCTTAAAAGAATTGTGTAGAGCAGTAAAACTGGTGTTGGAATTAGTGGAAGTAAGTATAGAAGTGTGAGTGACCATCTCTGACCTTATGTAAATGAGTTTTGGACTGTGCATATTGTTGACTGAGAAAGTTTCTCTTTGTGTAGGGGTCAGAAACAGCCATCCATAGGCTACCTACGCTTTTTTACAGTGGATCTTCCCCTTTTTTTGCTGGTCCTTTATATTTCCAAGCATGATATTTGATGTGTTTCTCTCTCTCTCTCTCTCTCTCTCTCACACACACACACACACACACACACAGTCTCTCCTTACAACATATCAAAAGTTGATCCTCATGCAAGGGCCATGATAATCTTCTCTGTACTGTTCCAATTTTAGTTAGTATATATGCTGCCGAAGCAAGCACACGTCAAAAGTTTATGAAACAAGGTTTCACCATCCTTGTGTCTTAAGAGCAGCTTGGTTATACTTCCTCCAAGAAAGTCTACATGTTCATTTGGTAGTGTACAATATGTTCAAAATGCTTATCTAACACAACATTTTAAATTTAAAAATTCAAAGACATAAGTTCTTTCTCAGTTCTTCTCATTCAGTGTTTAACATTCATACCCATAGGAAGATGTCAAAAATACCATGGCACATCATGGAACTATAAATCCCATGCAATGTAGTCTTTTTTTTTTTTTTGCACCGTAGTCTTTAAACAGAAATCCTTGCTCTTTAGCACTTTGGAGAGGTGTTTGACTGAGGATTTTCCCAGTCCAGTATCTTGATTTCTTGGCTGTTGCTACAAGCTCACCATAGATCCAGGTAAAATGAATAGTTGACAACTTTAGTGTTTTCGTCATCTATCATGATGTTGCCTATTGGTCCAATGGTGAGGATTTTTGTTTTCTTGTTCTTCAAAGGCAACCCAGGTTGAAAGCTGTAGACCTTGATCTTCTTCAGTAAGTGCATTAAGTCTTCTTCACTTTCTGCAAGCAAAGTATGTCATCTGCATAGTTTATGTTGTTGGAATCTTCCTGTGATCCTGGTACCTCATTCATCTTGGTATCGTTCAGCTTCTTGAATTATTTGCTCAGAGTACAGATTGAAAAGGCATGGAAAAAAAGATACAACTCTGAAACATAATATTCCTAATTTCAAGCCATGAAGTATTCCCTTGTCTTGTCAAATAATAATAATAGAGACGAATGTTTATTGAATATTCATGTCACACACTATTTTTAAAAAGTTACATCATAGTGGAGAAGCATGTACACCTCATAATAACTTGATGAGGTAAGTATTATTAATAGCTCTATTTTAAAGAAGAAAGATGAAGAGAAATTAAGACACTTGCATAAAATAACTAATCAGTAATAGTTAAAAAAGGAATTCAAACTCAAACTGTTTGTCTGTCTTCACTTTAAGTCATTTAATGTCAATCATCCAAATTATTTTTTCTGTGTACATAAAAATATCATATAATTGTTTGTTTTATTCATGCCCACAGGAACAACATTAAGTTTTTTCTTAACTATTGAGATATCAATATCAAATAATGGTGACAGCAAAACATACAACTCAAAGTTCTATTGAACACAATTAATTTAGCTTTTAAAGGTGTTAAATATGTTTCAGTAAGATGATTGAAGAAACTGAGCCATAGCTTCCCCAAAACTCAGTTCAAAATTTAAAAAAAGTTAACTTTGTATTAAATGACATTGTTGAAAATGTTGTCAGTGTGAGGAAATACTGAATTTGTGTTGCTCATCTTTAATTTTTCTGCTATCACATCCATACTAAATGAGTAAGCATATATTTTCACTGTATAAGTGATTGGGGTAATGGGGCAGTAGGTATGACAGAGACAATGAAACTGGCTCAAGACAGAACAGAATTCAGAGCTACTGTACATATAATAGGGTTACTATGAGTTGCAAGCAACTCAATGATCCATAACAACAAACTATTCCTATCTGTGTAAATACATATGAATGTATATATTCCTATGTTTTGTTGTTGTTGTTATGTGGAGCAGCTCTCCTGTGGAGCAGCTGGTGGACTCAAACCCCTTACCTTTTGGTTGGCAGAGAAGTGCCTTACCACTAGACCTTAGGCCCCTGAAACCCACTAGATGCTCAGCTATGTCTCAGCTCTGATTCATTGGGCATTACAACAGTGATTACTGTGATTACACAGAAACTATGCATTTCAGTGGTAAATAATAGATTAGAATATCATGATTTTCAAATGGGGGTGGTAGGTAAGTATCCTTAATAATTGTGTGATCATTCATAGCTCTACCCTCAAATCTCTGTCCCTAAAATGGATAGCAATATGATTATGCAAAGGCATTTGACTGTGTGGATCATAACAAA
>NW_006399764.1:7205731-7208007 GCF_000299155.1 Elephantulus edwardii | reverse complement strand
ATCTGCCAAGTCCCTTCAGAAAATATCTTCCATTGTCCAACCCATGATCTGACAGCTTGTATCTTAAGCTTTCTTGGCTTCTGTGATTCCAAAAACGTCGACTGCTGACATTTTTCTTTTGACCAGTGTCTCTTAAGTTTAGTTGTACTGTCTCCAAGGGAAGGTGACGTGTCCTGTAGAACTCCTGTGTAGATTATGTCTCTGTGTCTCGACGGCAAATAACAACAACATAGACTTCTTGGAACAAACAGGTTCGTCCTGAAGAGGGTGAAACCAGGCTGCTCCTTAGAGGCAAGTATTCTGAAGCTTCATCTGATAACACTATTTTCAAGAAGGGACCGGATCTTGAAGAGAGACATCATACTTGGGAGGTTGGAGAGACAGCACAAGAGAGAAAGACCTTCAATGAGATGGATAGATATATTAACTAGGGTCATTGTGATAGGAATAGTAAGATTGGCACAGGATAGAGCAGAGTTTAGGGCTATTGTACATAGGGTCACTATGAGTCTCAAGTGACTCAGTGTCATATAACAACAACAATATTATCTTTCACAATAGGACTTTCATGTCTTCTCTAATCTGTGGTATAATTGTGAAGATACGATGAATTTATATGTGCTCATGTAGCAACTGTATTAACTGTTAGCCCTACCTGTCATAATGGACTATGTTATTTATTGCTGTTAAACTACTATTGCACTTGATTCTACAGAAAGAAACTAATGGATCTGTGTTTAGTTTTGGTTTGGTTTGGTTTTTTTCAAGAGACTGAGGGGAGTTCTTATTGTGTTTGTTGTGTGTCTTTGAGTTGACTTCCCTCATTGAGATCCTATGAACAACACATCTGAACTTGGTCCTATCTTTCACCATTCTCATGGTCTTGATATGCCTGAGCTGATTATCACAGTCATGGTACTAACCCATCTTGTCAAGGGTTTTCCACTCTTTCCCAAGCTATCTTTTCCAGTTCTGTTTTTTGGCTTTTATTCCCTAAGGAACTATCCCTCCATACAACATGTTCAAAGTGAGAGAGATGGGGTTTTTCACCATCCTAGGTTCTGAGATGTACCCTGGTCATACTTCTTCTAAGAAACACTTGTTTGTCCTTTAGGTTGTTGCTGTTGTGTATCGTGAAATCTGAACTGGTTCACAGCTGACCCTCTGGTGGGTTTTCAGAGGCACTTAATTGCAGGGGAGGAGGTTGTCCATCCTTCTCCCACAGGATAGGGTAGCCTTTGGTATAGTCACTACTTTCTGAAAATACTATAATTCAGAGGCATTGGTAGTTCAGTAATCGTTTTTCATTGTCCAACTTTCTGATTTATTGGATACAATTGAAAATACTATGGCTTGGATCAGGCATACTTTCATCTTTAAGCAGAAATTCTTGTTCTTTATCTCTTTGGAGAGCAATTTTATAGCAAATTTTCCCAATGCAACATAGCGTTTGGTTTTGTGACTACCGCTATGGGTGTTAATTGTGAATCTAAAGAAAATGAAACTATTGACAAATGGAATCTTTTCTCTTTTTGTGATGTTGTTTATTGTGTCATTGGTGAAGATTTCTATTTCTTAATGTTGAGATGCAATCCATATTGAAAGTTGTAGTCCTTGATCTTCTCTAGTATTTCAAGTTTTCTTCTCTTTCTGCAAGCTAAGCTGTGTTATTTGCATAATAGAAGTTGTTAGACTCTTTCCCTAATTTTAATGCCATATCCATCTTCATGTAATCTAGCTTTTCAAATGATTTTCTCAGCACATGGATTGAATAAGAATAAAGAAAAAAGAAAACATTAAGAAAAGTATTCACTGCTGAACCAATACTATTTGTTGTGTTCCATAGAGTTGGAGCCAACCTATAGCTGATCTTCCAGTGGGTTTTTCAGAAGTTGTAATCTCATGGAAGGAGATTACTTCTGCAGAGCAGCTGGCAGATTTGAACCTATGCCTGCAGGATTGCAACACAGATTCTTACCACTAGGCCACCAGAGCTCCTTAGATGGCTTCAAAATAAATGGAAGAAATATTGTTGTTGTTGTTATGTTCTGTCAAGTCGTTTGAGACTCATAGCGACCCTATGCACAACAGCCCTAAACCCTGCTCTATCCTGTGCCAATCACATGGCCTCTGACACACCCATCCCGATTACCCCAGTCACTGAATCACTCTACCTCATAGAGGGTCTTCCTCTCCTGCGCTGTCCCTCTACTCTACCCAGCATGATGTCCCTCTCTAAAGACCTGTCTCTCCTTACAACATGTCCAAAGTATGTC
>NW_006399764.1:7201136-7202167 GCF_000299155.1 Elephantulus edwardii | reverse complement strand
GGTCGCTATGAGTCAGAAACGACTCGATGGCACATAACAACAACAACAACAATGATTCTAAAATGAGACAATACATCTAAAATAATTGGCAGACTTTTGGCTCATTAGTTATGTTAAGGAAACATTACATGGTTTGAAATAGGAAAGGGTGGATACCAAGGATGTGCCCTATGTCTATACCATTTCAATCTGTACACAGAACATATCATCTGAGAGGCTGGATTCTATGAAGATGACTGTGGCATCAGGATTGGAGAAAGACTCATCAACAATCTGCATTATGCAGATAGCACAACCCTGCTTGCTGAAATTGAAGGGGACCTCAAGCACTTGCTGCAGAAGGTCAAGGACTATAGCCTTCAATATGGATTGAAGCTCAACATCAAGAAAACAAAGATTGTCACCGCTGGTCCGATTGACAGCATCATGAGAGATGGTGAAGAGATTGAGATTGGTAAAAGCTTTAGTTTGCTTGGCTCTACAATCAACACTCCTGGTACCAGTATCCAGGAAATTAAAAGACAAATTGCATGGGAGAGTATGCTGTCAGCAAACTCTCCAGAGTACTGAATAACAACAATGTCAGTCTGGAGACTAAGGTGCACCTGATCCAGGCTATAGTCTTTGTAGTTACTTGCTGTGCATCAGAAAGCTGGACAATGACTAGAAATGATAGAAGGAGAATGGATGTCTTTGAATGGTGGTGCTGGAAAAGAATATTAAATATACCATGGACTTCTTCCTAGTGGTGGCCTGCTATTTCAGAAGTGGGTGGCCAATCCTTCTTCCTAGTCTGTCTTAATCTGAATGTTCAGATTTAGACTAGTATCTGAGAGACAGCAATTTGTGAAGCAGTGAAAGATAAATCCCTTATTGTGGAGTTAATCATTAGTTACAGTGTTGACCCCACCCTTAGCACAGAGCCTTGACCCACTTACTTCCCAGCTCCACCCTCCACCAGGATAACCCTTCTCATCTGCCAAGTCCCTTCAGAAAATATCTTCCATTGTCCAACCCATGATCTGACAGCT
>NW_006399764.1:7175982-7198931 GCF_000299155.1 Elephantulus edwardii | reverse complement strand
GTATGAATCTGTTTATTTTCTTGGCAGTCCATGGTACATTCAACACTCTTCTCCAACACCACAGCTCAAAGGTGTCAATTCTCCTACTGTCCTCCCTAGTCATTGTTCAACTCTCTGATGCATAACAAGTGATTGCAAAGATCATGGCCTGTATCAGGCGCACCTTAGTTTCCAGAGAGACACCGTTGCTCTTCAGTACTTTAGAGAGGTCCCTAATAGCAGACTTTCCCATCGCAATACACTTTTTTATTTCCTGACTGCTGGTGCCAAGAGTGTTGACTGTCGAGCCAAGCAAACTGAAGCTGTGAACAATCTTAATCTCTTCGCCATTCATCCTGATGCTACTAATTGGTCCAGTGGTGAGAATCTTGGTCTTCTTGACATTGAGCCTCAGTCCATATTGAAGGCTGCAGTCCTTGACCCTCTGCAACAAGTGCATGAGGTCCTCCTCAGTTTCAGCAAGCAAAATATTCTATTTTAGTTCAATCCAAAATCAAAACTCACAGGAGAAATAGTCAAGATATTAAAAATCATGCTGTATTTGGAAAACTTGATGTCAAGGACTCACCAAAGTGAAAAAGAGCAAAGATGTCAGTTTAAAGACTGAGGTGTATCTCACCCAAGTTCTGATCTTTTCAGCTGTTTCTTATGAACCTCAAAGTTGTATAGTGAAGAAAGAAGACAAAAAAACAAAAAACAAAAAAAACCCCAAAAACCAACAAACAAAACCTATGCCTTTGAATCTTCCTTGTACGTATAAGGGTAGTATCCTATCATTCCCCTTATGCTTCAAGATAGATGTATACATAGCTGTAAAAGACTGTGAGTTTATATCAATGATATCTTCATGAAGTAGCCAAAAGGTCATCATCAAGAAAAGACCAAAAGTGATGTCAGAGGGACTCTCACATTTGCATTAGAGCATAGATACCATTACAAAGTGAAAAAATGCTGAAGTATAAAGAAATGAACAGAATATTTCAAAAGGCATAAGGAGAAGGTAAAGCAAGGTATTATAATGAAATATTCAAAGAATTGTAGTTAGAAAAAAACCAAAGGGAAAATTATGCTTGGCATGTCTCAAGCTGAAAGAACTGAACTACAAAGCCAAGCCCCAAGTTGTAATAGTAGATAATACTATAGGCAAAATGTTAGGTGATGCAGTGAGTATAAAAAAGAAGATGGAAGGAATATACTGCGCCAAAAAGAACTGATGACAAAGTAGGACCAATGGAAAAACAAGCAAACAAAAAACCCCCAAAACATTCATGGTCTTGTGACTAAGCTTTCACAAGAAGGGAAAAACTGGACAGCACTATAAAGAAAATTATTGTAATAGTTTGTATTAGCATTTTTCATTTTGTTTTTATCTTCCTGCATGATGTCAGTTGAGAAACAAAAGATATTTCTCTTACAACCAATGATAGTCTTCCCTCTCTGCTGTTTAGTCTGGTATATTATTCTTGTCTCTTGTCTATTGACATTGTTAGTTGCACTTGAGTCCAGTTGGCTCTGATACTTGGTGCCTTTATTGATAACAGAAGGCAGTGATGTCTGCTCTTGAGCTGTTTTCAGGAGTGTTGGGGTCTTTTATTCTTCTCTTATGGCTATTAAAGCTCTTCCTAATTTTAATTGAGCTTATTCTTTACCAAACATGATATTCTCTTTTTGTTTGTTATTTTTTGATGATTTTTTAATGAAGGGAGTCAAAGTCTTACTTTCTGTACTAAGGCATGTTTTAAATTAATTTATTCTAAAATGTATCTGTGCTTCCCCCTAGAAGTCCATGGTATAATCAATGTTCTTGGCCAACATCACAGTTACAATGAGAAAAATCTATCAACAGCAATAAATAAATAAAATCATTACAAGTAAGGGTTGAGAGGGCAGGAATATTTTTCCCAGTTAACTGACCCATTTCTTTTCTTAATTAATTTAATTTTATAACTATGCTTTAAAAAATTCCCCATAATCTCCATGTGTGCATAACTTACATTAAATTTTAAAGTTTTCCCACAATAATGAAATGCTTGTATTTATCATTTTCTTATTCACAACATGTATGTAGGGAAGGATCTGGTTTTGATGTTAGAGAAGTAAAAACAGTATTTATGAACAGAAAACTCTTTCAGATAAAAATTGTGGAATCTCTCCCTTCTCTTCATAAATCACGTTCTCATTTACCTAATAACGGCAAATCAGGCATGGTCTTCATTTCAATGACATGGGTTATATGTAATTTTTAGTTTCTTTAGAAATATTCAAGGATGTTTTGGAAATTATTTTAGTCATTCAAAAAATATGCCAGTAAGATATCCTTAGATACAGAATCCACCTTGGTGGTGATAGCCTATCTTCCTGAGAGTATTGAGAAGTTAGGTTTTTACATCTGTTATCAGACTGGTGGCCTACACTGGGATTCATTCTGCGATTTGCTGGTATTTGTGAGGGCTTTGTTTAGTTGTGTTATTTTTGTTATTTATACACAAATATGGTGGTAGCACATTAGAAGTTGAAAACCTCTTTGGACAGCCAAACTAAATCACAACTTGGGACATATTTCCTAAACTTTTGAACCACTAACATACTACTTACAAAACAATTAAGTAAAATAAAATATACCTGTAATAGTAGAATGAACTCAGCATTCTGCAGCACACAGAGCAAGAGAGTTGTTTGTATAATCTCTGACATTGAAATGAAGACCTTTCCTGATTTGCCAAAGAATCAATGAAGCTTTAATATTTCAAAGCTTAAGTGATAACAGAAGAGAGGGCTTTAAGCTTTTCACTACTTGGCGATACTCTAGAGCCAATTCTAATGTATAGTGGCCCTCCATTGTGTTTATAACACAGTTTATGTAAACAGGAAGAAACTGCCCACCTTTCTCTCCTGTAGTGGCTGGTGGAGTTGAACTACTGGCCTTTTAGTTAGCAGTCCAGCTCATTCATTCATTCATTACACCACTTTCACATTAAAAAGCAAAACAAAACAAACAAACAAAACCACAATTAAATTTCTCAAAATATCCATTAATTCATCAGATTATTACAAAAAGATATAGAGCAATAATACCAGATTTAAGAAAGGAGTGATTGCTTAATCTTCTGAACAATTCTAACTCCATCAAGAATTTTTTATATTTCTTTAATGAAAAGTTTTCTGGATCAAATGGCTATTTTTTTTCTGCATTTTTTACTCAGATGAAGCCTTACATCAAGTAAGTAAAACAGAATTTATGCAGAAGTAACCTAGCTTGTCACAGCGCTCCTTACGATTATAATACAGAAGATGACAGTGTACAAATCCTAGCACTGTCTTTGGTCAGGATGCTGAGTCCATAGTTCAAATGAAACTTCAGCATTTTCCTTAATGCCCCAAGTAATTTGGCAAACAGAATCTGAGAAAAGAACATTTTTGCTTCTGCTATGCAAGGCCCATATGCTCCCTAAATATTATTTAGCATCTCCATGGTGTGGTCTGTGTGCACTCTGCTTTATAATCATTGCCATGGTCATTAGCATAAAAATGCTTTTCTCCAGTCTTTTTTTCCATGCTTTGGCTTTGAAATTTTATCCTTATTCATAGTTCAGGAACTCTGCAAACAAATAAGATGCTGCACAGAATACTTTAGACAGCTTCTGTCCCAGTACTAATCTGCAATTTGTAGCATAAAACTAAAGTTAAGCAAGCATGTGGTCAAAGACAAGGGCAAAACTAATGTTATTCTGAGAGATACGAGGATGAAAAATTTTAATTCGTTCATTATGTTTTATTTATATTATAAGATAAAAATACTTGAGGGAGATCATTAAAGTACAATTACTTGTGTGTTTATAGATATATATGTATATTTTTCTGTATATAGTTTATTACATATGTTACTTGTTCTACAAGAAATATCTTAGTGTGTCTCTAAGATAATAAGTTTCAATGTATTGCAATAGCATTATAACATTTTATGAAAGACAAATTTAAAAATCTAAAGCTATTATATCTTGACAATGTTTTCTCTCAAATTCTATCGACTTCTTATGGTGGTGCTCCAGAAGAATTCTGTGCTCTTAGATTTATACCAATTCAAAATAGTAGTTTTGGTATCCTCAAGGGATTCTAATCATGTTAATTTTAGAGGTTCTTCGAGTCTGAGAAACAAGAGTAATTTGAAAGGGCAAGATCAGACTCCCAGGAGAAAAGGAAAATAAATTCCAACTCTAGTAGGAGAGTCTTTGTTACCTTTGAGTGAGTAAGAACATTCTCATGGTGAGGGGGGAAAATCCTTAGCACAACTTTTCTCAGTACTGTGGTTTCCAGTTTTCTTAAAATTTCTAAATAAGCTCTTGAGATAAACCCTTATGTCCCAAGGGAAAAAATAAAATCTGTGAAGATGTATTCAAACATTACCATCAAGGTTATAAACCCTTCCATTTGGTATTCCAGGTTGTAAATAAAAATGAGAGGAGACAACCCCGTATTCCCCCCAAAAGCCAATGGTGGCTTTGAACTGCTGCATATTGCTGGCCTTTGGGTTAAGAATGTAGTTCACTTCATCTCTAGTGCTCCCTCTGTCAAGATTGCTGTTTTAGAATGTTAATATTAAACAAATAAAACCCCCAGTTATCATAACCTTCTGAGCACACTCTTGTGCCTAGAATTTAACTGGCTCAGTAAAACCTCTTTGCCTTGTTCTCTGTGTCTTACTAATAAACCCAGGACTTTTCATCACTTGTAAATTGTTCTTATAAGCCATTTTCATTTGCTTTGATTTTTGTATACAATACTAATGGAAAGATGACTTCTTTAAGTTAGCTGATCTCTTTTGGCTTGAATCCTTTTTCTAAGCACTTTAATGAGACCTAGATTGTGGCATCAGGTTTGAAGGAAGACTTATCAATAACCTATGTAATGCAGATGGCACAACCTTCCTCACTAAAATTGAATCTGAAGCACTTGCTGTAGAAGGCCAAAGACTGCAGCCTTCAATACAGATTGTATCTCAACTTCAAGAAAAGAAAGATAGGCAGCATCATGATAGATGGGGGGGAAAGATTGAGATTGTTAACAATTTCATCCTGCTCAGATTCACAGTCTACACTCTTGGTACCAGCAGTCAGAAAATCAAAAGATGAGTTGCATTGGGAAAATCTACTTCTAAGGCCCTCTCTAGAGTGCTGAAGAGCAACAATGTCAGTGTAGAAACTAAAGTGTACCTGATCCAGGCATGGTTTTTTCATTTACTTATTATATATATAAGAACTGGACAATGACTAAGGATAACAGAAGAATAATTAAAGGCTTTGAGTTGTTGCACTAGAGAAAATATTGAACATACCATGGACTGCCAAGAAAACAAATAGGTCTATTGCAGAGACAGTAAAAACTCTATCTCACACACTATGGGCACATTTTGAAACTCTTTCTCACATATTTGGGTATGTTGCCAGGAGGAACCAGTCCTTGGAGAAGGACATCATGTTTGGAAGAGAGGAGGGTCAGTGCAGGAGAGGAAGAAACTCAATGAAATGGATTGACACAGTGACTGTGACAGTGAGCTCCAGTGTGTCAGAGATGGTGATGTTGGCTCAGGATAAGTCAAGGTTCAGAGACATTGTTTACAGGGTCACTATGAGTCATATGTAGCTCAGTGGCACGTAAGAACAACAATGAGACTAAGAAAAGTGTGTTAGTGCAAAATAGAATATTTAATATTTTATTCATTCATTCATTTATTTATTTAATAAATCCATACTTACATGCATTAAAACTCTAGCACCAATATTTTCAACTTACCTGTTTCGGGAGAGAGTCTATTATGAGTTGCACTGCTAAGCCAAAGGTCTGCACTATCATTCACTATATACATATGTGCATGGTGAATTACTTATACACACACATTGTCCACTACCCATCTTCCATTTTGTCAGTGAATTCAATGATTTGCACATAGTGTCTTACAGATTTCTGTGATGTTGGAAACTATGCCATGGAAATTCCCAGTACCAGAGCAGGGTCAACACTGTTGTACGGCTTTCAGTAGTGACACTAGGCAGACATACTTGAACAACTTATGGAACACAAGAGAAAATTTCATGGTGTGGTGCTGGAAGATGAGCTGAAACCTAAAAATAATTATGAAAGTTGTACGGCGCTGGGCAACATTTAATTGTGTTGTACATAGGTGTTTTGTGAGTCAGAATGGACAAGTCTGTAATAAACAAATGGTGCACTGAGTTGGCCAGAAACTGAAAAGTAAGAAACATTTTTGCAAGGCATAGTGGTCTCAGTAAAGTATTGAGATAAATGCTTAAAACAGGAAAGAGGTAGAAAAGACTGATTTCTTTCCATAGCTCTAAAAGCAATGTAAATTTTAGATTTTGCTTTGTTGTTCCATACCCAGCAACTGACTTTTTTTCCACCTTTGTAGAATTAAAGATTAAAATGGAGCCGCTCAAAAGAGGCTGTTTGGAAGTTTACATGAGAAAAACAAATTTCCGCTTTTATTCAGCTTCTGCGCCAGAATGCCTAATTTGAAAGCTCATGATTTGCTGATGCATCCCGGCAGACGGAGCTGTGCATAGCAGCTGCATGTTTATATCTAACACATCCACAGACGGGAGGATGTGTCCATAAAACACGAGGATGTGCTTATCAGAGCTTTGATCGAGTTATACAGTGTAAACAGGTACGAGCTGTAACCACCACGGCCTCTGCATGGCAAAATGTGGGAAAGGCAGGTCCAGTTTCAATTTGTTGTTGTTGTTGCTTTTATTTTCTAGGAAGTTTGGATGATTTAAAAGTGACGACCAGCCACAATTTACTCAATGCCACCTCTATCATCATATTATATCATATCATATCATATCATATCATATCATATCATATCATATCATATTGTATAGTATCATATATCATATCATATCATATAATATCATATCATATCATCTTTCAGTTAGAATTCCCTGTGTTAGGACTTAAAGGTGATATGTAGTTGTGGTGGAAGGAATGCCTGAAAGATTAAGACCTAATTCCCTATTAATGGTCAGAAACTACATCACTTCTTTAAAGAGCTCTGGTGCTGCAGTGTTAACATCTTGGGCTACTTACCCAAAGTTCCCATCCGCCAGCTGCTGACAAAATGATACGCTATCTCTTCTCATAAAGATCCGTAGTCTTAGAAACCCAGCAGAGGGTTACTATTATTCAGACTTGAAAAAAGCAGGTTTTGTTCTAATTAGCATTTTTTAAAAAAATAATGAAAGACAAAGTGTAGATCACTTGAAGGAATATGGAAAGGATATGATGAAATGCAGTACAGTGTGACTAGAATTTATGGAATTTAAAATATACTAACATATCACAGTCATTCCTGAGGAGGATAATAATGGCTTTATTGCAAATAACTGTCAACTTAATGAGTATTATGCATGTTTCACTCTTTAAAATGTATGCATTTTTTAATGTTACTTTTATATAACCTCTTTTAACTAACTTTGTAAACTTTCTTTGAGAGAGGCCTTGCAGTAAAGTCATGAGGATTTGTTAACAATTTATAGCTACTTTATACACCTGCTGTGGTCTGTAGCCTAGGAGTTTTAAGGTAGCAAAGTAAGAATTGGAGAGTAATCATATTTCACTGAAAATGAGCTTCAGTCTCCACTTATGAGACAAGAAATAAAAGTTTTGAAGCCTCGAAATAAAATATTTTAGTGTTTCATTAATGCCCCCCTTAATGTCTGAATCCACAGTTTTATGCTATCATAAATGTCTACCTTTTACTTTCAAAGGAATATTGACTGACTGAAGCTGAGATGTATGTACTGCTCAAGGAAAAACAGATGTTGCAATGACCAAACTACATACAATTTTCATGTAATATTACTAAACTGAAGTCACATTGTATGAGTTTTTCTTTATAAGAATGTTCATGATACATAAGTACTTTGAAATTTAAAGCAATGCTACATAAGTCTAGGGAACAGGGTTTATGAGAAAAAAACAAAGCCGTAAACAATCTTTTCTCCCAATGTAGTGTGTATGTGCACATGAGAGAGAGATACACACAAATATGGCACTGCAATTCTCATGGTCATTTTTACTGTGAACTTTCTAGAAATTAAGAAACACTTAAAACCATGATATGGTCTAATATATATTTCTTCTCAGTAGCAGACCACACATGCAATATGTATATATATTGACCTATATAAATGATGCATCTTTGTCAAAGAATTTGCATGTCTGTATTGTTCTTTTTTACTCTCAGAGATTTTAGATTGGAAAAAAAAAGTTTAAAAGTTTAGATCTTTAATTTTTAGCATTTATGATTGTGAAGCCAAAAGGAAAAGATGTGTTCCAATGACACCTGTCCTGAGAATTTCAGAACTAGGCTATTTAAGGAAAAGCTCAGGAAATGCCAGATCTTCAAGTGAATGCAAACATGCTTGACTCAACTCACTTTTTAACAGTTGTAAGTGAAGGGACTGTATGATTTTTACAGTAAAAAATACAATATTTTTGAAAAGGAATGAAATTATTTGTTCTTAAAACCAAAATAATTATTTTTGGAGTCAAAGATATTAGACTTTAGTTCTGTTTTCTCATTTATGCTTCTCCTTTTCTCTATCTTGCGTAACTCCTAAATGCCTATTTAGGCAGGAAGGATGAGTAATCTCCTCTCATGTGGTTAACTGCCTCTGAATACCCATGAGAGGGTCAACTATGGGTTCATTCTGACTTGATGGTACACAACAACAGCCATAACAGAAGAAATATCAATCAAGTTGGAAAGTGTGCTTCCAGGACAGGAGAAAAGGAAAGTGAATTACTGATCGAATATCTTTGTTAATTTTTCTAATGATTAAATAAACTTTAGTACTAGTTCCTAAAATGAAGAGACAATCTAGGAAATATAGATAGATAGATAGATAGATAGATAGATAGATAGATAGATAGATAGATATAGATAGATATAGAGATATATAAATGAATATGAATGAAGCAAGGTTCCATAGAGAATATCATGTTGTTGTTGTTGTTGTTGTTAGGTGTCATTGAGTCATAAGCAACTCATAGTGACCCTAACAAAAGACCTGAACACTTGCATTACTTTGATCGTTTCTCCAAGGCTATAGAGTTTATGGATGCAAGATATTTCAGAAGTGGATTCCACTCCTGCTTCCAAGCTTGTTTTAATTGGGAAGCTCCACCAAATACTGTCCACCACGGGTAACCATTATCACATCTGACACATCAGTGTCACAGTGTTTAGCATTACAGCAACCTCAAGTTATCTCTTATAGTAAATGGACAGACCAGTGCTATACCACTTAGAGGAATGTTTGACCAAAAACAATTAAAACCAGGCCTGAGGGCCACAGATTAAAATCACCCACCTTTGGCTTGGTAGCATCACTTTCTAGCTACTAGGGCCAACAGAGCTCAGAGCGTATCATATACATTATAAAATGAAACTATTCATTGTATGCGATGTAATCCTACAAACTAATATTTACATATTGCTTCTAATATTCTATCCTGTGCATATCCAGAATCAGATGATAGGAGCTAAGGAGACACTCTTAATATCTTTAATATGAGCTTTCTGATTGTCTTTGTTAGCTAGGAGTTATTTAGTAAATTTAACATTATGAAAGACCACTGACTGAAATTCCACCTTGACAATATGGTCCTGTGTGTTAGGTTATCTGTATCTCTTTTAGGATGTCAAAGGTCATTGGTAATCTTAAGTTATTGATGGCATTTTACCCTCTTAACATGTCATCTTCTAAAAGAAAAAAAAAGTCATAATAATGCTTTATTCTTTATCTCATTTCACAACATGTTTCCTTCTTCTTTCTTGATATAATTCTTCTTTTACTATTTTTCCTCTATAAATTCTATTGTGATCTATCACACATTCCTAGTAGGAATTTTATTACAGTGTGAATGCAATAGATGAAAGTGTGAAGAAGTTGTCATGAGTATGATTGGTAGGTATGAGGAATGTACACTTAAAACATAATAAAGATGGATAACAATAATGAAGTAGAGAACTGTAGGTATGAAAGACAAACTGAAGATTTTAGCAATGTGTGTGCGAAGAGTTCAGATTTGTATTGAAATGAAAATACTCATTGAGTATTTTCATGTAAGACATTTTGTAATTATTATCTGAGGAGAAGTTAATAATATATTAGTGGGATGATGAAAGATGCAAGGTTGAGTGAGCCAAGGTTTTTCTAATGAACCAACACGTTCTTTTGGTGCCAGTAAATAACTAAACCATGGAAGCTGAACGGAAATCCATCTAACCATTCACTCTCTCAGGAATCAATTCTTTATTGAGCCCTCTCAAATGGCACACATGATATTTTTGTATATTAGAGGAGAAATAGACACAGTTTTATCTTAAAAAACATACAGACCAGGGAAAATAAAGGGGGGAAATGTATAAGTGCAGTCATCATAAATGCTTGAATACAACAAACTGTGGGAATAAGCTAGAAAAAGAACAATAATACACTGGAAAACCGCCATCATTCAAGATGAAACATGATATTATTTCATGATCAATAAAAAATTACTGCTGCTAAAATAAAGAGTAAGAGCCACAGGGACGTTTAGTGAAAAACAGAAGGAATGATCGAATCAACACAACTATCTCTATAGTAAGGGTATACTACCAAATGCAATGTTAACATATTTCTGGTACACTTGGTCACATCAGTTTCTGTTTTGAATAATATTTGTACATCATAATCTTCAGAATAGAATTCCTCTGAGTGGTTATTCTGCTGAAGGGAATCTTAGAAAATTCAAATTCTGAACAATAATGTAGAATATTTTTCATGTCTTTAAAAGAAAGCATTGAGGAGAAAGAAAGGAGACCCATGAATAAACCAAATGTGTGAGAGAAAAGGAGCTTTGTAACTTTTAGGTTTTAGAATGTCTCTGTAATACTACTTGAAAGGGGAATAAGACTTCAATGGCTGGTGCAAGAATGTGTATTATTCTAGTCCATCATGTTGATGACAAGAGAAGACTTATGCCAATCTTATAGACTAACCATTATCAGTAGATGCTTGTCAAGAGTCTTCAAGTAATATATTTTGCTACTTAAAAGACAAGAAAACATTGAATCTACTTTCTCTAATGGTGTATTTGTCTGGTTTTCAATAGAGAAAGCAGACATTGATTAACTCCTAAAAGAATGTTCCTCAGACTTGATTTTTCCCCATCAAAGTGAGTTTCTAATATATAGCAGTCATTAATGAAGGCTACAAAAATAAATAAAAGAAAGGAGGGAGATGAAAAGAAGAGGCATAGGAGGGTAGAACATAGATGATAAATATTTTGAAAACTGATAATATTATTATTTTGATAACAATGATGTAATTGTGGCGTGATGGTAGAAATCATCATATGTTGGAAATGGCATGGCATCAAAAGAGGCAAAAAGAAAACATCCTGGAAGACAATGCCAATGACAGATTTATCTGTAGACTCCAAAATACTTGTGTACTTAGATGTATTATGCTAACAAGAAACCCTGGTGATAAAGGGGTTAAAGTATTCAGCGGTCAAGAAAACCTTGGATGTTGGAATTCACCAGCCTCTCTACATAAGAAAGATTTAACAGTCTGTTCCCACAAAGATTTCATCTGAAAACCCTGTGGGCAGTTCTATGACTTCAATTCTGTGTGAGCTGGAATTGACTTGATGACAAAGGATTTGGGATTTTTATTATTATGCTAATAACTTTGGATAAAAACATGGAACATATTGTGATAGATGAATACAACCTTGAAAAATTTGGAAAGATAAGAAATAAGTGTATAATACATAAGGAAAATAGTTACAAGTATATATAGGAGAGTATCTCTCTTCCCTTCCCAGGCTCCTTATGTCTCCCCTTCCTCCCTTCCCTTTCTTTCTTGCTAGCATCAGAAGCATATTAAAAGTATGTCAAAAATAAACTCTTTTTTCCTCCTTCATCTCAAATATCATTAAGTGTGTGGCAGGTATATCCATAGAAACGTAGTATAACTAGATGTCAAAGTGAAGTTTCTGAATGTTTAGACAATAGAGACATTAGGTCATATTGGAATGAGAGTCCAATCCATTTTGAAGTAGACATACTGTTGACAGTTTGCACTTGGTAAGTGCATGTGACTCTGTCCGTCTACTTTCACAAGCTGCTGCTCTGTCATATTGTGAGTGGTCTTCCTCCCACATTCACAAAGGTCGGCATATAGACTTTTTTTCATAGAAATTGAAAATGAATAAATGGAGAAAAGTCACTTAATCTGTCTTTGTGATGATGTATTATCTGAACTTCAGGCATCAGACTATCATTAATGTAATAGTTTAAAAAGAAACAAAACACATTGGTTCATAATTTTTCTCTGAGAAACAATCTAGAGTTGAATCAAAGTTGAGAGCGAGACACTTGGTTGTTATTTTTGGCTTGTATTTTTTAATAAATAAAAAGTTAGACTTCCTCAATAAGAATACCTCTTCATTCATAAGTAGAAGCTGAATGGAAGGTTTTGGGAAAAAAATAAGGTCCCAGGAACCTATTGGATACAAATTGACTTGGTTCAACTAACAGATGCAGCCTTAGTTACACTCACCAGTCTATGAAGGATGGCTGGCTGGTCAATGGATTGGGGGGAAGTCCATATTTGTTCCCATTCCCAAGAAAGGTGATCCAACTGAATGTAGAAACTATCAAACAATATTGTTAATATCACATGTATGCGAAATACTGCTGAAGATCATTAAAAAATTATTAGAACAGTACAAAGACAGGGAACTGCCAGAAGTTCATGCAGGATTTAGAAGAGGTCATGGCACCAGGGGTATCATTGGTGATGTCAGATGGAGCCTGGCTGAAAGTAAAAATAAGGAAAGTATATTTATGTTTTATTGCCTATGCAAAGGTGTTTGTGTGAATCATAACAAGTTGTGGCTGACATTGAGAAGAATGGGAGTCCCAGAGCATTTCACTGTGTCCATGTGGCGCCTATACCTGGACCAAGAGGTTGATGTGTAATAAAAGCAGGGAACACTAAGTAGTTTAAAATTGAGAAGGGAGTGTGTCATGGTTGCATTTTCGCTGCATACATATTCAATCTGTATGTTGAGGAAATTATCCAAGATCCTGTACTCTATGGAAAAGAGTACAGAAACAGGATCGAAGGGAGACTCATCAATAAGTGATTAATAAGGATCAATGTTTGTAGATGAATGAAAGGAATTAATAAGAATAAATGATTACCTTGATTATAAAGTATTATTATAGGAATAAATGACTGTGCTCATGGGAAATCTTTACCTAGACATTAGGCTGTTGTGTGAACAGGGTAGGGGAACACTGGATAGTTTAAAATTAAGAAGAGATGTATTTTCTCTCCATACCTATTTAATCTGTATGCTGAGCAAATTATTAGAGACTCTAGACTCTATGAAGAGGAATGTGGCACCAGGATTGGAGGAAGATTCATTAATAAATAACCTATGTTATGCAGATGACACAACCTTACTTGCTGAAAATGAGGAGGACTTGAAGCACGTGTTGCAGAAGATCAAGGAATGCAGCCCTCAGTATTGGCTGCATCTCAATATAAAGAAAACAAAGATTCTTACCACTGGACTGATAGGGTCATAATGGATGGAGAGGAGATTAAAACTGTTAACAGCTTTTTCTTGCTAGGATCCAAAATTAACAATCTTGGTAACAGCAATCAAGATATAAGGAGATGTATTGCACTGGGAAAATCTGCAGTAAGGGATCTTCCAAATTATTGTGGAGTAATGATGTCAGTTTGAAGAGTAAGGTGTGTTTGATTCAGACTATGGTCTTTCTGATCACTTGCTATCCATCTGAGAGCTGGACAATGAATAAGAATGACAGAAAAAAGGATTGATGCTTTTGAGCTGTGGTGTTGGAGAAGAGCACTGAACAACCCATGAAAGGCCAAGAGAATGAACAGATATGTATTGGCAGGGGTACAGCCGGAGTGCTCTTTGGAGGCAGAAATGATGAGGTTTCGCCTCAAATACACTGAATATGGGGCTATTCCTTGGAGAGGGGCATGATGCCGGGAAGGGTGAAAGGTGGAAGGGTGGAGAGGAAAACCTTCAACTAGGTGGTTAAAACAGTGAGTGCTGCAATGGACTCTTGAGTGTTAGGAAGTGTGAGGATGGCACAGGCTAGAACGGGGTTCAGATTTTTTGTTCATAAGGTCGCTATGAGTCATACTCGACAGCACCTAACAACAACAACAACAAAAAGAATACTAAACCACAAAAAAGAAAGTATATGAAGACACATGGAGAAATGATTATTCATAACATAAATAACCTCTGAAAAACAAAACAAAAACAAACCGGAAACAGACAAACAAATCTATCATGTTGATTCCAACTATGGCCACCCTCTAGGGGGTTTCCATATTAAATCTGCGTGGGATTACACTTGCCCCATCTTTTTCTCATAGAGGGGTTAGTGGATCCAATAGCTGAGTGTTTAGATTAGCAGCCCAATATGCCATGGACATAGTTCTATTAGTGACTTCCAAGCATTTTGTGAAAAGGCGTTTGTATAATCACAACCAAATCCAAATCAAACCCATTACTGCTAAGTAAATCCCAACGCACAGTGACAGTATAGACAGAGACACTCTCACCTTTAAGATACAGATTGCCATCTCTTTCTCCTATGGAGAATCTGGCAGGTTATAACTTCTGACCTCTCAGCACCTGGACAGTTTATCATAGCACCTGAAGCTGTGTTTATAATCCTGAGGAAAGATTAGTTGGGGAAAGAGAGAAGCCTCCTCTCTCTGTGAATCACGTAGCTTCAGTTATTCCCAATACAAGCTGTATTATGAAGGTTGATAGAACACAAAGCAAGGAAAATAATGGGGGAAAAAGGTACTTACTGCAAAAAAAAGCCAGGATTCATTGGTGCAAAATATAGACAGGAGATCTCATGCCCAAATTAACTACACACAGAATATACCTTGTTTGCATAAAATTTCCTCTCCTTGGAAAAGTCTAATGTTAAGTTTTGTTTGGAAATTTTCAAAGAAACTTTCTTAGCTTATCATTAATTAGATGCATGAGAGGGGAAATGTGATCTTTGTTTTTCTCCAAAAACTAGAATTTCTAAGCCATTGTTAGTATGAGACTCAGAACGAGGTGAAGTCATGAAAGATAAATCATGTTTTTAATTCAAAATAGTTGCTTTACCAAGACTAAGCATGAAAAATGTACAGTTCTCTTGAGAATAAATTTAATACAGAAATTAGGGAACTATGCTAACATTTTAAAGACCAAGTAACATTTACCTGAAAATATCAAGTGACTAACTTAGGTCAACTATATGCTAGGCATAGAAAAAGTTATTTAGTGAGAGAGCAATTTGTAACTTGAAATATACTGGTATTAATCACATCAGAAATAACCAGGCTTATAAATGTTGTACTCTGGGGAAAAAATGAATGGTAAAAACTGTAGTGTTTTAACAACTGAATTAGTCCTCAGTTAAGTATTAAACATAAAACTGACAATGACTCTATCAATAAATAATTCATTACCACCCAGAAAAATTTTATTAAAATTGAAATTGAGGATTATCAAAAGAACAATGATAAAGAGGAGTATCAAGAGTGCTTTATTGTGAGGATTAAAAGCCATGCTAAGAAAAGAGTTAATTTAGCATGTTTGAATGCCTGCACGCGCGCGCACATACACACACACACACACACACACACACTCACGTAAAAAAAAACAGATTAAAAACAAAAACCACTCATCTTTGTAAAATGAAAGTCTAAGAAATGCTTCAAGCAGGAACTAAAATAATACAAGCTTGCAGCCAAATATTGCTAAAAATAAGGAAGAAGATGAAAAGAATAATTAAGAATTCAAGTACAAATCACATGTCAGTTATTTAAATACTAAGAATGGTCAGAAGATTGGGCTCTTTCCAGACTATTAATGCTAAATAAATATTAAATGTTTTCTATTCAGAATCATTGATAAGAATGGGAGTCTAGCATACAGCTTGAGGATTCTGATAGACTGTCTTGTAATATGTGAAAATAAATTTAAAAAGTTTGTAAGTGTTTTGTTCTTTCAGATATACATTTCATAAGAATATAGGCAAAGCAGAACACAGTATCCACATCCTGAACCTGAAAACCATATCTATAATTACAGTTATGAATATTGCACACAGAAGATGAAGAGGAAGGAATATACTATAAAGGAAGAAGAACATATAACCATAAGAGAAGTTTATTTGAGTAAGAGTGTACTGGTCTCCTAAGGCTTTCATAACAAAATATCATAAACTGGGTGACTTATAAGAATAGAATTATTGTTTCTCAGTTCTAGAGACTGACAGAGAGTCTCAGACCAAGTTATCAACTTTGTTGGCTTTATTTCCTGGCTGGAAGGAATAAAAAAAATATATATTTTATGTCTCTTTATTAGTTTCTGATAGTTGTGTCATTTGTGGACCATTCCCTTCCTCCCTGTCCTTGTGTATGGTCTCCTCTTTTATAAAGACTCTAACCTTGAAGATTACGATATGACTCCATTTGACCTTATACTTACACAATTAGGAATATCTTCAAGGATTCTCTTTCCAAATAGGGTTACATTTAGAGGTTTGAGACACCAGAATTTTCATATACCTTTTTTGGGAAGGTATACAATTCAATCTTTAACAGAATTTTAAACTCTGCAGCTATAGTAATTTTCATATCATTTTAATAAACTGCATAGCAAAACATCATATTAAGGACTATACAAATGATCAGAAAATACTTTCCTGTAGGTAGGTCCTGGGAATATGTTTGAAGTTTACAGAGAACTGATTGTATGTAAGAAAGAGAGCTGGTGACAATGGAGGCTGAGTTTTGGGCCTCCAACCAACCACAAAAGAAAGGCTGATGGTTGGAATCTCCCAGGCATTGCACAAGAGAAAGACGAAGTAGTCTGCCTTGATGAAGACTTCAAATCTTGGAAACCCTGAGAGGAAGTTCTTTCTTGCTTTACTAGGTCACTCACTTTGAGCCAGAATTGGCTTGAAGACAGTGCCTAGCTTGGATCTAAGAGACACTTGAAAAAGACCTTGTCCAAAAGTGCCTTGATTTTGCATTCAATTTTCAATCAAAGCAGAAATCTTATCTATAACTTTTGAAATAGTTGTTTAACATCTGTTTAAGCTAACACTTTGTCAATTACTTTTAAGAAAACTGTTTTTAAGTATCTTCTAACTAGGTGTCATCTTTATTCATTGTACAACTCTCAATCAAGTGATCAGAAAAACCATGGCCTGAATCAGATACACCTTAGTCCTCAAACTGACATCATTGCAACACAATGTACAATGGACAATGAATAAAGATGACAGGAATAATGATGCCTTTGAGCTGTAGTATTGGAGAAGAGCACCGAATATCCCAAGAATAGCCAAAAAGGACAAATATGTCTTGGAGAATGTGTAGCCAGAGTGATATTTAGAGGCAAAAATGATAAAATTTCACTTCACATACTTTTGGCATGTTGCTAGGAGGGGCTATTCCTTATAGAGTGACATGATGCTCAGAAAGGTGGGGAGTCAGCAAAGGAGAGGAGGCCCTCAAACAGGTGGATTGACATGGTGACTGCTGCAATGGGCTCTTAGTGTCAGGAAGTGCGAGGATGACGTAGGACAGGATGGGTTCAGATCTGTTCTTCATAAGGTTTCTGTGGCTCATACTCTACTTGATAGCACCTAACGACAAGTTAATAGCAACTTAACATGACCCTGTAAAGAGCAGATGGAAACCTTGCCCTTCCTTCCCTGTTTCCTCCTCACAGTTTCTGCCATGCCTAAGCCCATTATTGCAATCACTGTTGTATCCCATCTCCTTGAAGGACTTCCTCTGTTCCATGACTCTACTTTTCCAAGAGTGGTGTCTTCTCCCAAGAATGGCTGCCTCCTGACAATGTTCACAAAAAGAGATCTTTTACCATCTTTGTCTCTGAGGGAAAACCTGATACCACTTTCCTCAAGACAGATGTCATCTAATTGTGGATTATTTTCTTATTTTGATTCAAAATTCATCTTTACACAATGGTCTTATTATGGTCACAAAATGTAATTACACTTACATATTGTTGTTGTTATTGTTAAGTGCTGTCGAGTCATAGGTGACTCATATCTACCCTTATAAACAAAGATCTGAATGCTTGAATGACTTTCATCCTTTCTCCAAGTTCATAGGGTTTCTGAAGGCAAGCTATTTCAGAAGTGGATGCCAAATGTTTTTCCTTCAGGGTTTTACTTAGAAATTAAGTTTGGAGGACATATTGTATTGCTACATACAAAGGGTGTCATATTTGAAATTTTGTACAAATTTAGATAAACTAAAGATAACAAAAATTATAAATGGCATTATGCTTTCCCTTTAAGCTATTGTTAACTAACTGTTTGAATCAACTCTTACTCTAAGAATATATGTAAAATCAGAATCACTCTCTATGTGTATCATACATGCATGTACAATTATATGTTTATAGACTTATGTCATTTATAAGAAAGAAGGGTAACTAAGAGGGTAAGGTGATCACGTAGAGAGAAGCAGGGACATAAATTTTTGTAGCAATAATGAATATTCTCCTGAGATTCTAGCCAAAGGGAGAACAGAGAGTGACTCCAGGTAGAGTCTCACTGCTGGACCAATTGGCAGCACCATGATAGTGAAGAGATTGAGATGTTAACAGTTTCAGCTTGGTAGGTTCCAAAATCAACACGCTTGACACCAGCAGTCAGGAAATCAAAAGACAAACTGCATTTGGAAAAAACAGCTGATAGGGACCTTGTCACAGTGCCTCAGTAACAATATGCTCTTATCTAGGCATGCCTAATCCAGGTCATGGTCTTCACAATTACTTGATGTGCATCAAAGAGCTGGACAATGGCTAAGGATGACAGGAGGAGAATTGATGCCTTTGAGTTGTGGTGTTTGAGAAAAGCAGTGAACATAACATGTACTGTCAAGAGAACAAACAGGTCAGTCCTGCAGAGAGTGAAACCAAATTGCTCTTTGGAGGCAAGGTTTCTAAAGCTCTAGCTCAAATACTTTGGTTATGTTGCCAAGAGGGACTAGTCTGTGGAGAAGAACATCATTCTTGGCAGAGTGGAGGGACAGCACAGGAGAAGACAACTGTGGATAAGATGGATTGACACAACTGGAGTAAGGAGACTAGGTGTGTCAGACACAGTGATACTGGCTTAGGATAGGGCATGGTTCAGAGATATTATACATAGGGTTGCTATAAGTCACAGGCAATTCAATGGCACATAACAACAACAACCACCACCAGGTCTTACACTTCTTAATATGTAATATTTGTTCTAAGGAGACATTTAACTAGACAGATGCTATCAGTGACTGTTCATAATAAAGATACTAATTCAGGCAAGTTGCTGAAAAATATAGGACTCTTGGTAATAAAAGTTATCTGGATAATGCCATCATGTGCTTGTGAAAAAATAGACCTTGAACTGAAGAATACTCTAGGATGCTTTCTAGGTAAGTCCAGCATTCCTATTTTCCTTTACAAGAGTTAGATTTTAAAAAGCTCTCTTCAACTTCTTAGGCACTCTCCCCTTGCCTCCAGTAAATCTGTTGAATATCTAATTTCATCTTGGTATTTGATTCTTGGAACACAAACTAACACAGATTGACATTTATTGTCACATTTCTCCTCTATTTACAAGAAGTAGCTCAGATGTAGACATACAGATCCCAGAAATTTCACAGTCCTGGAAAAGAAAAGATAAATAAGTTGGAATAGAGTGATAGTTGTGACTAGAGGTGCGATGAAAAATCATTCTACACTCTCCACAGGAACCTCAGGAGGCTACATATGAGAGTTAGAGAGAAGGCCAAAGTCTGAAATGTACATTCCAATCAGTTCAGTCAAAGATCTGATATAGGCATTTTACCACTAGCCTAAATACTTTTCAGCAACAGAAAATAAAATCTCTCTTGTCTAATTAACGTAATCTTGATAGTAAATATTTTCTATGCAATACCCATGGATTAAAAAAAGAAAAAAGATAAGAAAGAAAAAGAAAGCGTAAGAGAAAAAGAAATAAGATGGCAATGTACCAAATAATTCCGAGAATAAGTTTTATTAATTATGGTCCATATATTCTTGACCGTCAAATCTATGTACCAATTTGGCTAAATCAGTTTGCTTTATCAAATATCTGTGATCTAGAGGCTACTATGAAGGTATTTACATGTTATTAGCATAAAAATAAATCTATATACTTAAACTACACACTCAGATACATCTAAATTTACACTTGGGTTGTATACTTGTAATTGTGCAATGTGTTGTATGTCTGTTATAATTTAATAAAGCTCCAATGGGTTTGTTGATTGCTGTCAAGTTCAAACTAACCCATATTTGACCCTCGAGAAGGTTTTCAGAGACAATAAATCTCATGGGAGGAGATTACTCATCCTTCTCCTGCAGAGCAGCTGGTGGATTTGAACTGCCTCCCTTTGGGATTGCATTACAGCTTCTTAACACTAGCACATGTCCACATATAAGCAAACCCATTGTTGTTGGGTTGGTTCAGATTCACAGCGAGCCCTGTAGGACAGAGTCGAGCTCCCTCAGGAGCTTCCAGAGCTTTGCATTTCCAGTGATTTTCAAGAAGCCACAACTTTTTCCAGTTTGACCGATGTTTTTGAACAGCTCACCTTCTGTTGATGGCTGAGCACTTATCCACTGCAACACCAGGGTTCTTATTAGGTAAGATTTATGCTAAAGAACCTCCACTGAAGCCTGAAAGAGATTCTAACACAAAAGCAGCAAAGGAATGCTATGTTCAAAGGATCAACAATAAAACGACAGCTAATTCCTCAATAGAAAAACTAAGATAAATGAAGATATATCTTAAAAAAGAATTCTTGATAAAAATAACTGGCAATCTAGAATTCTATGGCTAATTGGACTATGTTTCATAAATAAAGGCAAATGGAGATATTTAAGACAATCAAAAAGAGAGGAAAATATTCACTATCATGCCTGCAGTAATATAATTAGAGAACAGTCCAGGCAGACAGATCCTAGATGAAACATGAAGAAAAGAAAAAATAAAAAGAAAAAACAAAAACGAAGAAAAGATGCAAGAATTTGGACAAATCTTAATGGGAATTGTATGCATTAAACCAAGACTATGATACTTTTACTATTATAAACAGTAATATGTGACAATATCTCATATCATACCAGATTACTTCATATTATACACTTGTACAATATACATACATGTTGTTAAGACGTGCCATGCTATGATTTCATATTACTTGGATCAACAATCAACACCCTTGATACCAACAGTCAGAAGATCAGGAGGCAATTTGCTTTGGCAAGAGTACTACAAGGACCACTCCAAAACACTGTGAAGCAATGATGGCAGTTTGAAGACTAGGGTGTATCTGAGTCAAGCTATAGTCTTTTCAGTCACTTGATATGCATCTGACAGCCAGACAATGAATAAGCACGACAGATAAAGAACTGATGTCTTTGAGCTCTGGTATTGGAGAAGAGCATTGAACATCCCATGAACTGCCAAAACCCGAAGAAATATTGGAAACCAAACAGTCTTGGGAAAAGTTCAGCAGAGTGCTCCTTGGAGGCGAAGATGATGACATGACACTTCATCTCTTATACTTGGGACATATTATTAGGGGAGGCTATTTATTGGAAAGGGACACCATACTAGGAAAGTTGAAAGGGTAGTGAAAGAAAGGCATACCCTCAACAAGGGGGATTGACACTGTGACTGCGGCAGTGAGGTCAAGAGCGCCAGTGATAATGAGGATAAAACAGGTTAGAGGAGGGTTCTGTTGTTCATAGATATTGCCGTATTTCTCTTGAAGAGTATTTATTAGAAATTATTAGAATCCTATTTCTTTGGGCTGACAGCAAACCTCCTCATGACTAAGCCATCAGAACTTTAAAACTAGACGTATCAGTAAGTACTATTTAAAGCAAGAAATATTTAACAGAAAAATAATTCACCCATATTAATTCTTTTAAAAATATATAAAAAATTCTATTTAAGATTATTCTGTATTTGAAATTTCATATCTATAACATCATCTGTTTAGTTTTACATGGGCCAGACCTCAAAAGACAGACCTCACTCAGAGCTCAAAAGACATCCCAAAGAAACATAGAGTCTTTCTACAAAGGTTTTCTATATTAAAATACAAAAAATTATTGATTTTTCAACAAATTAAAATGAACTTTTAATTATATCATATGAACAAATTAAAATGGAATTAATTGCCCTATTTTAATTTTTCTATTCTTTTGGGGGGATCATATTATGAGTCAATTATAACTCGTAGCAATCCTGTGAACAACAGATCTGATCTCTGCTCTATCTTGTGTCTATCTCCCTATCTCTGATATCGTTGAATCCATTTTTACAGTCATTGCCATTTCGTCTTGTTGAAGGTCTTCTCTTATGCTGGCCTGATACCTTTGCAAACATGCTATCTTTTTTCCAAGAACCTGCACCTCCTACAACATGTCCAAAATACGTGAGAAGAAATTTCACCATCCTTACATGTAAGAAACATCCTGGTTGCACTTTTTCCACAACAAATTCATTTCTTCTTTTGGGATGTCGTGGGATATTCAGAACTTTTCTCCAACACTGTGGCTCAAAGGTATTAATTCTTCTGTCACACTTAGTCATTGCTCAACTGTCACGTACATATTAAGTAATTGAAAGAATCAGGTTCACTTTAATTTGTAAATTGATGTCATTGATCTTGAGCAGCTTGGAGAAGTTCTTGATAGCAGATTGCCCCAAAAAAGCACACCTTTTGATTTCCTGATTGTTGGTACCTGAG
>NW_006399764.1:7150290-7174812 GCF_000299155.1 Elephantulus edwardii | reverse complement strand
GTTAACAGGTAAGCATGTTTATATGCAGAATAAGCATGGGTAAACCAGTTTACAGCATCTGTTCAGTGAAATGTGGCTTTTTTCCAGGGTGAAAATGGCACCGTGCTATAGCAATGTTTTGGAAATGGTGAGAGTGAACTTTCATTGTTTCCAGAATGGCATAACTATCTCTAATAGTGTCATGACAGACCATGTAATGGATTCAGGAAAAGTAGGAGAAAATTTATCAAGAAGAAAATGGATCATTTTGATAATTGTGTCGCATTTTCAGTCTTATATTCTGGCTAAACTTTTGTGATTTTGATTTTTAACACTGAAGCTTCAGATCCTCTTTTGGGTTTGAACAAGCAGCACTACCTTTTCTTTTGCAAAATAGTTCTCTACCTGCAAAGCAAAAAACCTTTAGTATGTCAAGTTTTAGCCAACCCATAGCTCATCTTCTAAGGACTGTAAATTAAATGGGAGATTGCCCATCTTTCTTCCATGGAGAAGGTGGTGCATTTGAACTGTCTACATTTCGTTTGGCAATGCAACTTCCAAACTGCTAGGCCACCAGACCTCTCCACAGTAGTCAACCTATAATGAGATGATGTAATTCAGAGACACTTCTATGGTCAAGTAACAAGGATCTTAGCATTTATATATGTTTGCAATAGCTAATATAAACTCTTATTCATACACACATTCCGAACAAGCTTGATTTTCTGGAAATTCATTTGACTTGTGTTTAAATGAACTTGGTTTTAACCCCAATTATTTTCAGCATATTTTCCTAAATATGCGCTGCCCAATCTTCCTTTTTGAAGTGAGATTTTTGAATTTCATTTCCAAATATGGCATCTTATCTTCCAGCAGGACATACTTTACAAAAGTAACAGATATTTGACAAGCTAACATTTCAAATCCTAGAAGTATGCTTCCAGAAGTTTCAAAACCAAACTATTAAGTTAGTAAAATTTGGACTTTACAATTAGTAGTTTATGCCTCCAGCATCGCTGTTATTTTCTCAGCATCATCCTTAATTCCCTCATTTCTTTTTTCTTCCTTCCATCCTTTGTTTCTTGATTCTATCTTAAAACGCCACTCCTACCTCTTAGCACAAAGTAGCGTATGTAACCTCCAGCTCTTCAGAATAGGTTGGGTTTGTTTTGTTTTTGTGTTTTGTTTTTCCTTAGCAGGCAAACTATTTCTATTTGTTTTTCATGTGATAATAAATTGTACTGTCATTTAAAAGGTACAAAGTTTCAATCCACCAACCAACGGCCCTGCAGAAGAAATGTGAGTGGTCCCTTCCCTGTGATTTGTAATTGTTTTTGTTATACACTTTTAAATTAGAACCAACACACAGCTGATTCTCCAGCGGTTTTTCAGAGCCTTCAGATTGTGTAAGAGGAGATTGCCCAGCTTTCTCCCACCAAGCAGGAGATGGATTCAAACTACATGAGTTTGGGTTGACAACACAACTCTTTATCACTAGGCCACCAGAGCTCCTCAAAGGATTAATATTTTTTGTTGTTGTTGTGATAAATTACCTTTGAGTGTGCAAACCGGCTCCTAGCTGACCTTTCAGTGGATTCTCAGAGACTGTCAATTTCATAAGAGGAGGAGATTGTTCATTTCCTCCTCGAAGGTGCTTGTGGATTCACAAGGACCAAAACAACATGGACATTTTGACCCCCGAGAGCCAGAAACCAGAGGAATCAGATACCCCTCACTATGCTGCTACCCCTGTAAAAGGTTAGAGGGATCACAGTAGAATTTGCTAGACAGAGAGCTTAAAAAATTAAAAACAGAAATTTCAAAACATAAAATGACCAGGAGCTCTGGTTGTCTAGTGGCAAGTAGCTGTGCTGCTTACCGAAAGGCACACGGTTCAGATCTCCGAGCTGCTCTGTGGGAGAAAGACAGAAAATCACCTGTCTTGCAATTGACTGTCTCTGAAGGCCTGCTGGAAGGTCAGCTGTGGACCAATTCCATCTCTACAGTAAACAACAACAACAGTTTATGACATTAAGACTAAGGTGTACCTGATTCAAGTCATAGTATTTTCAATTACTTACTCTGCATCTGAAAGTTGGACAATGTATAAGGATAATGGAAGGAAAAAAAATGATGACTTTGAGTTGTGGCGTGGAAGGCGAATACTGATCATTCCACAGGCCACCAAAAGAACCAACAGGGCTGTCTTGGAGAAAGTGATACCAGAGTGCTCCTTGAAAGCAGGAATGCTGAAACTTTGTCTGACATATAACTGAAAGACAATGAACACTTACTGGGGTAGGTAAAAGGAAAGAGCTATGAAGAATAAAGGGATGATGAGACATTGTATGTATGGATGTTGTGTTGTGAGACAGAAGGTGCACCAATGATTGATGGAGGGGGAAAAACCCGTCTTTCACTCAAATCACAGTTTTAAAAAGAAAAGAAAAATGGTGCACTATATACCCACACATAAGCCTCAGACTCTGTGGCCTGAGGTAAGAGCCACACTGAAATTCCAGAGGCATGTAGTTTAAATCTAGCAGCTGGTCCTCAGGAGAAGGAGAAGGAATCTCTTTCTATGCAATTTGCTGCCTCTGAAAACCCACTGGAAGATCATCTATGAGTCTTTTCTGACTCAACAACACAGCTCAGAAGGCAAGAGGAGTAAGAGAGATAATAAATGGAAATTGACTATCAAAGGGATACAGGAAGATTTCAGTTATGGACATTATACTTAAGGTCATTAAAAGGGTGAATGAGTTGTATATGGAAAACCATTTTGCTCTGTAAGCTTTCACTCAAATCACTATTTCATGAGGAGTAAGGGACAAAGCAGAGCCTTTGCTCACAGCTAATTGGACCTGAGATCATTACTAATATCAAGAAAATGTATAGGGGACAAAGAACACATTTTTGCTAAATGTAATTAATAGTGTTAATTATTTGTGAGTTGTTCCTCAAAAGTAATCTATCAGTAGGCCTTCTTCTCAAATCGTTTGCTCAAAAGTTACTTCTATGAACAGAGAGTTTCATTTTAGAGCTGAATATCGGAAGAGTTCCGAGAATCTCATGAAGGCAAAAATTTGTTGAAACAGAGAACATAAAGAAAAGTGGAGCTTGATGGGAAAATCTTTGCCAAAATAAGAAATGCACAGAATGCCCGGCTCTTGATTATGATGCTGAGACACAAATCTGTCTTCCTGGCAATGCACCAGAGATGAATGAGGCAAGCAGCAATTTTTGTTTGGCACAAGTCAAAAGTGTGCTTTCAAAAGCCAGACTCTTGGCAATGCAAGACCTCAAATAACCAAATGAATGACTGGTTTTTATTTTGCTTTTCACATAAATTTCCTTCAGAAGAATAAGGGGATTTTCAAGGAAAAAAAAAACAACCTCAAACCAAATCAGAACAAAAAAATTACGTGGAGGAGAATGGGAAAATGAAATCCTCACTTTGAGCTTGAACCCCTGCCCCCGAAGGAAAGTCCACCTCAAATAGGAACATTCTGGCCAAGAGCCCTGATATAGAAAGATTAGTGTTTGAATTACAAAAAAAAAAAGCATGTAAAATTGGAGAAAACATAATTGGAAATGTAATATTTTAAGGAAGATGAGAAAAATAGAGACCTGTCCTTTGAAAAGTGTATGGAAAAGTTTAGAAGCAAGGAGGAATAAAATAAAATTGGAAAAAATTTTGAATGACACACAAACCTTCATCAATGCCCCCAAACAAATCCATCCAATAGTAATTCCTTTCAACTGAAAGAAGGGAAGAAAAACTTTAATTTAGTATTTTCATATTCTACCCCAAAAACTCATCCCCATTTATTGAAATGCATAGATTAAAATTATAGATTCATCCATAAAAAGAAAAAAAAAGAGCATTTAAGTAAATATAGTTGATAAAAACATTTCCAAAGAAGAAAACAAATGAAAAAGCATTATAAAACTGTAATATAACAATCCAATTTGAAGTAAAAATGTACCAAAATACTTAGGAGTATGCTTGGATGCAGGAGTGGCATCCACTTCCTAAACAACATGCTTCTGGAAACTCTATGAACTTTAAGAAACAACAACAGTTATAGAGAGGTTTCAGGTGTTTGTTCATAGGGTTGCTATGAGTCATTCTTGACTCGACGGCAATCAACAACAACAACGATGAAATATAGTGAAGTAGAAAATTACAAGAAGAAAGGAAAAAAGAATTTAATAAATCCAAGAAATAAACAAAAGGCAAAGACAATAACTGTAAAAAATGAAGACTGAAGCATTAACATACACAAAAAATTTACTCTGCCTGTGGTAATGTGAATTGATACAACTCTATTGAAAATAACCTGTCATTACCTATTCAAATTACCTATATGTTCACAACTTGATTTGGAAATGCTACTTGTAGAGATTTAACTCACACTATAGGTCTGGTCCAGCTAGACAATAAGCAAAGATGATGGAAAAATAAATGATGCCTTTGAGTTGTGGTATTGAAGAGTATAGAATATCCCATGTATTACAAAAAGAATAAATAGATAGGTCTTGGTAATGGTGCAGCCAGAGTGTTTCTCAAAAGCAAGAACAGCAAAGCTTCATCTCTAATTCTTTGGAAAATACTCAAAGATAACATAAAGAAGAATGTTTATAGTAAAGAGGGGGAGGGAAAACAGGAAAATAATGGGCAGATAAAGGGTACTGCAGATATAGGAAAAGGGAAGCCCTATCTTAAAGGAATGGATGATTAGAGATGTTATGTATGGTGATCAACAATCTGGAATAAGACATAAGACTTGGTAAAGATTTCAGAAAAAAAAAAAACACACCAAAAAACAACAACCCAAAAACCAACAATCCAAAACTTTGGCACAGTTCTACTCTGTCATTATGGGGCTCTGTGAATGATAATTGACCCAAAGGCACCTAACAATATTGACAGAAGATTGTATCTTTCCTGGAGCTGGTGAGTTTGCATACAGTTCTACTGGCTATCTAAAACAGGCAGGCTCAAAATGGCTAAACGTGCACTTATTGGGGATAGTTGAGAAATAGTAAGATGATTATAAATTTGAGTTTGGCCCTATAAGTATACATTGGCTATTTGGTCCAGCTTCTAAATAAAAAAAAATTTAAGAAATTAAAAAAAAAACACACACAAAAAACCCACATCATCATAGTTAAAAAAACAAAACAAACAAAAAACCCACAAACAACCTCAGGCCAATACACAGATAACAACTTGACTAATTACTTAACAGCAGGCTAAGAGGACAAATTTTGAAGACGCTTCCACTGGTCAATTTTAAGTCCTTTTGAGCATCAGAAACAAACAAATAAATTAGAATGGAACTTAACAAATTTTTATTAAAATGTCAATTTATGTGTCTACATTGCTTTGGCTATAGAATAAATGATGTGGGACTTATAACTTTTTCTTATAGAAGAAGTGACAAATGTAAAATGATTAAGGGAATTAGAATATCACCACTTAAACACTAAAACGATAATAATTAAGGTAGAAGTTATCATTATATGGTAAAATTATTGGGAAAACGTTTTTGAGAAAAAGCATTTCCATATAGTTTCATAGTTGTTGGTAGGTGCTATTGAGTCAGTTACTACTCACAGTGACTCTTTGGGAAAAAGATCAAAACCTTTCAAAGTACTGCTCTATAAATATATGTTCATTACTTACAAAAAGAAAAAAATGGTAATTTTATAGTTGAAAAAACTAACAGAAACTACTTTGATCAAATGATCAAAGGTAAGATTACCATTAATTGGACAAATTGATACCATGACAGCCTGCCATGAACACAGAGAATAGGCAATATTACTTATAACTTAAACAAAAGGCCAATGTGTAAGATTGAATATACCATGGGATGTGAGAAGAAGAAATCTGTCTTGAAGAATAGCCAGGAACATTCTCACTGCCTTTGGACATAATATTAGAAAGGAATAGTTCTGGAGAAGCACATGATATAAGTAAGAAAAGGTGAAAAAAATACTGAGAATGTTCCTCAATGAGATAGATTAGCACAGTGTCTGACAAACGGGCTCAAACAACTATTGTGAGCACGGTACAGGATCAAGCAGTGTTTCTTCTTCTTGTAGTCACTGTGCAATGGAACTTAACAGCGTAACAAGAACCACAAAGAAGAAACATTAGCCAAACATAAATTGAGACGCAGTTCACAAACTGCTTTCTTCTTGAACTGGTTATCTTCCATTTCAGAATTTGTATAAGAACTCCTTTGTCCTGTCTAGAATGTTCTTTGTAGATTTTGCTTCATCTTTCATTATTTTATGTCTTTGCGTTTTGTAAGGTCACTTTCTCCGTGATATTTTCTGTCTACTTTATCTAAAATCTTAAAATCTTTTCTCCAACATTTCTGTCTTGTTAGGTGTCATTTGAGCTGATTATGACCCATAGCAACTCTGAGCGACAGGCCTGAACCTTGTCTCATTTTGTGCTTTCCGTGTCTCTGCCATTTCCAAGGCCACTGTTAGCATCTATCAAAATATAGAAACAAATATAGGCTAATGACTTACCTTGTTTTATGCCTGTATTTCATCTTTGAATGTTAGATATATGAGGGAAGGATTTTTGTGTTTTCATAAACTCCTGTGATTCATAAAAAAAAACCCTATATGACAGGGTTTAATTCCCCTATTTTAGCTGTAATCTTTACTGAAGTAGATCCTCAGATATTTTCTCACATTGAGTGACTAGTAGGTTGAAAGCCAGCCTTTCAAGTAACAACTAAACTCATACCATTAAGGTTCATTCACAGAACCTAGAAAACTGCCTGACACCCAGGAGACCATAAAAAATTGCTGATGGACTTAAAGAATGTCTTTCCTAATTCCAGTTAAAAAGGCATTATAGTATATAGCGAGTTTGTTGCTATAGCTTTCTTTTCCTTAAAATGGCTTTCTTAGACCATTATTGAACTCTCTGCCTCAACTCTGTCTGGCCTGCAAGCACAATCAATTTGATGCAGCTACCCTGCAGAGAGGTGGCCCACCTCCATCATCAACAGCTGTGTGAACCAATTCTTCCTGGTGGCAAGTCTTACCATTGCATTAAATAGATTCAGCAGCAGAAATTGGAAACCTAACACCTGGACAAAAGAGGAAATGGAGAAAAGAGTGCCAGTTCTTCAGGGTTAGAGGTTCCAATGCCAGAGGCATCTTGCTTTTGAGTGAGGAGCTGCCTGAATTAATTGAGAGACTGTATCTTGACCTTCCTGTTGAAACAGAGCCTCAGCCAGAGACCTGGAGATGGAGACAGAGCTAACAGTGTTGTTTGGTCAATGACTGAAGGAAGAACTGAGTTGGGACTGCTGACTCATGGAAACGAAAGAGGTCTTGCATCCAAGCTTGCAGGAGGACTGAGGGAAGACCTCATAACTAATATGACTAAGGGAACTTTGTAACACTGACCTAAATCATGAAGCTGAAGATACGAGAGTGTGGGACCATGTTTGAGAAGCTATCAGGACTCAGGTATTAAACCCCACTGCTAATCTGAATTATAGCCTGTTAAAGTCCCTGATAGACTTCCTGATAGACTTCACATAATTGTGAGTATGGTTTTGTGTAGTCTGCGTAGCTATTGCAACAGATTTTTATCCCAATAGAGTAGTTTAGATTGGTGTTGGAATTAGTAGAAATAGAGTCAAGATCATGGAGGGGCCATCTCTGATCTTGTAGGGATTATAGGGATTTTATACTGTGGACATAGTTTATTAGGATTATTACCTTTGTAGAATTAAAAAATGTCAGACTCAGCCATCCATCTCTATGTTGCTCTTGCTCTTTTCTAATTCACATTACCTAAATGCTTAAGGATAATACATTTATTAACTATGTGAATAATTGGCTTATTTTCCTACTGCACTGCATATTTTTACTCATTGCAATGAAGAATATTTAAGAATTTATAAAATTATTTGTTTATATTAAAATATAGTCTGTTTATTTGTGTTAGAATTATAGATAGTAAATCATGGGCAAGATTTAGTAGTTATTTTCTGGATTGGAAAGATGATATTTTATTGTTCTGCTTGTATTTCACTCAGTAGTAGTTATACCAAATATTTTTAATGTTTTATCAACTATTAATGTTTTCTTCAAAGAAGAGTACAGGGAATTTATTTGATTCTTGTGATTTTTGGCTTTTCTAAGTTATCATAAAAATCTTATTCATGGTGGTTTCTCTTAAATATAACTTTGCATTATGATACCATTAAACTTGACTTAAAATATTAAAAAGATGGTAGTTTGAAGTCATCTGGTGTCATGGTGGAAAAAAGAATGGTAATCTGAAATATCAAGTTGTAAATATACTGTGGAGCTTATCTGTGCTTTGTTTTGTTTTTTTAATTTTTTATTAATGATTTTTAGTGTAACATATATATTTTTACAGCATGTTCTTTCTATTTAATTTTCCCCATTCATTGTTGCACATTTTCACCTACTACCTCACAGTTCATTTTTCTCTCTGAAGGAAAAAAATTCTTTCATTGTTATACAATCCTCCCCCGTTCCTCTGAGTCCACAGTCCACTTTAATATACATTTCTTTTTCTGAAATCTTGTCATGAAAATAATACCTAATCATATATTCCATTTAAACAGTTCTCTCCCTCATTTGTTTCAATTCAATATACATGGGGCACCATGATTCATAATCTAGTCACAAACAATGACCTTTTTTATCTTGTTTGTTTTAAAAATATACAGCAAGATATTAGAAAGTTTCACTCAGCTCCCTCACTGCTGTAGAGTCAAAACTGACACATATCTGACCCTCCAGTGGGTTTTCAGTGACTGTAAATCACAGGGGAGGAGACTGTACTCTCTCTCCCTCCCTCCCTCCCTTCCTTCCTTCCTTCCTTCCTTCCTTCCTTCCTTCCTTCCTTCCTTCCTTCCTTCCTTCCTTCCGCTCTCGCTCTCTTTCTTTTCATGCAGATTTGAAGAAGTGCACTACCCACTAGGCCATCAGAGCTCCCATATAAAGTTTGCTGTTGTGCACTATTGAGTTGAAACTGGCACATAGCTGATTCTCCAGTGGGTTTCAATGGTTGTAGTAACATGGGAGGAGATTGGCCATCTTTCTCCCATGGAGCAGCTAATGTATTTAAACCATATATCTTTGTGTAGACAGTGCAATTCCTTACCACTAAGGAGATAGAGTTTGTGGTGGGAGATCTGGTGGCCTTGGTAAGGAGCTGTACTGCCAATCTGACAGCATGTGGTTCAAATCCACAAGCTGTCCTACAGGAGAAGGATTGGCAATATCCTCCCATTTGATTTATTTCCTCTGAAAACCTGTTTGAAGGTTAGCAATGAGAAGGTTCAAACTCCACGTACATAACACCACCAAGGAAATATGAAAATGTTTGAAGATTCAAAATTGAAATTCACTATTCTACGAGTAAGAGACACTGGTCACAACATAAGAAATTATCAGCAGCTGACATGTTTGGAATCACAGAAGCCAAGGAACCTTCAGATATAACCTATCAGATCAAGGGCTGGACAATAGGAGATAGATGTTGAAGGGAGTGGGTAGACGTGGATGGGTATCCTGGTGGTTGGTGGAGCAGGGAAATAAGTGGGTAAAGACATGTGTGCCAAAGCAGGGACAACACTGATACTAATGGTTAACTCCACAATAAGGGATATATCTTTCACTTTTTCTGTAAAATGTTGGTCTGTCTGATACTTCTCTAAATCTGAACATTCAGATTAAGACAGACTAGGAAGGATTGTCCATCCACTTCTGAAGTAGCAGGCCTCTGAAAACCCTATGTATATAGGACAGAGCAGAGTTTAGGGCTGTTGTGCATAGGGTCGCTATGAGTCGCAAGTGACTCGATGGCACATAACAACAACAACAATCCTACAAATGGATTTGAAATAAGCAGCCTGGTTTTAAATCCTAAAACCATCCTTACATCTGATATTATTATCCATAGAAACAGCATTCAAGAAATCAAAGGACATTTCACATTGGATAAATATGTTACCAAGGACTCTTTCAAGTTTTAAAGAGCAAAAATGTCTTTTTAGGATTAAGATGCACTCGCACCAAGCCATCATCTATTCAAATGCTTCATATGCGTGTTGGACAGTGAAGAAGGAAGTCTGAAGAAAATCTGATGCTTTTGAATTGTGCTGTTGGTGAAGATCATTGAACCTCCCATGGTTTGACCAAAGAACCAACATATCTGCCCTGTAAGAAGTGCAACCAGCGTGCCCCTGGGGGAAAAAGAGTGGGAATTTGTCTCATCCACTTTGGACAAGTTATAAGAATGGATAACCCATGGAAAAGGAAATCATGGTTGCAAAAGGAGAGGGTCAGTGAAAGAGAGGAAGAATCTTAAGGAGACAATGAAACTGGAACAACGGGTCTAAACAGAGCAGAAATTGTGAGGATTGTACAGGAATGGGTAGAATCTTATTCAGTTGCTCGTAGAATAGAGTTGAGTTGGAATTAACTCAACAGCATCTCATCATGACAATGTATGGCTAGAAGACATTAGAATAAAATTTGAAGCCTCAGGCTTCCTTTATATGGTTTTTATAAAATAAAATGAAGTCTTAGATTTTAAATACTAATATTATTTCTATTTTTAATGACTGCAAAATTATTAAAACTTTCTATTATTATAGGACTTATTTTTATTGGTCATTATCTTTGGCAATTTCAATATGCATAAATATTTATATATTTGGAATGATATGCTATTTTAAATTTTATACTAGTGATTTACTTAATAGTATATCATCACTAAAGTTAATGTTGCAACACAACATGTATAGTTTTAATGAAATGCATATTATTGCACATACTCACATACTGACTATACCATATAGCTCAATCAAATATTAAAATGCCATTGGCATTGACTGAAATTCTCTTTTAATATACAAACTTGATAGGTTATAGTGATACAGGCACAATCATAAACTCAAATGGGCAAATTCACAGAATGTGTTTGGAAACCAATTTTTAAATTATATTCATGATTTTAAACATATTCAATCTTAATTACCTAGCAATTCCATTTTAGAGACCCTCTTCTAAAGAAATTATCAGAAACAAGCACAAAGATTTATATACAAGGATTTTATCATACCATTATTTATGGCAATAAACAACTAGAGCAATCCAAGTGTCCTGCAGTGAATGATTAACTATATCCAGATACAACTGTAAGAATAACGAGCTGGCAACCATCAAAAGATGTATTGAGGAAGGATTTTAAAGATACTAAAAATAATGCCTGATACTATGAAAACCAGAGAGGGCTTTATATTAATAAAATGGTTATCAACTAGTGATAACATACACACACGCGCGCGCGCACACACACACACACACACACACACATTTGTTTAGCTCTGAGTGGAAAAATGAAAGGCTCATTTCATTTTCTTCTATACACACTTCATTTTTTCACATCTTTCACTATAAAATACCACTTTAATAAGAGGGAATAAAGCTAGTGTTAAAGGACAGAAAAGCCAGTGTTAAATAACTAATAGTGACATGAACAGTAAGGAGAAAAATATCCCATGATTTGGCATGTTAACATTTACGGCACGCCACCTCTGTTGATGAACATGATCCCAGCCTCCCCAAGGCAATGCAAGGCCATATCCAAATATTTTCAGCTGCTCACAATTCTATGGAAAATTTCCAAATTGCCGTGTTGTAAAAGGAGAGTAGAGTTAAAGTCTTATGAAGTTGCAGCCCAGTGAACAGTAGCAGCAGGTTCATCCACAATCCAATTACTTGGAAAGTAAATGTACCATATCTAGTTAGTGATATTGTTTAATATTTAATCCTGTGAAACCAAAGCAGGAACATTAAAGTTCTATAGCAAACCCTAGAAGCATGAAAATAAAGTATAAAAGTAGCAGATCTTAATATTTCTGCAGGAAAGCAAAGTCCCATAAAATTGCCCAGCCTGCATGTGTGCTGTTAGAAAAGGAGAAATTAAAATGGACTCAATCTTGAAATTTTTTCCTTCTGTCAAAAATAATTAAAACTAGACTAACTTTGTTACAGTCCCTGCAACTCCCTTCCCGACTTTTTTCTTTTTTTTAATGTGTGGCAGCCTGTTTAAAAAGGAACATTATTTAAGGTCACAGTAATTTTGAGCTTGAACTTATTAAAAAAAAGTCTCTAATAAAAACATAGGAGAAAGTCAACTCCTTAGCCTCATTATGAGGATATTATTATTACTTTCTGCTCTTTCTAACCCATCATAGCTACAGAAACTGAGACCTTCCTATATGGGCTCAATCTCATCAAAGTTTTAAACAAATTTCCAGCTTACAAGGAGAATGCAGTAAGCATTGCTTTCTCTAATCAGTGGTACAATTCAGAACTACGTATTTCCATATAAAGTACATCTATGTTAAGTCCGGATTCTGTCAGCCTGAAGGGTAAGGAGCAAAGCTGACAACCCGAAGGCATGTGGTTTGAATCTTCTAGCTGTTCTGTGAGAGAAAACTGGGAAACCTCCTCCCACACAATTTACTGCCTCTGAAAATCTTGCTGCAAGTTCAGCTATGAACTGGTTCTGACTCTACCACACATAACAACAATAATATGTTAAATCCAGGGTATCTACAAATGTTTTGCATGGTGTGTTGGGTTGCTAACCAAAAGATTGGCAGTCCAAAGCCACAAGCTGCTCCAAAATAGAAAGGTGGGGAACCTTCTCCATAAATATTTACAAGATAGGATTCTCATAGAGGGTTGCTATCAATTGGAACTCTAAAGAATTAGTACCACAAAATATAATTTTTTTATTCATTTTAATGAAAGTTTACAAAGACTGAAGGTTTCCAGTCATTCATTGTTGCGCACCCTCTCCCCCTCAATTCACTTTTCTTGAAAAGTAAAAGAAAAACTCTTTCAAGGTTATGCAATCCCTAACTACAAGTCCACTGCACTATGGAGCCTTTATTCTGGATTTCTGTAATGATAAGAATACCCATTCATATATCCCTTCTAAACAGTTCTCTCCCTCATCTGTGTCAATGCAATATACATCATTCTTCCCCTCCTTTTCTGTCTTCCCTCAACCCTCATGTCCCAAAATATTTTGACAGACAATATTTGAGGGAGTTGCTAAATCAGTGTCATACATATCACATGCTACTTCACTCCTTCTGATAATTTTATCATAATAGGAGAAATAAATAAAAGGAAGTTTGTTTTACATCCTAAATCTAGTGTTTATTGAACAGAAATGTTACATGAAGGTGGCAGTAGTAATATGAAATGTCTTTTTAAAAAGCCACATGTGCTAAATATTCATTATAAAGATGATTTTTTTCTTAACATTATAAAGACAATTTAAGGAGGTAACATTATGCATCTTACCAAGCGCACGGAACATACATTCTTGACCTGCCAATATCAATAACCTGCATTATGTACATGACACACCTTGCTTGCTCAAAGTAAACAGGACTTGAAACACTTGTTGCAGAAGATCAAGGAATGCAGCCTTTGCTACAGACTGCATCTCAATGTCAAAAAAAAACCAGATTCTTACCATTGGACCCGACAGGCATCGTCATGATGGATAGGAAAAAATTGAAACTGTCAACAGCTTCGTCTTGCTTGGATCCACAATTAACACCCTTGATATGAGCAGTCAGGAAATGAGGAGATGCATTGCATTGAGGAAATCTGCAATTAGGGACCCCTCCAAATTATTGAGGTTTAGTGATGACAGTTTGAGGACTAAGGTGCATCTGATTCAATCCATAGTATCTCCTGTTACTACTGAGTATGCATCTGAGAGCTGAATGATGAATGAGAATGACAAAAAAAGTGGCATCTTTGAGCTGTGCTGTTGGAGAAGAGCACTGAACATCCCACGCACGGTCAAGAGAAGAAACAAATGTCTTGGAGATGGTGCAGCTGGAGTGCACTTTGCAGCTAAAAATGATGAAGTATCACCTCACATAATTTGAACATGTTTCTTGGTGAGGCTGTTCCTTGAAGAAGGACATGATGCTGGAGAGGGTGAGGAGTTGGTGAAGAAGAGGAAGACCCTCAACCAGGCAGATTGACACAGTGAGTGCTACAGTGGGCTCTTGTGTGTCAGGAAGTGTGAGGACAGCACAGGACAGAAGAGGTTCAGATCTTTTGTTCCTAGGGTCACTATGATTTATAATTGACTCAAAGGCACCTAACAACAATAAAAACAACCACCATCTTTTAGAGAGTAAGCAAAGGAAAATATCCTCACTTTATTGATAAGGAAGCTAAATTGAGACATAAGTTTGCATAGCTAACATTTATTATTTAAGCTTTGGCACAACTACTGCCCATATTTCTTGAATTTATCTCATTTGAATAGAATTTTAAAAATCTCAAGAATTGATTCATTACATTAAACAAAAACAACTGAAGAACAGATGAGATGTGTGATATCAAAGACATCAAACATGAAGAAAGCTAGGTCATTAGAGGATAGGAAAGAAAGACCAAAATAGGTACCAGAATGCACTCTGAAACATTCTAATGAACAAAGACAAGTTTGAGTTAACAATACAACATCGTACAAGTTGAAAGCACATAAAGAAATTGTTACATAAGAGAGTCACAGAATATTCCAAAGGATAGCAAGAGTAGACATACTAGTATTTTATAATGAAATGTACAAAGGCTTGAAGGGTTTTTTACAAGCAAAAGCAGAAACAAAGAAACACCAGAAGAGAGAAATCTGCATTTCTCAAGCAGAAATAACTGAAGCAAATGCAAAATCTAGCTTTGAATTGCAGAAATAAAAGATTCTACAGGGGAAAAAAATACTGAGTTACTTAAGAAATATTTAAAGAATATTTAAGAGATGCATGGAGTTATTATACCAAAAAAGAATTATTCGACGTTGAAACGTTAACAGATACAGCATATGATCAAGAACAAATGGTGGTCAAGGAAGAAGTTCATGGAATTCTGAAGGCAAGGATCCAGGAATTGAGGGAATGTCAATTAGCAGAATGTCAAATAAATACAGTTCTGAACATATTCACTTGTTTATGCCAAGAAATTTGTAAAACAGCTACTTACCTGGCCAGCTAATTGGAAGACATCCATTATTTGTCCTAATTAAAAAAGAAAAAATACAATAGAATGTGAAAATTAATGAGCGATATCATTAGTAATCATGTGAGTGCAAGTGAAATCTTGCTGAAAAATGTTAAAAAAGAGCTAGATCAATACATTCACTGAGGATTACAGAAATACAACCTAGATTCAGAATAGGTCATGACACAAGGTCTATCACTGCTTATATGTGTTGGATCTTGGCTGAAAGCAGAGAACACCAGAAAGATGTTTCTCTGTGTTTTATTCACTATGTAAAGGCATTAGACTATTTTATTTCTAGTGAATCATGAATGACATTTGAAAGGATGAGAACTCCAGAACATGCAATCGTGCTCATGTGGAATTTGTATATGAACCAAGAAGCAATTGCTCCTCCAGAAAAGGAGGTGGTTTGAAATCAGAAGACTTTATGCTAAAGTTCCATCCATTCAATGTATCTATTCAATCATATGCAGAATAAAGAATTTGAGAAACGGAGTTAAACGAAAAAGACTGTGACAAATTAGGTAGAAACTCATGAATAACCAACACTATGCAGATGACCCAACCTTGTGGAAAGCGCCAAAGACTTAGGCTTTCAGCAGAAGAGCCAAGACTGTAGCTTTCAATATGGCTTCCATCTAGACCTCAGGAATACCGAAATCTTCACTTCTGTGGTAGATGGAGAAAAGATTAATCAGCATTTCATTTAACTTGAATCCACAATCAATACACATGGTAACAGCAGTCAATAAATGAAAAGAAAGGGGGAAAAGGGGGAAAAAAAGAAATTAAATTATATGTTTCCTTGGGAAATCTGTATTCAGAGTCCTGTCCAGTGGTGAAGAGCAGTGATGTTAGTTTAAAGACTACGTTGCACCATGCCATTTCAACTGTTCCCATGCAACTCCTCTTTGGACAACGAATTAGAAAGACTGGAAAATAATTGATATCATTTAAAAAAACCCACATATAAATAATATCTCCTTTACTTTTTTGTGTCCTGATCTCTTACAGTAGTTATTAAGGGGTAATTATGACTTTCTGTTTTCATATCTTAAGGAGCTCTGGAAATGGTATATCATCTATTCCTGGGGCCTTATTTTTTGCTATTTCCTTCAAAGCAGCTTGAACTTCTTCCTTCATCACCATGGGCTCTTGCTCATATGTTGTTTCATTAAATTCTTCTGTCTCTGCCAATTCCTTTCAATATTATGACTCAGTATTTTCAGTATATTCTTTCAGCATATTCTCAGTATATTTTTTCCACCTTCTTTTAATATTTTCTGGACCATTTAATATTCTGCCTAAAACATCCTTAATTATAGCAACTCGAGGTTTGAATTTGTCCTTCAGTCCCTTGAGCTTAAGAAATGCTGAGAGAGTTTGGCCCTTTGGTTTTCTGACTCTAGCTCCTTGCACATTTCATTGTAATATTTTACTTTGTCATCTCACGCTGCTTTTTGAAATCTTTTGTTCAGCTCTTTAGTATCTTGAATTCTTGCTTGTGCTTTGGCTCCTGAGCTCCAGCGCAATATTCAGAGTTCCTTCTGACATTCATTTTGGCCTTTTCTTCCTCTTCTGTCTTTGTAATGAACATTTGCACTCTTCTTGGATGATACCCTTGATATCCTCCCACACAGCTCATCTGGTCATCGCTCATTTGTGTTCAAGGCCTCAAACCTGTTCCTGAGATGGTTCTGAAATTCAGGTGGGATAGACTCAAAGTTATATTTTGGTTCCCGTGTATTCGGTTTAATTTTCCTCAGCTTCAGCTTAAACTTGCATATGGGTAGTTGGTGGTCTGCCACAATCAGCTCCTGGCTTAGTTTTCACAGCTGATATTGAGCTTTTCCAGCAGTTCTTTCTGCAGATGTAATCGATCTGATTCCTATGCATACCATCAGGTGAGATCCATGTATATAACCTGCGTTTTTGTCTCTTAAAAATTGTGTTTGCGATGAGCAAGCAAGATTCTGGAGTAGAGAATGGCCAGAAGTCCAGGCTGGGTTTAGAAGGGGTCATGGTACTAGGGATATTGTAGCTGATGTTAGATGGATCTTGGCTGAAAGCAGAGAGTACCAGAGGAATGTCTATCTGTGCTTCATTGATTGTGCAAAGGCATTTGACTGTGTGGATCAAAACAAACTGTGGCTGACTCTGAGAAGAATAGGAATCCCAGAACACTTGATTGTGCTAATTTGAAACCTATACTTGAACCAAGAGGCAGTCATCAGAACAGAGCAAGGAAACACTGCATGGTCAAAAATTGTGAAGGGTGTACACCATGGATGTGTCCTGTCTCCATACCTTTTCAACCTGTATGCAGAACAGATCATCTGGGAGGCTGGGCTCTCTATGAGGAGAAATGCAGCATCAGGATTGGTGGAAGATCTATCAACAATCTGCATTATGCAGATGACACAACCCTGCTTGCTGAAACTGAGGAGGACCTGAAGAACTTGCTGCAGAGGGTCAAGAACTACAGCCTTCAATATGGATTGAGGATCAATGTCAAGAAGACAAAGATTCTTACATCTGGACCAATTGGCAGCATCAGGATGGATGGTGAAGAGATTGAGATTGCTCACAACTTTAGTCTGCTTGACTCCACAGTCAACACTCTTGGCACCAGCAGCCAGGAAATTAAAAGACCTATTATGATGGGAAAATCTGCTGTTATGGAAGGGACGTCTCTAAAGTACTGAAGAGCAATGGTGTCTCTCTGGTGACTAAGGTGCATTTGATATGGGCCATGGTCTTTGCAATTACTTGTTATGCATCAGAGAGTTGGACAATGACTAGAGAGGATAGAAGGAGAATTGATGCCTTTGAGCTGTGGTGTTGGAGAAGAGTATTGAGGGTACCATGGACTGCTAGGAAAACAAACAAAAGGGTTAAACCGGGTGGCTCCTTGGAGGCAAGGATTCTGAAGCTTCGTCTGACATACTTTGGTCATGTTGTAAGAAGATACTGGTCCTTGGAGAAGGACATCATGCTTGGGAGGGTGGAGGGCAGGTGCAGAAGAGGAAAGCCCTCTAAGAGGGGGATTGATTCGGTGACTGGGGTAATTGGGATGGGAGTGTCAGAGACAATGAGATTGGCACAGGACAGAACAGAGTTTTGGGCTGTTGTACATAGGGTCGCTATGAGTCGCAAGTGACTCGACGGCACATAACAACAGCAACAACAAGGAGCTCTCGTAATGATGTAGTTAAACACTCAAGTGCTAACCAAAAGATGAGTAGTTCAGTTCAACCATTTACTACACAGGAGGAGTTGTGGTCCTCTGCTTGCATAATGATTGCAGCCTTGGAAACTCTAGGCGACAGTTATAGTCTTTCTCGCAAGGTCATCCTGAGTTCAAATCGACCTGACAGATGCATATGTATGTGTGTGTAATTTAAAAGCTTATGTGATAAAATTTCTTACAGCATTTTTAATGGAGGCAATACATCAAATTTACTTTTGTTGTTCTAACTGAATTATTCTAAACATCGACAATTTTATTCCACCCAAAGGTATCTTGGAGAAAAGACTTGGTGATGTACCTGCAAGGTACAAAGAGATGTATGTACAACCAGCTTTATCACTATGCTATTTCAAATAGCAAATAGTGGAAGCAGCCCAAGTATCCATCAACAAACAAAGGGTAGAAAAACTGAGCTCCTTCCATGCAATAGTGTGTAATCCGGTATCAAAAGCAATGAGGATGTTGATGAACACTGTACAGCATGATGGGACTAGAGATCATCATGCTGAGTGAATTCACTCAATCACAAAGGGGCAAAGGAGGTACAGAGGGAGCAGGGAAAGGTGGAGAGGAAATGGATAGAATGGAGAGATAAGGAGGAACACAGCATATGAACAGATGAGGGTAAAGTGATTCTGAAAAGAAAGGATGGTATGACATTGTAAGTAAATCAACTGACAAGCTGATACAAATCATCCGTGAGGAAATAAAGGAGGATGAAAGGGAGAATAATTATAAATGAAAATCAATGAAAGTCAATGTCTCTGAAAACTCCTACTTAGATCATATTTTAAAAAAAAACACCACAAACAACCACAACCAATTACTTTCAAACAAACAACCCAAAATTCAATCTTTGAAAATTCTATAGAGTATCATTTTATTCTGTTATACATCGGGTGACTGTGAGTCAGAATAAACTTGACAGCAAATAGGAAAACCAAGCAATTCGGAACCTCTTATTTTATCATTTTCTATAGCAACAAAGGGATAAGAGGGAGTTCTGGTGGCCTAGCAATAAAGAATTATGCTGCAAGCCCAAAGGCACACAGTTGGAGTCCACTAGCTGCTGGAGAAAGATTGGCAGTTCCTTCTTGTGTGATTTACTGCCTCAGAAAACCCACCAGGGGTCAGCTATGAGTCAGTTCCAATTTAACAGTATCAAACAACATAAGCAATTTTTAAAAGACTATCACACACATATGTATGTTTTCTTAAATACAATAAAGAGCATAAAACATGAAAGACATGTAACTTGGTATTTCACTATCCAGGTAAGGTCTACTAAAGAGTTGCTAACTTACTCCTGTATACTAGTTTAATATTCCCTGTATCTGTTTCCATCTTTGCCTGCCTCTTTGCAATGACTGAATAGACTGCTTTGTACCTGCTTTTTCTACTACAGATGCCGCTTCATGTCCATTAACTTACTTCATCCTATTGTGCAATTCCCTCAAAGATAGAAAAGGTTAAGTTCTACTACCAGCTGAAGGTTGATGATTGGAGTCTGTCCACAAGTACCTAGGAGGAAAAGCCTGGTAATTTACTGTTGACATTTTAGGCCCTTGAAAAGTCTATGGAAAGGGTAAAACTGGGAGCACCAAGGGAACTGGGAAACTGGAAACAACTGGGAAACTAAGGGAGTGCTTTTGAGGTAAAGATTTTGAAGCTCTGTTTCACAGACTTTGAGCATGTTGGCAGAAGGGGCCAGTCCTTGGATGAAGGATATCACACTTGGAAGGGTGGAAGGACAGCACAGGAGAGGAAGACCCCAGATGAGATGGATTGACTTCAGTAACTGGGATAATGGGAGTAGTTGTGTTGGAGACAGTGATATTGACTCAGAATAGGGCAAGGTTCAGAACTATTGCACATAGGATCACTATTGATCATAAGAAAGTTGATGGCACATTACTGCAACAATATAGAAGGTAAAACACTGTTTTCACTTTTTAAGTGCAAATAAAACTAGAGTAGTTCCCAAAGTTTTCTTTTGCTTCTATTTCTCTGCTTCTTCAATTGGACAAATCCCTAAAGTAGAAACACTGGGTCAAAGTGTATTTATTTGTTAGTTTGCTTACTTATTTGTGGTTTATGTGATAATCACCACAGCAGTCTGCTTTTCTCTGCTTCACTATAACCTTTGAATATTGCAAGCATATCAAAAGAGTAATCCCTATGCCACCAGAAAGACTGTGTAGATTTATTAGTCTCATTTATAATTCAAGAATCCAAAGGTCAGAGTTACCCTAAAAAGTACAGAAAACATTTGCTTTGTCTAAACTGGGTGTAAAAAAGTATTTACCCCAGCACATAGACTCCTTACATTTGTACAAAAATGGGAAGAATATACTATTACGTCTTTGGGTATTAGAGAGAATGGATAGCAATATGCAAACACATGTATTATGTCCAAGGTAATGGGAACAGGTCTACTAAAGAAATTAAAATCACCAGAGAAATGGATTATCATTGCTTCCTAAAGGTTATTTTATGGAAGAAGGGATGAAATAAATCATATATATTACTTTACAAAGAATGAATATTTTTAGCTTGATTTAACTGAAATGGTTTTAAATTTCCGTAAAGATATTTTCCTAAGATTTATAGCATTTCTTCTAAAATATTGTAAGTACATTTTTAAGGAGGGAAATGTGCTGAATTTGCACAGGAAGCAAATGCTATTTCTTAATTTCATTTTTTAAATAAGCTGCTGGATTGCCTATTTAGTAAAGTGGCCCAGATCCTGATTGCTTTATATAGGAATGGAGGCTGTTGTGTATCATGTAAATTAGATCATGAAATTGCCTATTGTCTAAAACAAGCAGGTTTTTCTTACCCAGTTTATTATAGCATATATAAATGCAGGTCGCTGAACACAAATCCAGATGGATATTTATTTCAAAATTCTAGAAATAAATCTTTTATTTATATTTTATCAATAAAATAAACATTAGGATGTTAATCTAATTCTTTTCAATATAGACAAGAAGACCCTGAAAATTAAAGAAAGTGAACATCTTCTATGTACATAAAAAGATATGACTCATAATAAAATTATGTGATTATTGCTTTGGTCAGACATTATTTAAATTTGGTGAGTGAATAAATAATTAGGTTATGAATGGAGTATTTCAGTACAGTGAAGATGACTCTGAATATTTTTTAAAATAAACATCCTCTGTGTGCATAAAAAAAAAACCCCGTGACCTGTAACAATTTTGTAATGAATACTTTATTTTGTTCATCTAAACAAGGATAATAATGAACCCCTCTTAGAATACTCCCATTGGCACCTTAGTTTTCAAACTCACATCATTGCTCCTCAGTAATTTGGTAAGGTCACTGACTGCAAACTTTCCCATTGCAATATATCTCCTGATCTTCTGATTTCTGATACCAAGAGTATTGATTGTGGACCCAAGTGAGATGACTTTTTTCCCACTTTAAATCTTTTCTCCATCTATCATGATATTGCCTATCAGTCCAGTGGTGAGAAGTTTTGTTTTTCAGATGTTGAGGTTTAATCTGTACTGAAAGCTGTATTCTTTTTATTTGAGATTTTTTAAATTTTTTAATATTTTAAATAATTTTAATGAACTTTTGAAAGAGAGGGGTGAACGGTGGGGGGAAGGGATGGGCGGGTAGAGAAGTGCAGCAATGAATGAGTGGAAATCCAAATTCTTTGTAAATGTTCATTAAAATTATTAAAAACTGTATTCTTTGACCTTCTTCAGCAAATACTTCAAGTCTCCCTCACTTTCAGTGAAGAAGGTTGTGTCATTTGCATAATGTAGGTTATTGATGAGTCTCCAATTCTGTTGCTACATTCTTCCTCATAGAGTCCAGCTTCTCGAATAAATTTCTCAGCATACAAATTGAATAAGTATGGAAAGAGAATACAACCCTGATGCACACTTTAATTTTGAACCAAGTAGTTTTCCCTTGCTCTGTTCAGACAACAGCTTTTAGGAATAGTTATAAGTTTAATATGAACACAATTAAATATTCTAAAATTCCCATTCTTCTCCATGTTAGCCATGGTTATGTAGCCAATAAGACATAAACTAAACATTCTTCTTGTAATTTCAACGGTCAGCAAAGATCCATCTGACATCAGCAAATATTTCTTTGCCAAGGCCCCTTCTACACCTAGTGTGAACCTTTGGGAACTCTTCAAGCCGTTCTTAGGTGATTTTCAGCAATATTTTGTTTGTGTGTGATATTGATGATTTTGTTCCATAATGTTCACCTTCTGTTGAAACATTTTTCTTGGGAATGGAAATAAATATGGATCTCTTTTTTCAGTCAGATGACCACATAGCTATTGTCAAAATTTCTTGGTCCAGACTGATAAGCACAACTAGGGCTGCATTTGTTAGTTGAAATATTTAATTGGTATCCTGGCACATTAATTTTTGCCAATGCGTTCAGTGCAGCTTGTACTTATTCATTCATCACGATTGGTTCTTTTTCATATTTTGCTTTCTGAAATATTTCAGTGCTGATCAATTCCTTTCAGGACAGTGTGTCTATGTATTCCCTCTCTCTTCCTCTGTTGCTTCCTGAATTCAAGATTTTCTCCAATGCTTGTCTCAGCTTTGCTACTCGATGCTTGAATTTATTTTTCAGTCCTTTCAGCTTGAAAAATGCAAAGCAAGTTCTTCCCTTATCATTCTCCAACTCCAGGTCTCTGTACATTTTGTTATAATACTCTGTTTTTTGATGTGTTGTTTTTTTTCCCTTGAGCTGTCCTTTGAAATACTCTTTTCATCTATTTTACTCCTGATTCTTTCCCTGCTTCTTTTGGCTTCTAACACTCTAGTGTAATTTTCTGTCTTTTCTGACATCTATTGTGGTCTTTGTCTTTGTAATGTACTGTGATGCACTCTTCATGGATGATATCTTTGGTGTTATCTGGCAACTCAGTTCTTGTCAGTTAGTTTTTGATAACTAGTGTTCAATGACTCAAATCTATTCTTGAAATGATATTAAATTCAGATGAGATAGACCCAAGATCATATTTTTGTTTTTGTGGACTTATTTTAATTTTCTGCAGCCTGCCTTTAACTTGCAAATGAGTACTTGATGATATGTTCCACAGTTAGCATCTAGCCTGTTTTTGACTGGTGAAATGTCTCATGTACACTAGGTGTAGAAGAGGCCTTGGCCCAGAAATATTGTTGCTGATGTCAGATGGATATCTGCTGACCTTTGAAATTATAAGAAGAATGTTTATGTCTTATTGTCTACATAACCACGGCTAACATTGAGAAGACTGGGAATTACAGAATATTTAATTGTGTTCATATTAAACTTATAACTATTCCAAAAAGCTGTTGTCTGAACAGAGCAAGGGAAAATGATTCTTTTCAAAGACAACATTAATCTGATTTCTATTCAGTATATTAGATGAGGTGCATGTGTAAACCTTTTGTGTTTCTTACAAAAGTAATTTTTGATAAATAAATCTATGTTGCTGTTGTTGCATAACATAGAGTCAGATCCAACCCATAGCTGACCCTCGAGTGGGATTTCAGAGGCAGTTAATCATACGGGAGGAGATTGACCATTCTTCTCCCACAGAGTGGCTGGTGTCTTTGAACCACATGACTTTGGAATTGCAGTGTAGCTTCTTGCCACTAGGCCACCAATACACCAAATTCAATCATTTTATCTCCAACTTCATTTCTGTCACCAAGTCTGTAAATTATGACTTCCATTCCTTCATGGGTGTCTCCAATAATTTCATTCCAGTCATCAATTATTATTAATACATTGTGATTGAATGGTCAATTTTGGGCTGCAGATGTTGTTAGAATTCCTTCATTTCCTCATACTTGCTTATTGTTGGTATATATATTTGAGTAACAGTTACATTAACAAGTTTCCCTTTTGCACATGTTGTTAGTATCTCAACACTCACAGCATTATACATCAGTATATATTTTAAAACAGTTGGGTTTTTTAACTATAAATGCAACACTATTCATCCTCAATTTTTCATTCCTGTCATAATAGTTCATATGATTGTCTAATTAAGTTCATATGAATAAGCTATGGCTAAACCAAGCTACTCCTTGGAGGCAAGGATTCTGGGGCTTCGTCTGACATACTTTGGACATGTTGCCAGGAGGGACGGGTCCTTGGAGAGGGACATC
>NW_006399764.1:7134659-7145890 GCF_000299155.1 Elephantulus edwardii | reverse complement strand
ACCAATTGAAGTATTTCAGATAACAGATGTTGCCCGGGATGTGCTCACCAAGTTGTGCCAAGAAATCTGGAGAACAACCACTTGGCCAACTGACTGGAAGAGATCTATATTTGTTGTTCAGATGAAGTAGTATATGTAAAAACTTAGAAACCTTCAAATTATTGTTTCTTTTTATAAGGCACTTATGTAGACACAGCTTTCCAGTCATATTTTCAGTAGTTTTAATTAAAGAGATTAATTGTATTTGTTATAAAACTGCTTGTTCTTATTTTAAAAGTAGAAAATATAGGAAGTGTAAACAGTGGGCACTATGGTGAACTAAAAAAAGCTGATAAATTCCTCTACTCTCCAGAACGTTGACACTACCACCAAAATGCTAAAAGGGAGACTGATGACTATTCAGATCTAAACTACAGCATCATAAACTCTGAAGAAATGGAGAATAGCAGAGGGAAGCCTTTGTTCCAAGACATAGCCTTCAATATAGATTGTATATCAACATCACAAAAACCAAGATCCTCACTGCCGGTCTAATAAGAAACATCATGATAGATGAAGAAAGAATTGAGATCATTGATAATTTTATCTTGCTTGGATCTATAATCAACATTCTCTGCACCAGCAATCAGGAAACCAAAAGATGAGTTGTATTGGGGAAATCTGCTGTCAAGAACCTCTCCAGAGTTCTAAAGATCAATGATTTCAGTTAAGAGACCAATATACATGTCATCAGGCCTTGGTCTTGCTATGTGTCTGAGAGCTGGATAATGAGTAAATATCATAGAAGAATCAGTTCCTTTGAGTTGGGCTGGAGAAGAGTACTGAATTTACCACAGGCTGCCGAGAGAACAAATAGTTCTGTACTGGATAGGGTGAAATCAGTTTGTCCTTGGAGGGAAGGATTGTGAATATATTTGCTCTGAGCAAGTCACCAGGAGGAAAAAGTCCTTAGAGAAAGACATTATAATTGGAAGAGTAAAGGGTCAGCGTAGAAGAGGAAGGGCCTGGACCAGACAGATTGACACTATGACTGTGATGATAGGTTCAAGTGCGTAAGAGATGATGAAATTGCCTCAGGATAGGGCAAAATTCAGTCATTGTTCACAGGTCACTATGGGTCATAGGAGACTCAAGGGCACATAACAAGAACAAGTGACCAGAATAGGGCACAGGACATACAGACTATAGAAGACTAAAGCTCACAAACACCATGCTAAGTGAAATAAGACAAACACAGAACAGATCCTGATGCATGATTACATATATATGAAGCCAAAAAAAGAAATACTGAGTTATGGGGATGGAATTCAGACTAGCATTTTTTTCACAGTGAAGATAAATGATATAGATTAGGAAGAGGGAGGAGCAATAATCTGCTGCATGGAAATGGTTTGTGCCATGAATTTTGTGTTGGTTACAGGGATACATAAACCATTTTTAAAAAGTCATCTAGTTATACATTTAGTCTAAGCACATTTAATACTCTACTGTGTGCCTATGTTAGAAATCAATAGAAAGCAAGGAAATGTTAGAAAGTAAAACAAATAGAAGACAAAGCAATGTTCCAAACTGGTAGAAAGAACTCAAGAGTCAATATATACAACAATCATAAGTGTATGTTGTTGTTATGTGCTGTTGAGTTGCCTGTGACTCATAGCGAAGCTATGTACAACAGTCCTAAACCCTGCTATATATATCCTGCACCAATCTTACTGTCTTTGATACACCTACCCCCATTTCCCCAATCACTAAATCAATCCATTACATCAAGAATTTTCCTCTCCTGCACTGTCCCTCCACCATCCCAAACAGATGTCCTTCAAGGATTGATCCCACCTTGCAACATGTCCCAAGTATGTCAGACAAAGCTTCAGAACCCTTGCCTCTAAGGAGCAGCCTGTTCTCAACCTCTCCAGGATTAACTTGTTTATTTTCTTAACAGTCCATGTTATATAAAATACTCTTTTCCAACACCAAAGCTCAAGGTATCAATTCCCCTTCTATGATCCCTAGATATTATCCAGCTTTCAAGTAACTGCAAAGACCATGGCCTGTATCAGGCACACCTTAGTCTCCAGATTGACATCATTGCTCTTCAGGACTTTGAAGAGGTCTCTGACAGCAGATTTTCCCAATGCAATTTGTCTTTTAATTTCCTGGATGCTGGTAGTTGATTACAGAGCCAAGCAAACTGAAGCTATTAACAATCTCTTCACCATCTATCATGATGCTGATAGTCTGCCTAGTGGTGAGAATCTTTGTTTTCTCGATATTGAGCTTCAATCCATATCAAAGGCTGTGGTCTTTCACCTTCTGCAGCAAGCACCTCAGGTCCTCCTCAGTTTCAGCAAGCAAGGTTGTGTCATCTGCATAATGCAGATTGTTGATGAGTCTACCTTGATCCTGATGTCACATTTTTCCACACAGAGCCCAGCCTACAAGATAATCTGCTCTGCCTATAAATTGAGAAGATATGGAGATAGAACTCATCCTTGGCACATGCCCTTCCCAAGTTTGAATGATGCAGTGTTTCCTTGCTCTATTCTGATGACTGCCTCCTGATCCAAGTATAGGTTTCACAGAAGCACAATCGAGTGTTTTGAGATTCCCATTCTTCTCAGAATCAGGCTTGAACTTAATAAAGTAAAAAGTGCTATATTTAAAAGAACAAACAAAATTAAGATGTATTAGTACATAAGTATTTTAGTTGCAAACATTCACAAATCTTTACCAAAAACTGACTATTAAGTTGATAAAAATTTTAAATGGGATAAATCTATAATTATGAACATATACACATGTATAAAATATGATATCTAGATAGATAGAAATGATATCTAAATCTCACTCACCACTATGAATAACATTTGTTAGGTTTGTGGTTGTTATAGTGACCTTACTTTAGGTTTAATAGTAAGCATTAGGCTGATAGTGACTTTTCATTAGATTTGTTGTTATTGTTGTCATTAGGTGCCATCAAGTTGAGTATGACTCAGCTATGAAGAGCTGACCTGAACCCTGCCCTGTCCTGTACGATCTTCTGTATCTCTAACACATTACAGCCTATAGCTGAAGTCACTGTGTCAGTCATATAGACCTTCCTCTCCATTTTTCCAAGTGTCCCTTTCCGAGGAATAGTCTTGTTTAGCTACATGTTCAAAGTATGAATGATGAAGCTTTGCCATCTTTGCCTCCAAGGAGTCCTTTGTCTGTACTTTCTCCAACATATTTATGCTTATTCTTTTGTCCGTCAATGGGACATTCATTACTCTTCTCCAGCACCACAACTCAAAGACATTTAATTCTTCTCCTGTCATTCTTATTCCTATTCTGTCTCTCTGAGGCATGAACTCTAGTAGGTTTATCAGGTTTTAAACCTTAACTATAGGAAAGTATTCTTTTTTTTCTGTGGAGTATCACACAGTTGCCTTTTGGCTAATTAAGGACTGCAGACTTCAATATGGATTGAAGTTCAATATCAGTAAAATAATGATTTTCACCCTTGCACCAATTGACAGCATTCTGATAGAGAAAAGATTGAGATTGTTAAAAGCCTCAGCTTGCTTGGCAACTCTATCAGCACTCTTGGTCCAGAAGCCAGGAAACAAAAGGATGAATTGCACTGGGAAATCTGTCATCAGAGATCTCTCCAGAGTACTGAAGAGGAATGATGTCAGTCTAGACACTAAGGTGCATCTAATCCAAGCTGTGGTCTTCTCAATTGCATGCTATGCATCAGAAAGCTGAACAATGATGAGGGATGATGGAAGAAGAATTGATACCTTTGAGCTGTGGTGCTGGAGAAGAATATAAAAGATTTCATGGACTGCAAAGAGAACAATCAGGTCTGTCCTGGAAAGTGTGAAACCAGGCTGATGCTTGGGGGCAAACATTCTGAAGCTCAGTCTCACATACTTTGGGTATGTTGCCAGAAGGGACCAGTCATGAAGAGCGATATCATGCTTGGAAAGGTGGAGGGACGGCGCAAGAGAGAAAGACCCTGGATGAGATGAGTTGACTTAGTGACTAGGGTAATGGGGGTAGATGTGTAAGAGACAATGATATTGGATCAGGACAGAGCACAGTTCAGACCTGTTGTACATAGTGTTGCTATGAGTCACAAGTGACTTGACAACACATAACAACAAATGATAGGTAGGTAGGTAGGTAGGTAGGTAGGTAGATAGATAGATAGATAGATAGATAGATATAGATATTATAGATATAAACTTTTAAAGGGAAAATTTACTGTCAAGCAGTTCTTTAAAATGTTAAGAAACAATGTCAATTTAAAGATGAATGTGTATCTGACCCAAAGCCCAAAATATTTTCAAATGTTTTATGTGCATCAGAAAATTGAACAATGAATAATGAAGGTCAAAGAAAAATCTATGTCTTTGAATTGTGATGCTGTTGAAGAGTATTGCATATACCATAGACTGCCAACAACCCCAAACAGATTTACCTTGGAAGAAGTACAACCAGAGAGCTACTTAGAGGCAAAGATCATACAATTAACAAAGTTAAGCTCATATAAATATGGTATATGGCATTAGATAATCCAATTAGAGCTCCTCAGAGGCAAGGATCATGAAATTTCATCTCACAAATTTTGGAAATATTGTGAGAAAGAAGCAGTCCTTAGAAGGAGATAAAATGCTCAGACAGGAGGAGAGTCAGAAAAGGAAAGGAATAGTTTGTTTGAATTATTGTATCTTTGAACTAAGGGGAAGATCCCTCCATCTTAAATCAAATTATCTTAACTATTACACTAACACACCTACTTTCAATACAAGTTCACCTGAAATGTATTTATTAAACTTTCAAGCTTAGTGAGTGTTTAGAAATTATAGATTTATGTCCCATTCAACACATCTTGGAATTTTATCATACACACACACACACACACACGTATATATACACGTATGTATATATATACACACACATATATATACACATATGTATATATACACACATATGTATATATATACATATGTATATATACACATATATGTATGTATACATATATATACACATATATATAAACATTATAGGCAGCTTAAGTAGAATTCATTGTGAAATTTTAGAGAAAAAGACTAAAAAGTAAAAATAATAAAAACATAATCAGTAACACAATTCCTGGGATAAGCAGTGGAAACCCTGTCTCATTCTTTTCATAGAGAAAAAGAGTTGCCTCATGTCTTATTTTGAAATGTACATGGTTGCCAAGTTTAACTACTTTCACCTACAAAATTGGATGCAATTAGTGATGCATTATTATTACTTTCACCAAAGTTCTTTAATAATTGGTTACACTTCAGTGTATGTGTCTACCATGCTTTTAGTCAACGAATGAGCTGGAATTAACTGGGCATGTGTTGCTAAAAACACAAAATATATAACCTTCAGTAATTTACAATCTATGAAAGGAGACACAAACTGCAGTCATGAAAAGTTTACTAACCATGAAGAGACAAGCTTAATAAAGTTGTTCTGGGGGTAGGATTTATACAAGAATTTTCACAAAGCACAATGATGGATCCCAGAGACCTCTTCAAGATACATTATAACGTAGAGTATGCTTCTTTTTTGATGAAGAAAAATAGTAGTAGTTAATTAAAAAAGAAAAGCTCATTAAAAAGAGTAATAGGCAGTGGCAGTTATATTTCACATAGCTTCTATAACTATTCAACACATGACATATATTTCTTTTAATTAAAACATGGTAGAAGGCAAGAATTCAGTAATCTGTCTCGTAATGCTCATAAGCTTAGTGGCAATAAAGTTTGCTAAATACTAAGTTTGAGAAAATGCAGTGCAGGCAGATGGTGACTATGAGTCTCCAGTCTCTCCCAGAGCTGCAAACAGTACCATCTGCTGCCCTTCTTATTTCTTCTTTGTTCACTGGTATCAAATTGAATGGGGGAATCTCACTTTACATTTTAATTTCACACCTTGGCCCTAACAGTGGGAGCACTCATCTCCAATGTAAACTCGGCCACATTAAAAAGAATCTTTGTCCTTCTCAAAAAAAAATAGTTAGAGATCACCTTTTCTCTCCATGGAGGTATATCAGACAATAGCTTTTACCCTACTGTCTAAAAACAAAACAAAAGAAAACCACAAGAACCCAAAACAACACATCAAATAAATATATGAGCAACAATTTTGCAGATGCCAGATAAACAGCAATGAAGGGCAAGTTCTTAAGATCTAGAAAACAAAAGGCATGAGATTCCTATTGTTAACTGTTTTAATGGGATTTCAGAAATAGGAGATAGAGTGGTGTAACATAGATATAGTTCAACACACACTTTGATTGGAAGAGACAGATCTGAACTTACCACCATTAAGTTCATTCTGATTCATAGCGATTCTCTGTCGTGTTCCAAGCTTGTACATCTTCATAGGGAGACTTCCAACTTTTATTGGTGTAATAACTTGTAGATTTGAACCGTTGACGCTACAGTTATCAGCCTGCTAGGATACATACTATTCGTTTGGTTCTGACTTGAAGGTAAAGCAACACAGCAACAACAAACAACAGCACCCTGGTAGGGATCACATGAAAGAGTCTGAAAATGGAGAAAATTACACAGAGATAATTCCAGATATCTGACAAAGGGTTTCCTCAAGTATTCAGAAGTGTTCTGGCCAGAGACTCAATGTGAAGAAGCTACGTTCAAGGCAGTGAGATTCACCAGAAGTGAGGTGAAATGAAAGTGTCACACCTGTTGAGCTGAAATCAATGCTTATTTTCACCAGCCGGATGAACTGTCTCGTGATTCACATGACTTTGGCCAGAGTATGTCTACTCAACTGTGTTCTAACAAATGGTAAAATCAAAGTCCAATGGGATTAAAATATTTACAAATAAACACTTCCTAGATCTAAATTCTAGAACATGTCTAGGATCAAAATCACATCCAGGACATAAGCCAGAAGGTTTAAAATCCTGGTGGCTTAAAGGGTAAGGAGTTATGTAGTCAACCCAAAGGCACATAGTTCTAATTCACCAGCAGTTCAGTGAGAGAAAGATGGACAGTCTCTTCCCAGAAAAGTTACTACCTCTGAAAACATATTGGAAGGTCAGCTTTGGGTTGGTTCTGACTTGATAGTACAGAATAAGAAGGATATAAACAGACTTTATTGGAAATACAACAATACATTTTGGCTCCATGGGCTTCTGAATGAAGATCAAGATAGAGTCTGTGACCCTCTATCAGGTTTACACAGCAAATTAATGACAGAAAGAGGTTGCCCATCCTTCTCCTATGGAGCAGCTAGTGGCCTTGAACTGTGTGCCTTTGGGATTGCAGCACAGCTTCTTGCCAGTAGCCCATCAGAGCTACTTCTTGCCAGTAGGCCATAAACAGTGTACTCAAACCAACCTTCACTGTTATCAAATCATTTATAGTGACACTCCATTGGGGTTTTGAGGCTGTAAATTCTATCAGTAAGAAAAATCTTCATATGTTGTCCACAGAGAAATTGGTGGGTTTGAACTGCTGGTGTTTGGATTAGTAGCTCAACACTATGCCACCAGAATGCCTAATACACAGCATAAAACATTAAAACAAAAATTCTGGAGGCAAATATTACATTAACCGAATGAAAAGAATCTCTGTTGTTCTTGTTATGTGCCCTCTAGTGACTATGACTAGTAGTTATCTTATGAACAATGGCTTTGAACATTGTTCAGTACTTAGCTAACCTCACCTTCTCTGCCATACCTGACTGTGCTGCCACAGTCACTGTGTCAATCCATCTCATCCAGGGCCTTCTTATCTTACATTGACCTTCTACCATTCCAACTATGTCCTGCTCCAAGCCCTTCCTGACAACATGCCCAAATATGTGAGATGGAGTTTCAAGATCCTTGATGCCAAGAAGCTACTGGATTTACCCTCTCCAGGACAAATCTTGGCAGTCCATTGTATGTTCCAGTACCACAGCTCAAAGTCGTTGAATCTCCTTTCTGACATCCTTAGTCATTGTCCAGCTTTCAGATCCACAGCAAGCAATTGAGAAGACCATAACTCAGATTGAGCACACCATCGTCTTTAGACTGTCATCATTACTCTTTACAACCCTGGAGAATTTCTTGACTGTATATCTTCCCAATGCAACTTGTCTTTTGATTTCATGACTTCTAGTGACATGGGTGTTGGTTGTGGATCCAAACGAAATAAAATCATTAACAACTTGTCTTTTGTCTTTTCTCCATCTATCATGATACTGTTTAATGGCCTGATGGTGAGAATCTTTGTTTTCTTGATGTTTAAATGTAATTTATATTGAAGGATGCAGTCCTTGATATTTTGCAGTAAACACTTTAAGTTCTAAGTTTCAACAAGCAAGTTTGTGTTACCTGCACAACACAAACTTTTGATGAATTTTCCTCCAATTCTGATGCCAGATTTGTCTTAATAAATGAAGTCCAGCTTCTCAAATTATCTGCTCAGCACATGGAGAAAGGATACATCCCTGACACACTGCTTTTCTCGATTTTGAATCATACAGTGTTCTCTTATTCTGTATGGACAACAGCTTCTTGGTCTAAGTATAGATTTTTCATGAGCACAGTCAAGTATTCTGAGATCCCAACTCTTCTCAAAGTTAGCCACAGGTTGTTGTGATATACACATGAAATTCCTTTGCATAGCTGATAAAACACAAATTGATATCCTTCTGGTTCTTCTTCTTACAGCCAAGATCTATCTGATATTACCAATGATATCCATAGTGCCACAGCCTCTTCTAATTCTGGTAATTCTTTTTTAAATGTATTATTCAAATAGTGTTTGGAGAATCTTCATCAAAATTTTACCTGCATGTGATATTGTTTGATAATGTCCACATTCTGTTGGATCACCAATAAGATTAAATATGACTCTTTTTGGGTAAGTTGGCCAGCTAACTTTCCTCCATATTTCTTACCACAACATATCCAGGTCTTCATCTTTTTGTTGGAATAGATCAACTGGTATTCTATCAGTTTCTGTGGCCTTAATTTTTGCTAATTCTTTCAATATACCTTGAAATTCTTCCTTTATTATCACTGGTTCTTGATCATGTCCTATTCTGGAAACGGTTATGTCAGACAATTCTTTTTGGTACAGTGACTCCATGCATTCCTCTGTATTCTTCTAATGCTTCCTGATTCATTCAAGATTTTGCCCATAGAATCTTTCAGTATTGCAACTTGAGACTTTAATTTGTTCTTCAGTTCCTTCAGCTTGAGAAATTCCAAGCCAGCTCTTCTCTTTTGATTTTCTGACTCAAGTTCTTCACACATTTCATTAAAATATTTTGTTTTCACAAGCTACCCTTTGAAATTTTCTTTTCAACCTTTTAATATCATTAATTCTTCCCTTTGCTTTGGCTCAAAATTAAAACACATACAAAATATAATGAATGAGAAAATGTATCAATAGAAATGATGTAACCAGAATTCAATGAGAAAAAAGATTTAAGATTTCAAAGAGCTACAATAAAGGCATTCTCATGTCTGGATTCTAAAATTTATATAAGTTATACTGTAGAAAATTTTCTATATTTATCAGAATTAAATTAGTAAGTATAGGTTATAAACAGTTGTGACATTATACAATTAATATTCTGCAACTTACTATGTAGCAAAAAATCAATAGGTAAATTAAAATCTCAAAGAGGATCTTCCTCTCTTCCACTGTCCCTCTACCTTCCCAAATATGATGTCTCTCTCCCAGGACTCCTTTCAGCATGCCCAAAATATGTCAGACAGAGCTTCAGAATCCCTGTCTCCAAGGAATAGTCTGGTTTCACCCTCTCCAGCATGAACTTGTTTGTTCTCCTGTCAGTCCATGATATATTCAATACACTTCTCTAGCACCACAGCTCAAAGGCATCAGTTCTCCTTCTGTCATTCTTAGTCGCTATCCAGCTTTCTGATGCAAAGATCATAGACTGGATCAGGCACACCTTAGTTTCCACACTGACATTATTGCTCTTCAGTACTCTCAAAAGGTCCTTGACAACAGACTTTCCCAATGCAATTTGTCTTTTGTTTTCCTGGCTTCTGGTACCAAGAGTGGCCAAGCAAATTGAAGCTGTTAACAATCTCAGGCTCTTCATTTACTCTCATGATATTGACAATCTTTTCTAATCTTTGTGTTGTTGTTTTGGTTTTTTTTTTTTTTTATGCTGAGCTTAAGTCCATATTGAAGACTGCAGTCCTTGACCCTTTGCAGCAAGCACTTCAGGTCCTCCTCAGTTTCAGCAAGCAGGATTGTGTCATCTGCATAACACGGGTTGTTGATGAGTCTCCAATCCCACAGCCACATTTTGTCATAGAGCCCAGCCTCCTGGATGATCTGTTTCACATATAGTCAGAGACAATAAGGTTGGCTCAGGATACAGCAGGGTTCACAGCCATTGTACATAGGGTCTCTATGAGTCTCACATGACTTGATGGCATATAACAGCAAATTAAAATCATCAGTTCGAGTTTTACTTTAATACAAAACTATGTGAGAAGCAAAAATATAGTTAAAAGACTCTATCATCCAACTAAAATTGTCATAAATCGGTAGGCCTATACATCAGAGTAAAAGAAATTCGTGAAGAATAAACATCAATAAATAAAAATATTAGTAGTCAAATGAACAACTGTCATCAAAATTTCAGTAACCTGTTCTCAATCATTTATATAAAAACTAGATATAGATTATATTTTTATTTTCAATAATTTGTAGAAGAAATAGACAATTATCTAGTTAGCAATAATCATTTGTAGTCATTGAGACAAACTAACCCATAGCTACCCTCAGGGGGTTATCCAAAGTCTTAAATTCTATGGTTTGAAATTGGCCATCTTTCTCCTAAGAAGCAACTGGTGAATTAAAATACCTATTCTGTGTCAATGTCAAGAAAACCAATATTCTCACCACGGGACCAATTGGCAGCATCAGGATGGATGTTGATGAGATTGAGATTGTTCACAGCTTCAGTTTGCTTGGCTCCATGGTCAACTCTATTGGCACCAGCAGCCAGGAAATCAAAAAACATATTACGATGGTAAAGTCTGCTATTAGGGACCTCTCTAAAGTACGCAAGAGCAACAGTGTGTCTCTGGAGACTAAGGTGCGTCTGATACAGGCCATCGTCTTTGCAATCACTTGTTATGCATCAGAGAGTTGGACAATGACTAGGGAGGATAGAAGGAGAATTGATGCCTTTGAGCTGTGGTG
>NW_006399764.1:7132761-7134559 GCF_000299155.1 Elephantulus edwardii | reverse complement strand
AGAGGCGGTGCGGTTGACGCAGGATAGAGCAGGGTTTAGGGCTGTTGTGCATAGGGTCGCTATGAGTCGGAAACGACTCGATGGCACATAACAACAACAACAATTGTAACAATGAGGTACTTATCTGAGTTTTATATTTTAAGTTACTTTTGCTTCTGCAGAAAGGTTTATTTATCTGAAATGGAGTAAGACAACTAGGTATAATAAATGAACACCTTCTACTCACTGTAGTGGTGTGCTGTCAATGACTAGGTATGTAAACTCTTAAAGTGACTATACACAAATGGTCTCCATTTATAAGTCCTGGTTTTGACTATGGAAGATAGGTAGAATCCAAAAGGATAAAGAAATGCAAAGATGATAAAGGAAAGAGCAATTATTATTGTAGTGACAGGAGTCCAGAATGAAGGCTGCATAGTAGAGTGGACTTGCGGGGAGGGATTGTCTAACAATGAAAACATTTTTCTTTTACTTTTAAAAGAGAAGAGTGAACTGGGGCGGAGCGGGGGGAGGTTAGACAGGCAGAAAAGTGCAGCAATGAATGAATGGAAAACTTAAGTCTCTGTAAACTTTCATTAAAATTAATAATAAAAAAAGAAGCTGGGGGAAAGAAAGCAAATAAAGACAGGAAAATGGGAGTGACGTCTTCTCTGATACTATAGCTAGTAGGAAAGGGTGTCAAAAGATGGAATTTTCTACACTCTGGCAGAATAGTTCTTGAAATTAGTGAATCATTTTCTTCCATTTGATCTTTTTCTTTTTACATACAGTTCACATTTCACACAAATCTACCAAATAAAAGTTGAGACATAGGATTAAATTTTGTACCACATAGAAAAGAAACTCAGGGCAAGAGTCTTAGGGGTTCCACTCATCTTTATTTGAGTAATAAGCTTGACTTTTTATGCTATTTTAGATTTAGAAATTTCTATCCGAGATCTCACACTATGATCCATTTTAATGGCCAATGAGATAGCCAGAAATATGGAAGTTGACTAAAATTCATGGGATAAATAAATCCATTGGACTGATTGTTCTTGTAAACATTTCCTATCCCTCCTCCTCCTTTTTTCCAGCCACGGAAAGATAAATATTGCACCTTAGATGGCTGCTTACAAGCTTTTTAGACTCTAGTTACTATTCACCGAGGTATCATGTAGGACGTTGTCTTTGGAGGTTATGTTATGCCAATTGACCTGCATGTTCTCAAAATCTCTAGTCCCAAGGCCCTAAAGTAGCAACTCTTTCCTTCAGGTATTTTGCTTATGAGAAGCTTAGAGAGTATTGCTTCCTGTTATCTTTGCTAGGTAGATATTTTTTGCAGCTCATGCTAATAGAGATGTAGTAATCTCCTCACTTTGCCTCATTGCTGTTGAATCAGAACCAACTCATTGCTACCCCTGCACTGAGTTTCCAAAGCTGAAAACTGCATGGGAGGAAATTGTCTTTCTGCCTGGGAGTCACTAGTGGATTAAAACTGCCAGAAAGTCAAGGCTTTTGGGTTAGTAAAACAACTTCAAATACACTACACTCATGCAGAGTTTACGTAAAACTGTAATCTACGAAGCCTACGTATGGTCTTAAGTGTAGTCTCTTTCACCTGCTGGTATCTGTTTTCCTTAGCTGTCTGCCTAAGTGTCTATTACCGACTACCCCAGTCACGGAATCAATCCACCTCATAGAGGGCCTTCCCTTCCTGCGCTGTCCCTTCAACCTCCCAAGCATGATGTCCCTCTCCAAGGACCTGTCCCTCTGTACAACATGTCCAAAGTATGTCAGATGAAGTTGTTGTTGTTGT
>NW_006399764.1:7123290-7128381 GCF_000299155.1 Elephantulus edwardii | reverse complement strand
GGGGCTTTGTCTGACATAATTTGGACATGTTGTGAGGAGGGAGAGGTCCTTGGAGAGGGACATCATGCTTGGTAGGCTGGAGGGACAGCACAGGAGGGGAAGACCCTTTATGAGGTGGATTGATTCAGTGACTGGGGTAATCAGGATGGGTGTATCAGAGGTAGTGCGATTGGCACAGGATAGAGCATCGTTTATGCCTGTTGTACATAGGGTCACTATGAGTCACAAACGATTCGACGGCACATAACAACAACAACAACATTTTGTGTCAACAACACACTCTTTATCCACTAGGCCATCAGAGCTTCTGTCACAATTCATAATACTGTGCTATTGTGGCCCAAGTCAAACATATAGCATGTTTTAACAACCAGTAAAACCACTATTACTAGTATGTTATTGTTGCTGTTGCATACCAGCAAGTGAGAATTAACCCATAGCTCACCCTGCAGTGTGTTTTCAGAAGCAGTAAATTGCATAGGAGAAGAGTACCCATCTGTCTCCCACAAAGCAGTTAATGGATTCAAACCACACACATTTGGATTTGCAGAGAAATTCTTTACCAATAATTACTGTGGATATTATGTGCCATTGAGTTACCTGTGACTGATACCAACCCTATACAAAAGCTCTGAGCTCTGCTCTATCCTGTGACAGTCTCACTGTCTCCAATACAGCTACCCTGATTAACCCAGTTACTGGGTCAATCCATCTCATCTGGAGTCTTCCTCTCCTGCACTGTCCCTCAACCCTTCCAAGCATGATGTCCTTCTCCAGAGACTCGTCCCTTCTGGCCACATGTCCAAAATATGTGAGATGGAGCTTCAGAATCCTTGCCTCCAAGGAGCTGCCTGTTTCACCTTCTCCAGGACAGACCTGTTAGTCCTCTTGGCAGTGCATAGTATGTTCCATACCCTCCTTCAGCACCACTACTTAAAGGCATCAGTTCTTCTTCTGTCATCCCTAGTCATTGTCTAGTTTTTGGATGCAGAGCATGTAATTGTGAAGTCCGTGGCCTAGATCAGGTGCACCTTTGTTTCTAGACTGACATCATTGCTCCTCAGGATTCTGAAGCAGTCTCTGACAACAGACTCCCCAGTGCAATTCATTCAAGACTGTTGATTATGGAGCCAGACAACCTGAAATTGTTGACAACCTCATTCTCTTCTTACTGATCATGGTGCTACTAGTTGATCTAGCAGTGAGAATCCATTTCTTCTTTATGTTAAGAGTCAATTAAAAAAAAACACCAAAAAACAAAAAAACGAGTCAATCCATATTGAAGACTACAATCCTAAACCTTCTTCAGCAAATGTTTCACATCCTCCTCAGTTTCAGCAAGCAAGCTTCTATCATTAGCATAACACAGGTTGTTGATGAGTTTTCCTGCAATCCTAATGCCACACTCCTCATAAAGTCCAACCTCTTGAAAGATCTGTTCCACATATAGATTGGAAAGGTGTGGAGACAGGACACATCTCTGATGCACTTCTTTTCTAACTTTGAACCATGCAGTGTTTTGTTGCTCTCTTCTGACCACTGCTTCCTGGTCTGAGTATAGATTTCCCATGAGCACAATCAAGTGTCTGAGGAGTCCTGTTCTTTTCAGTGTTAGCCACAATTTGTTGTCATCTTTATAGTCAAAGCCTTTGTGTAGTCTGGAAAGTGCAGATTGACATTCCTCTGGTACTCTTTGCTTTCAGCCCTAATCAATCTGACATGGGCGATGATGCCCCTAGTGCCAAAGCCCCTTCTAAATCCAGCTTGTATTTCTCTGTTAATGTACTGTTCCAGTCATTTTTGGATAATGTTCAGCATGATTTTCCCTCTTTTAGCTTATTGAATTATTAAAAACCTACAAACAAACAAACAAATAAACAAAAACCCTTTCTATTCCTTAAAGCCATTCACTTCCCACAGTTATTCTACATCAGTTCTAGGTCACTGAAGCAAAATTCCTATTTTCCAATCCATTTGTACAAGACAGTCTGATTATGATAGGATTTGTGTTATTTAGAATCTGGATGCTCAAGATAAAATAAAAATAGCTTTATAGTCTTCTGTTTTGTTGAGATGTTAAATGCGTTTTCTATATTTTGATAACTAATACCCAGTATATGTGAATATGAGAAGCAAGGTCTTCCCAAGACTATACTTCCAAGCTTTTCTATCTTTTGGGACTATTTTTGAATGCTGTCTGACAATATGTTTCTCTGATATTACCATTTTGAACTTTCACAATATGTTGTTATTCTAACACAGTGTAAAAATTTTTTCACCACAACAAGAGTAAACATGTTTAAGTGATGTGAAATTTCAAGAAGCATTCAGTCACATTTTTCCTCAACATTATTTCCACAGTAGATGTTTTATATAGAAAATTTTTGAAATATAAGAAATGAACTCATTGCCAGAAACCAAAATAAAATAAGGGTGCAGTATTTAAAGAGTCACAACATTTTGGCAACTCAGTTAACTTTATGTTTCACTGATCATAGAGAAAGCTTTAGTTTTGTTTCTTTTCTGTTTTAAATTAGCACTTTATTATGATTTGATAATTTTATGGTCCAGCTGTATTATATAAAAGAGGCATTATTCCATTATGATATTTGGACCATTATGTAGCCAAATTGTCATTCTGGGCCTCTGTGAAATATTGTCTAGGAATTGTTTCAACTATTTAAGTTATTGCATTTTCATTTTATTTATCATTATTCTTTTCTTGACACTTGAAAATATTTAGTCACACTTTGAAAATTAACCTTCAAAAATAGCAATTTGTTACAATAATCCCTTCTTTATATGTATTTTGACTATATATTCACTCTATTTTTATCTAAATATCATCCATCCTCAAAGCCTGGGTCATCTCTCAAGGATGCCTTAACTATTCCAATTCTCTAGATCACTATAGTTTGCTTGAGAAAAGGAAAGCTCAACATGGTAGGTCTGTCAAATATTGTCCCCAAACAACTTCAATCTCTATAAGAAATAGCATGGGATTCTGATGGCATGGTCTCTAGGAAGTGGTGCTATTAATCCAAGGAGACAACTCTTTGATGGTTTGAATCCAAAAGGATCTCTGCAGGAGAAAGATGGACAGTCTCTTCCCAAGTGATATATAGCCTTTGAAAACACAGTGAAGACTTAACGATGAGTTGGTTCTGACTCAATGACAATGCGAGAGACAGAAATGATTGCGAAAGTGGAAACTCTAGAGTCCAAGGTCAAAGCTATGAATAGAGAAATACAATTGACTTCTCTGTGGAGAATGTACTATACAGGATAGAGATCTTGTGAGCATCTTGAAAAGAAATGGCCTTACTTGTCAATAACTTTTTGTCTTCACTTCTCGTGTGGTTTGGTGCCTGTACTTGAATTATATCTGTGAGCTATACCATATCTTTATAAAATATAGTCCTAACATGTAGTTTATCATAAATTAATCATAATAAAAGTAAAATTGAGAAAGTATAAGGAGTCAGCTCCCAATACATGGAAACGTCAAGCACAGTAGGATCCTTAGAAGTTTTATTGGTTAATTTCTAAAAGTAGATCAAGTCGTCTTTTATATATATAATTTTTATTGAAGTGTGAGTAAAAGTTAAAAGTCAAATTAGTATTCCATTCTAACATTCCTACTCATTTTTGTCTTAGAGCAGAAACTTTAATAATCAAAATCTAATAATATTCTACATCACATCATGATACTAAGTCTTCCAGCTTTGCTTTGGTTTGGAACAAGAACACTCTTAGTATTTATTTGGCACTGTTACATGAACTTTATTCCATTTAAAGTCTGTAATTTCTGTGAGATTGGTATTATTATTATTCCTATTTTATAGATAATAAAACTAAAGCGTAGAAAAGACAGACAGCGTATGCTAGGCTTATTATGTAAGTAGGAATTAAGTGTTATGGATTGAAATGGGTTCGCCAAAAATATATATTGTAAATCTAACCTCCTGTAAGTAGCTATAATCACATTTGGGAACAGGTTTTCTTTGTTGTTTTATTGAGGCGACACTGTTGTAGCAGTTATCATCTCCCATTGCCTTAAAGTCAGAGGATAAGCATGAAGCTGAAGATCCATTGCATTTCCATGGTTGTAAATTGAATGGGATGTACAGGAAAGAAAGACCCTCAATGAGATGGATTGAGTCAGTGACTGGGGTAATGGGAGTAGGTGTGTCAGAGACAATAAAGTTGGCACAGGATAGAGCAACGTTTAGAGCTGTTGTACACGTAGGGTCACTATGAGTCACAGGTGACTCAATGGCCCATAACAACAACAAGAACAACAAATTGAATAGGAGAAGAGTGTATCTGAAATCAATTTCTTTTGAGATAAAGAAAAAAAAAGAAGCACTAGTGGATAATCCCGAGTGAGCTGCAGTGCTAGCCAAAAAGCTATGCCTCTAGCTACGGCAGCTCAAATCTACTCTGTTTTCTTGGGAGGAAAACAATCTCGTTTCATACAGTTGATTGCTTCAGAAAACATACTAAAGGATCAGCTATGACTTGGTTCTGACTCTACAACAATGATGATTTTTGTTGACTTTGATTTGTGAGATATGAAGAACCATGTAAAGCAAGTAAGCAGAGTTGAGAGAATATAGAGGCCATTCCAACTGCAATGTCCAAGAAACAAGAAACAGAAGTGAAAGGAGGCAAACCCCTTCGCTCAGGGCACAGTAGAGAGAACTTTCCAGAGCCAATGCCTTGAATCTACATTTCTAGCTTCTTAAACACGCTATATTAATTATTTTTTAAAGTCACCCAATTTATGATACTTCAGTTACAGCGGCAGATAACTAAGGCTCTAAGTAAGGGAATTGACTAAATGTTGTCGTTTGTTTGTCCTCCATGTGGGATAGCTGAACAGTATTATAAGGTCAGCGTGGTACTGGGAGCTCTGGTGGCCTACTGGTAACAAGTTGAGCTGCCACTCTGATGAAAGGTGGTTGGAATCCACTAACTGCTCCAGGGGAGGATGATTGGCAGCCTCCTCCTGTGTGGTTTACAGCATCTGAAAAACCTTGATGACATATAACAACAATATAATGTTTGTTGTAATTTTTTAAATGCTCT
>NW_006399764.1:7114587-7122435 GCF_000299155.1 Elephantulus edwardii | reverse complement strand
GCACAAAGCAACAACAACAACAACATGCTCAATTTTATATGAAGTTCCTAGAATTAATATTCTTAATTTATGAAATAATGTTCTTGTTACTTACATTAAATAAATGAAACCAAGTAAAAAAACACATTAGAAAGAAACTTCATTTCAAAAAAACAAAATGAAACCATAATACAAGACAAAATTTATTTAAGAAGACTCCTTGATATACACAAACAGCAGTAAGAATGAGTATTTTCTTTGCAATATATCAGTTCAAAATACATATTCTTGAAGGGGCAATATTGTCTCAAATTGGTTGAAAAGTGATTGTGTATATTTAAAAATCTACTGTATATAAAACAAAACAAAGCAGTATCATGATAGATGGTGAAAAGATCGAGATTATTAACAGCTTTCATATGCTTGGCTCTACAATCAGCACTCTTATTACCAGCACCCAGGAAATTAAAGGACAAATTGCATTTGGAAAGTCTGCTGTCAGAGACCTCTCCAAATTACTGAAGAGCAAAGACGTCAATCTGGAGACTAAGGTGAGTCTGATACAGGCCATGGTTTTTGCAATTACTTGTTATGCTTCAGAGAGCTGGACAATGAATAGAATGATTAGACAATGATAGAAGGAGAATTTATGCCTTTGAGCTGTGGTGCTGGAGAAGAATATTGGATATGTGATGGACTGTTAGAAGAACAAACAGATTTGTCCTAGAGAAGGAAATAGCAGACTGCTCCCTGGAGACAAGGATTCCGAGGCTTTGTCTGACGTACTTTGGACATGTTGCAAGGAGGGACCAGTCCTTGGAGAAAGACATCATGTTTGGGAAGGTAGAGGGACAGCCCAGGAGAGGTAGACCCTGAATGAGATGGATTGATTCAGAGACTGGGGTAAGGGGTGGGGGGGGGGTAGGTGTGTCAGAGACAGTAAGATTGGTGCAGGATAGAGCAGGGTTTAGGGCTGTTGTATACAGGGTCACTGAGTCACAGGCGACTCAACAACACATAACAACATCTATAAGAAGAGTGAATTAGAGTCTGCTGTGGAGTGAGTAGGATGTCTCTCTAATTATAACTGACATCTGGTTGTAATGGACTCCCTGCTGACTCTCCACCAGGTTCCCAGATGCAGTAATTACATTGGAGGAGACTTCCCATCTTCTTCCATGGAACAAATGGTGTGATCTAACCACACCTGTTTGAGTTGGCCCCAGAACTCCTTACAACCAATTCCCCAGAGCTGTATGTTGTTGTTGTTAAATGCCGTTGAGTTGTAGCGACTCTTAGCGACCCTATGAACTTTCTTCGTTTCTCCAAGTTCATAGGGTTGCCAGAGGCAAACTATTTTGGAAGCGGATGACACTCCTGCTTCCAAGTTTGTTTTAATCCGGAGCTCTGCCAAACGCTGTCCGCTGTAGCTGATATTCTGGCTGGTTGTCAGAGGCAGTTAATCGCACTTGAAGAGATGACCCATCCTTTTCCCCGGAGCAGCTGGTGGCCTCAAACCTCGTGTCTTCAAGGTTGCAGTGCAGCTTCTTGCCACTAGGCCACCAGAGCTCACTCAGTTGCTTGAGATCCCTATATACTTGTGGACCATGGAGGTGGAACCGCGGAATTTCCTAAAAAATGCTGAAAACAAAAATCGCATTTGACACAATTATTTTACCACTGAGAAATTGCATTTGACACAATTATTCCATTGGGAATATACCCCAGATACATATATATATCTACATAAACAGCTCTTTATGGAATATAATAAACAGTATTTGTTGTTCTTGTTGTGTACTGTAGTCAGACCCAACCCATAGCTGAACCTGTGGCAGGTTTTCAGAGGAACTTAATCCCTTGGGAGGAGATTGCTCGTCCTTGGGAACAAATAAGAAAATACAAGTTAGAAGTCTATTTAGGTGGACAGTGGAGGAGGAAAGATCAGATTGATGAGCAGTGTGTTAACTGAGCCAAAGCTCCTTAACTTTCTATGATTCAAATGATAGCATTTTCTACAATATTCCCTGACAGTTGACATGCATGGGATTGGAATTAGCTTTCTTATCTATTCTTTGTTGATATTGTTGTTGTTGTTGTTGTTGTTGTCGTCGTCATCAATTGCCTTCCAGTTGAGCACGACTCATAGCGACCTTATGAACAAAAGGCCTGAAGCCCCTCTACAACTACGGACATTTATCAAAGTTCATACAAGTTCAAAAAAATTATGAAAGCTGCTTCTGAATTGACGAGTTGCAAAAAAAAATTCTATTTCCTGTCATTAAAATGGTATTTTAAAAACAGCATTATTATTTTTTTGCTTGCTCATTTGATCAAAAATAACTTTCCTTTTAAAAGAAGAATCTTGTCACTGGCTTATTCTTCCTTAGGAACAGCTGCTCATTGCATGTTTGAACATATTTGCTTAAGAAATACAAAATTATTAACATTCTAATCCCTTAACCTTTTAAGGCGAGCCAGCTGTGATTATTCAAAGCTAGACTATAGCCTTTGGTTTCAGCTTTGTAGAAACTTTTTGCCCTGATTTATCAAGAAATATTTAATATCTGAGAAGTTTGTTTTTGTGCATAGCAATATATTGCGAGCCAAGTGCTCCTAGAAAACTAGGCTAAATGTGCAGACTTCATGCCTATCACATCGTTAATAGTAAAGATTATTTTGTTGCATATTTTCAAATTAATTTGTTGTAACTCAATATATAGGGCTAGGCGCTATTCTAAGCACTTTAAAAATGTTAACTAGTTTACTCTTTATAACTAGTTGGAATTACTACCACTGACATTAAAAAAGTTAAACTCATCCTCAAACTCATTGGCACTGAGTTGGAACTGACTTAAAACTGACCCTCCGATGGGTTTTCAGAGGTTGTACATATTACGTGGGAGGAGATTTACCAGTCATTCCTCTTGTAGAGTCGCTGGTGGATTTAAACCACCTGTAAGGCAGGCTCTCTGGATTGTAGGCAGCAAAGCCCCCTGTGGACTATGCTATAGGAGCTCCAGAAGCAACTCCCAAAGTGCCACATAACTGGTCAGAGCTAATGTCAACTCAAAAAGATCCCATCTATCTTCAAACTCTCCACTTGTTATCTTTAAACTACATTCTAACTCACTGAGTTAATTTTATTACTTATACTCTTCTGTATTTAACTATCCTTACAGGAATTCAAAGAGGCAACAGTATTGTCATGTCCACTTTGAAAGATGAAAATCAGCAAAGGAGACAGGGCTTGAGTACTTGAAACAAAAATTTAACAGTTTTTAACATAAAGAGCCCTACTCTTGAACCTCGCTCCCTCTGACTCCAGAGCCTCTAGCTGTCTCAAATCTGTTGTGTATACTTTGGTTTCTCCACTTGCTTCTCAGCATTTCAGAAGAATATTAGACATTGAAAGGATAATTTGGGCCCTGGTTTTCTTTAGTCAGCCCAAAGTGTGTTTTTAATCATTCTACTATTCCTTCTAACCCGTAACACCCTATGCCAAACCCTCCCCTTTACAAAATCATTTTTCTACCAATATGGGTGGATTTCTTACAGTCTAGAACTATTTCTTATGTAACTTCTGTATCATATATTTGCAAGTGCCAATATTTGTGGTCCCTCCGAGTCAAAACTGGATATAAGCTGTCCATGAGTTACACTTCCTTCCTGACTTAAATGAAAATTGTCCCTCATTCAGAGACGTTGAGCGAGCCCTTTCTGCCAACAAATCCCTCAATCACAATCCTCTGTGTTAGTTATAAGTGCTCCTTTCCATTCACTGAAAAGACTTTGAATCTTTTCATGCAGTAAGTAAGGTTCAATATAAACAGTAGGAATCTGTTCCAACTTCTCTACAAATTTGATTAGATTATAGATCCTAGCAGCACACCATTGGGTTTTGAGGCTTATTATCTGGTGTATGCCTTACCACCTCTTATATCCTCCTAGGGAAGCCGCTGAAAAACAGACTAGCAGATCTTTCTTCCATGGAGAGGTGGCTGGTGTACTGAAACCATCAATCTTTTGGTTAACAGTCAAGTGAGTACTTACTGTGCCATCAGGGCTGCTTTCTACTCTCGTCAAAGTTAAAGTCATTGTTGTGGAATCAGAACTGACTCATAGCTGATCATCCAGCAGATTTTCATAGACTATAAATCACTTGGGAGGAAATTGTCTATCCTTCTCCCCAGGAATTTTTGATAAATTCGAACCACCAGAGAGGCACCATGATTAGATTAGCAGTGCAACTCCCTACATACTATGTCACCAGAGTGTATCAGAGAACAGTTTATTTAATTCTTTTTCTTTTTATTGTCCTAGTTTTCTCACCTAAGTGAACTTTAAAAGTAAACTCTTATCACAATATAAATGAAAACAATATTTCTATAAGTTGTTGTTAGGTACCATCAAGCTGAGTATTTTCCATAGCGACCCTACAAACAACAGATTTGAACCCTGTCTATCCTGTACCATCCTCACACTTCCCAACACACTAGAGCCCATTGTGGCAGTGACTGTGCCAATCCACTTGGCTGAAAGTCTTCCTCTCTTGCACCGACTCTCCACCTTTCCAAGCATGATGTTCCTCTCCAAGGAATAGTCCCTCCTTAGCAACACTCCCAAAGTATGAGATGAAGCTTCAACATCTTTGCCACCAAGGAGCACTCACCCTTTACTTTCTCCAAGGCATATTCGTTTGTTCTTTTGGCAGTCCCTGGGATGTTCAGTATTCTTCTCCAACACCGCAGGTCAAAGGCATTAATTCTTTTTTTTATCATCTTTATTCATTATTCAGCTCTCAGATGCATAGCAAGTGATCATAAAGATCATTACCTATGAGTAGGAATAATAAAAGTTTGTATAATCTTTTAAAAATTAATTTATGTATGGACAATCTAGGGTAGTGACATTATATACATTTTTCCCCAATTTATGGTAGAGTAGAAACCCCTAACAACTTTGTACAATATGAATGTTAGAGCATTTTTATATCTTAAGTGTTAGGGGGGAAAAATGTCCCAAAGCAGGAACCTCATCATATCAAAAGTTGCCTGTGGTAGCAGAGAATACTAGTAATAAGGGTAGACTCTCCTAAAGGCAAAATAATGGTAAGAGGACTGAACTAGTGTATTGAGTTGTAAAATAGGAAATCGACTACGAACCAGAAAAATTGGCTCTGAGATCTGCTTTGACCCAGGTGATCGGAGGGGCCTGAAGTGAGATCTCAACAGATATAGTCCTTAATACGTTGTGTAACTAATGCAAAGGTTGCTCCTCTCTGATGACTTGAATGTTATCTGCTTCATGGAAGAATGATGGACAATCTCCTCCCATTAAGATTTACAGCCTCCAAAACCCAATGGTGTGCTGCTAGAATCTAGAATCTAATCAAATTTGTAGAGAAGTTGGAACAGATTCCTACTGTTTATATTGAACCTTACTTACTGCATGAAAAGATTCAAAGTCTTTTCAGTGAATAGGTTTTTGTACAGTGCATAAATTGAAATTTTTATGACTGCATATGGGCAGAGCCCAATTGTTTGATTCTTTCTCTCTCTTCTATATCATTTGATGTTTGAAGAGAAAATTCATTAAAGGATATAAATATTTGAGAATAAATGTGCATGGGCAAAGGTGGATCAAATAAAATGTCACAAAGGCTAATGGAATAAAAATTGTGTAAATAACAAGTTTTCATTTGAACCAGATCATTCAAGTTAGACTCCTGCTGAGAATTTGCATTTCCATCCCAGATATACCCAATCGGAGTTTACATTTTAATAATTCGTATTTACACTTAGCACCTGAGAATCACCTGGGGATTCTTGTTCATTACACCTGAGGAGGAAATGGGACTTCTCAGCAGGGAGGCAAACTAGATTGAACTGGTTTGAAAACAAGGTAAACAAAACGTTGGCTGTATCCTCTTAAGAATTTCCTTATGGTGACTTGTTATTGTGTGTTGGAGTTGTTGTTGTTGTTAAGTGCAGGTGACTCATAGCGACCCTATGAAGGAGAGTCCTCGACTCTTGGGTGCCTTTCATCTGCTCTCCAGGTTCATAGGGTTTCTGGAGGCAAGCTATTTATGGAAGTGGATGTCACTCCTCCTTCCACGCTTGTTTAATCAGGAAGCTCTACCCCACTCTCAGTCCGCATTGGGTAGCCAACCATTAATGCATTTGACACATCCCTGTCACAGTGTTCAGCCTCACAGCAACCACAAGTGACCGCTCTACAGCAACTTGTACACCAGGGCTATACGACCTAGAGGAATATCTGAGCAAAAACAATGAAAGGCTGGCCAGAGGGCCACAAACTAGAAGTCACCCACCTTTGTCTTCCCTCTCCTCTTCTTTTCCTTTTGGGCTTGAAGCCGCTGCTACCTTCACCCAAGGCCAAGCGTGCCTTCCCTGGCTCCTGGAGGCAGAGTCGCCTTACTCCAGAGACCGCCACAACACAACACCCACATACACAGCATCATGCTCTCTGGCCAAAGGATCACAGCCACCCTGGGTGGGGCAAACCTGGGAGATTGGCACCAACTCACAGCTGACACTCAGTAGGTTTTTAGAAGCTGCAGTGTAAAGGAAAGAGACTGTCCATCTTTCTCCTTCGGAGCTGCTGGTATTCAAACCACATGCCTTTGGATTTGCAGTGAAAATCCTTAGCCACTAGGCCACCAGAGCTTCCTGTAATAATGCATATACTATGAAAGCCTATACTTAGGGCAACAATACAATTATTAGTCAAATTAAATCTATTCTATAAGAATCGGAATGAGAATGCTAAGGTGTGAGATGTTTAATCTGAACTGTCCAGACGTTTTTAGCTTTACTTATTTTCAGTATGTCTTAAATACCCCCTTATGTTTTGCTATTGTTGTTTGGTTTCCATTTTGTTTTTCAAAACTCAGATTATAAAGGTCTCCATAACCCCATTGTCATATGTTGAATGAAGACAAAACTTTATGTTCAAGGTTTAATTAATTCAATATATAAACTAGAGGCATATGGCTTATCACCTGAGCCATAGTCTGCAGTGTGTTCACTGTCAACCGAAAGGATATTTCTTTAGTGTTGGATCTGCTAGTGGTTCCATAAAAGAGAGGTGGGTAGAGTCACTCTGAATCAGGATTGACTCAAGGATAGAAAGGTTGGTCCTTTTTCTGAGGCCTTCCTTACACAATGTATAAAAACAGTAAGGGAGTAAAGATGTATAGGAAGGGGTAGGAAAATCACAAGATTCACCAATCATGGAATCTGCCTGACCACGTCGGGCTGTAAAAGAGAAGATGGTAGGAAATATCCATGGGAGAAGCCTGCCTGTGTGCAGTAAAGCATCTCATAATGGAGCTGGGTCTTTCTGTGGTCTTCAGGGTCAGAGATCGAACTCAAGAACTAGAAACAAGGAAGGAGACAAGGAAAAACTAGAACCCACTTCACAACTGCATCTGTTGGTCATCTCAACTGTCATTGTCTCCAGTGAACATTTTCTGTTGCATCTTTTCTGCATCCAAAATTCTCATACATGCACCATTTTTTACTCAACTCTAATACAGAATAAATCAGGTAAGGGGATTCTGAGAAATGTACTCTAAGTTGAACCAAATTCAGCAGAGCTGTATTTAGTTGCAACTAGTAGCCATATACTTTTCCCATTTAAAAAAAAAAATTTGCCAAATGCAAAGGCATATGTTAATATACATACATAGATGTTTGTATGTATCTCTTTTGTTCTACTTACCAACATACTTATCTATTTATCTATCTAAAGAAAGAATGAGGAACTTCTCTGTACTTTTACTACTCTCTCTCTCTCCACCCCTTCTCCCCTCTCCCACTCCTGTCTCCTCCCCTCTCCTGTCTG
>NW_006399764.1:7112691-7114296 GCF_000299155.1 Elephantulus edwardii | reverse complement strand
CTCCTCCTCTCCCCTCTCTCCTCCTTTCTCTCTCTTTCTCTCTCAAATCAGACAATGAGAATCTACAATGGAACAAGTGTCACTACACAGACTATCATGGGATTGAGTATGGAAATAGATAATAAATTATTTAAAATTAGTAAAACCTTTTTCTACCCACTTTAACTATTAAAAATATTTTAATATTTTTGTGTAATTTTATCATTATAAAAATATCTGCAAACTCCCTTGAGATAAGAAAAATTTCCATTAAGCCTAAAACTCTTAGAACTATTTGGTAGAAGATTTCAATACAGTAAGCTTTCAAATGTAATAAGGAATTCCCAGAATAAATTTATACTATAAATTTGCATTCGATCATGTTTCTGAGATGTGTTTGCAAAACTATTTGATTGTGTTATCTCTACCCCTCAAAAATATGTGCAGATTTTGCAGTTGTACAATCTGAGGATATTTGAAACATATTGTACTAAAGAAATTAGAAGTTTAATAAATCAAGAGAGAGAAATATATTTGTGTTAAATAAAGTTAGTTAAATTCGTATTCAAATAAAGATTCAGCCTTCTATACTCTTGATGAAACAATACACAAAATGTAATATTGGGGAAATTTTAAAACAATAACAAACTTGGGAGTTTTATTATATAATTTTCATAGTATATCGTCTCTTGTCTCTGAATAAGATACAGTCTCTTTAGCATAATTTCTTATGTGTTGTTATTCTAGAAAGATAAATTTTTAGAGTTCTGTCACCTCCTCAAAACTATTCTAGGCCCCTAGGTTCCTAGATGTTTGTGGTTTTCTGAATGAATTGTTTGCCTGTGCTGCCTATTGCCACCGATGTTTAAAGAATGAATTTTTATATTTATTTAAAATTCTCATATTTATTTAAAAACCTATGATGGAAAGGGTGCAACCAGGCTGCTCCTTGGAGGAAAGGATTTTGAAGCTTCATCTGAGATACTTTGGGCATGTGGCAAGCAGGGACCAGTCTTTAGAGAGGGACATTATGCGTAGAAGAGACAGTGCAAGAGAGGAAGACCTTAGATTTTAATGGATTGACTCAGGGACTTGAGGTTATGGAAGTAGGTGTGTCAGAGATAATGAGGTTGGGTCAAGGTAGAGCAGGGTTCAGAGCTGTTGTGTACAGGGTGCTATGAATCATAAACAACTCAATGGCTCACCACCACAACAACATGAGTGGCATGGTAGTCTAGTGGATGAGTGGCATGATCCTATCTAGTGGTTTAGACGAAAGAATATCTAATGGTGTCTTCCTGAGGCAAGACTTAGCCATTATGTTATCATGACTGTTTCCCACCCTTTCTCTTTTTCTATTTCTTTGCTTCTCCGTGTGAATACCAACAATAATTCTTACAAAATTATGTTGAATGATCAAATTAATTAAACAAATATGATAAATTAATTGTGTGCATATAAATAGCATAATCTGCCATGTTTTTACCATCTATTTTCTTTATAAAAGTTGAATCTTATGATAATAAGCTATTTTATCATATTTATTATATATAAGCTATTCCTTCATGGGCAATATTCTTGATATCTTCCCACTGCTCATCTGGTCTTCATTTATTGGTGTTCAAG
>NW_006399764.1:7088125-7111956 GCF_000299155.1 Elephantulus edwardii | reverse complement strand
CTTCTACCACTGGGTTGTTTTACAACTCGGAAGTCCACATGCAAGGCAGAGGTGAAGTAAGGAACTGCTTGTGAGGTTTTCTGTTGATTCCAACAACTAAGAAATAGTGAGAGGAGTTGGGATCTCAGAAGGCATTTAGGACCAATTAGTATGTTCTGTGTCCAGGAGAAAACGAATATACTTACCAGTAATGTTAATGCTCACTCACAGCTCTTATGGAAGGATCGAAATCATTGAAGTGTCCTCCTATGTTTCTAGCTGGGAGCTGGGGCCTGTCAGTCCTGTCAGCCACAAGGACCTGATGTGAGCCACCCTTGGCCAAGTGTCCTTCAGATCCACACTTAAAGCAAGTGAGTGGGAGCTTCCTCTCTACTCCCTTGCCTATCTATGGCTCTCGTCTGTGACACTGTCTACTGAAGTGGCGCAGCTTTCCACAGTGGAAGCAATTCTGGCCTCCTTTATTACCGTTCGGTGGCACTGTATGAGATGGTTTTGGAATTCGAGGGGGATAGACTTAAGGTCAAATTTTGGTTCCTGTGGATTTTATTTTATTTTCTTCAATTTCAGCTTGAACTTGTATATGAGTAGTTGATGGTCTGTTCCATAATCAGCACCTGGCCTGGTTTTCACAGCTGATATTAAGCTTCTCCAGTGATTCTTTCTACAGATATAGTCGATTTGATTCCTATGCATACCATCATGTGAAATCCATGTGTATAGCCTGCACTTGTGTTTCTTATAAAAGGTATTTTCAATGACTAAATCACTGAATGTGCAGAATTCTATTATTCTATCTCCAACTTTATTTCTGTCAGTAGATCCATGTTTTCCAACATGAGCCTTCTTCACTGTTCAAAACTTTTGCATAACAGTCACCCAGTATTATCAAAGCATTTTTACTGCATTGTTATTTCAGAATGAACATTACAAAGGCAAAAAAGGGAGAAAAGACCAAGATGGATGTCAGATGAGACTCTGGATATTGCATTAGAGCACCAAGAAGCCCAAGTTAAAGGAAGAAATCAAGAAATTAAAGAGCAGAACAGAAAATTTCAAAGGCTAGCTTAGGAAGACAAGCCAAGGTATTATAATGAAATGTGCAAAGAGCTGGAGTCAGAAGATCAAAAGGGCTTAACTCATTCAGTATTTCTTAAGATAAAGGAATTGAAAAGCAAATTAAAGCCATGAGTGGCAATACTTAACGATGTTTGGGGCAGAGTTTTAAATGATCCATGAAGCATTAAAAGAAGATGGAAGGAGGATAAAGCGTCACTGTACCAGAAGGAAGTGGCTGACACAGAAGAATTTCATGAAACAAAGTATGAGCAAGAGCCTGTGGTGATGAAGGAAGAAATTCAAGTTGCTCTGAAAGAATTGGCATAAAAAAGGCTTCAGGAGTTGACAGCATGCCAATTGACATATTTCAACAAACAGATGCTTCCCTGCATATGCTCACAAAATTGTGCCAAGAAATCCTGGAGGACAGCCACCTGGTCAACTGACTAGAAGAGATCAATAATTGTTTTCATTCCAAAGAAAGGTAACCTGACAGAGTGTGGAAATTATAGAATAACATCATTAATATTACATGCAAGCAAGATTCTGCTGAAAATTATCCAAAAATGATTGGAGCAACACATCAACAGAGAACTGCCAGATGTGCAGGCTGGGTTTAGAAGAGGTCATGGTACTAGGGATATTATAGTTAATGTTAGATGGATCTTGGCTGAAAGCAGAGAGTACCAGAGGTATGTTTGTCTGTGTTTCATTGACTATGCAAAAGTTTTTGACTGTGTGGATCACAAAGAACTGTGGCTGACTCTCAGAAGAATGGAAATCCCAGAACATTTGATTGTGCTAATGCAAAACCTATTCTTGAACCAAGAGGCAGTCATCATAACAGAGAAAGGAGACACTGCATGGTTCAAGATTGGGAAGGGTGTCCACTAGGGAGGTATTCTCTCTCTGTACCTTTTCAGTCTGTGTGCAGAACAGATCATCTGTACTCTGGGCTGTATGAGGAGTTGTGTGGAATCGGAATTGTAGGACGACTTATCAACAACCTGCGTTATGCAGATGACAAAACCCTGCTTGCTAAAACTGAGGAGGACCTGAATGGCTTGCTGCAGCCTTCAAAATGGATTGAAGCTCAACATCAAGAAAACAGAGATTCTCACCACTGTGCCAACTGACAGTATAATTGTGGATGGTGAAGAGATTGAGATTATTAGCAATCTCAGTTTGCTTGGCTCCATAATCAATCCTCTTGGTGCCAGCAGCCAGGAAATCAAGAGATGAATTACATTGGAAAAGTTGGCTGTCAAGGACCACTCCAAAGTACTGAAGAACAACAACATCAGCCTGGAAACTAAGGTGCACCTGATTCAGGCCATACTCTTCACAATTGTTTACTATGTTTCATAGAGGTGGACAATGACTAGGGGTGATAGAAAAAGAATTGATGCCTGTGAGCTGTGGTGCTGGAGAAGAGTGTTATATATAACACTGACTGCTAGGAGAACAAATAGGTTCATCCTGGAGAGGGTGAAACCAGGCTGCTGCTTGGAGGCAAGGATTCTGAAGCTTCGTCTGAAGCTTTTGGCAGGTTGCAAGGAGGTACCACTCCTTAGAGAGGGATGTCATGTTTGAGAAGGTGGAGGGACAGTGCAAGAGAGGAAGACCCTCTATGAGATGGATCAATTCAGTGACTGGGGTAATGGGAATAGGTGTGTCAGAGACAATGAGGTTGACACAGGATAATAAAGAGTTTAGGGCTATTGTACATAGGGTCACTATGAGTCACAAGAGACTTGACAGCACATAACAACAAAAAGTCTGAAGAAGTTAATATTTTACCTTTTTCTTTGGAAGTGAAAATATTGTAGACTGGTACAAGGTATATTGGGAGTCTTATGTGTTGCTGTTATTGTTGTTAGGAAGCATCACATTCAACTATCCCAGTGGTCCTACGGATAACAGACCTGAACCCTGTCCTACCCTGTGGCATCCTTAGCATCTCTGCCACACTTGACCCCACTGTTAAGATCATTGTGTCAGTCCATCTCTTTGAGTACCATCTACATTTCCAAACATAATACTTGGTGGTTCTCTTCCCTTCATAAAATCTTTAGAGCTGTATGAGAGGATGGTGCATAGGAAAATACATGCTGTATGAGAATAAAAAGGAAATCAAAAGCTCATAAAACACTAAACTAAGCAAATATAACTACAGGGAAACTTGACTACAATATGTCAAATATCCTTGGAGAAAGACCTCATGCTTGGAAGGGTGTACAGACAGTGCAGGAGAGAAGAGCCAGGATGAGATGGATTGATACAGTGACTGGGGTGATGGGCGTTGGTGTGTTAGAGTTAGTGATACTGGCTCAGGACAGGAAAGGGTTCAGAGATGCTGTATATAGGGTCACTATACATCACAAGCAACTCAATGGCATATAAAACAATAATATACTATGATAGGTTTGGAAGCAGGAGTAACATCCACTTCCTAAATAGCATGCCTCCGGAAACCCTATGAACTCTAATAAATGTTGATATTTGTAGCGGGGCTTCAAGCCTTTTGTTCATAGAGTTGCTATGAGTCATGCCCAACTTGAAGGCAATCAACAACAATGTCAAATTAAGATAAATCTAAGTAGAACCTCTGAAGGTTTTGATGTTGTTATTTGCCATTTAAGCAACTACAATTCAAAGTGATCCTGTGAATGACTCTGAACCTTGCCCTGTACTGAGTCAACTTTGCCATCTTCAACACACCTGACCCCATTGCCATAGTCACTGTGTCAATCCATCTTATCTAGGACCCTTATCTCTTGTACTTTCTATTCTTCCAATTATGATGTCCTTCTCCAAGGACTAGCCCTTCCTGAAAATATGTCCAAAGTATGTGAGACAGACAGAGTTTCAAAATGTTTGCCTCCAAGAAGCAAACTGGTTCACTCTCTCAAGGAGAGACTTGTTTGTCCTTTTGGCAGTCCACAATATGTTCAATATCCTTCTCAAGCACCAAAATTCAAAAGCATTCATTCTTCTGTTATCCTTATATGTTGTCCAGCTTTCTGATGTGTAGCGATTAATTGTAAAGGTTATGCATGATATTACTGATAATTTTCACTAATTTCCACATTCTATTATTAGATCACATTTTTTAAATAATTGACACAAATATATATGTCTTCCAGATAAGTAAGCTTAGAGGCTTGGGTGGTGAAATGTCTACTCACATGCTTAGAACATAAGGACATATTTTCTGGAAGGGCCATGCGTGGGAAAAAGGCTTCATGGAAAGGTCGTGGGCCCTTGAAAGAGAGGATAGCCTGACAGGTTAGATGGATATAATACTGATGTAACAATGGGCTTAAGCATATTAGAGATAGTGAAGATAGTGCAGAATAGCACAAAGTGCAGATTTGTTGTTTTTAGGGTCACTATTAGTGGTAACTAGGTTAACTACACCTAAATTTATGACATTTATTCTTTGAGCTATTAAGACTATGGAGTCCTGCTAGCTTAATGAGGTTAGTTATATGTTGGGGTGCTAACCAAAAGGTTAAAATTCAAATTCACTAGTCACTCCATGGGAAAAAGATGAGGCAGTATTTTCTGGATGCTTTTTTCCTTAACAACATTTATTTTAGTTTGTTGGTTTTATTCAATGGGACATGATTAATAATCTATATATTGGAAAAATCATAAGTACTTTATACATTCCTATATTTTCCACCCTGATAATTCACTAACATGGTTTACGAATTATTTTTTTTTTAACATTCAGTGATATTTTTTGATCCATTTCCTAACATTCAGTGATTTTCTTTTTCCACTCGCACTCCTTCAGTGTGGATTCCAATCAAAGACTGTCATTGATTATCCATTCACTCAATGAACTGGTTTCTATTAATTATATGGGCTGATCACGGATTGGATATTGATTCAAAGAAGAATGAGCAGAGAATATATTTTCAAACAAATATAAATAGTTCCATTTATCCTGACTGTTGGGACTGAGGGTGTTGATTGTGGATCTGAGCAAGATGAAATCATTAACAACTTCAATCTGTTCTCCATCTATCACGATGCTGCCTATCGGCCTTCTGATGCACATTTTCGTTTTCTCGATCTTGAGATGTAATCTATATTCAAGGCAGCAATTTCCGCAATGAGCATTTGAAGTCTTCATCAATTTTAGCAAGCAAGATAGTGTAATCTGCATAACACAAGTTATTGATGAGTTTTCCTCCAATCTTTTTTTTTTTTTATGAACCACAAGATTTTATTGACAAAGTCAAAGGGTGACCAGTGGGCCTGTGTGCAATCTTAATGCTACATTCTTCTTCATAAAGTCCAGCCTATTGAATGATGTTTTCAGCATATATATTGAAAAGATAAGGGAACAGAATATATTAATGACATATTCCTTTCTTTATTTTGAACCATGCAGTGTTCCCTTGCTGCTTATTTTATAGGTTTTGCATGAGCATTGTCTAAAGAGGAAAAAAAATGGGACATAGGACACAGGGCCATGAGCATCTCTCTTAAAGTGCAAGAGGGAGTATGAATAGCATAGCCTCTCACTGCTCCAGAGTAGAAAGTAGATAGAAAACCCATAGCCTAGCCCCTGCTTCCTCTGGAACCCCAAAAGTAGAAATTAATTTATTCATTGCTGACTCACAGTTACGGTACAATGGAGTTTATTAAGGAAGTGAGTGGGGGAGACAAAGAATTATCTCACAATACAAGTCCAGGCTTTAGCTAAGCAGTTCAAAGTACAATTCCTCAATAAGTCCAGGCTCCAGTTTTAGTTCAGCAGTCAAATCCAAATCACTAGCTATGTTACTCTCAGAATAGGTATAAACAAATCATCCAGCAATGTTTGCCTAAGAGCACCTATAATTCAGCTTCTCCTTTAAACATCTGGCAGGAGCAGCTAAACCCTTAACTTGGACCATCACAAATGCAAGAAATCTCAGGTCACACCTTGTCTCCAGCAATCCCACAGTGTCTCCAGCACCAGGGTCTCACTCTCAGCTGGGTCTTGCCATCATAAGCCCTGCTCACCTCAAGTCTTGCCGCCCAATGTTGGAAGCACTCTTTCTCTTATCCTAGTCCCACAGCTGTTGATAATTTGTGAGACCATGCTGATTTGCAAAACCATATGTTTACAGTTAAGGTAGCTGGAGACCAGAGGTGGCTAACTATAATGGCTTTTTAAAAAAGTCAACTTTTAGGTTAACATCACAAGCACAATTAAGTGTTCTGAGATCCCCATATTTCTCAATGTTAGCCACAATTTGTTGTGATCCACATTGTCAAATGCCTGTGTATGGTTTGTAGAGCTCATAGTACACAAATAGACTTCCTCTAGTACTTTCTGCTTTCAGTCAAAATCCATCTAACACAAAAAAAAAAGTCCCCAACGCTTAATCAATCAAATCAGCCATCATTCTAACCAGATGGTGCTTTTCCAATTCCTTCCAACCCCAAACCTCCAGTTGGTGTTTCTTCAGGTTAAGAAATTTAGAAGTACCCAAGAAGCTCATGCAACTGTTCAGGCTGTGGCTCTCCCAGGTGAACTAAGGAAAATGGCCAGAGTTCTGAATACAAGCTTCTTTTATCAGAGTTCTGAAGCCTAGACTACACCCCCAGGGAACTGAGGGTGATTGGACCATGACTTTTTAAAATTGCAGAAGTTGTAGCAGCTGGGTTAGCTGAAAGAAGATTTTTATAGGGAAGACATTTTCAGCAAGTCTGTGGAGTTAATCTTTCAGTATGTGACTTTCTTTAGCTGTCTGACTCTGATCTGACCAGGGTTGGATGTGCAGGACAATGTGAATAGGATGTGATGGCCTGTCCACTAGGGAATTGGCAACCTCACCACTTCACAATGGGATTGGCCTGTCTCAACAATCTACAAGGTCATTGGCTAGTCTCACCAGTAAATTAACCAACTCTTATCTGCAGTATTAGATATTCTGGCACCATTGAAGGAAAATCAGGAGCATGTAAGATGGCCTTCTTGATCTAGCTACACCTACTGCTACAACAGCCATGGCCATACTTGAGACCTGATGTGAAAAGGGAACTTGTGGGGGAATAGTTAATATTGGCAAGGCTATTAATTTTGTTGAACAACTGGGGGTGGTAAGCCGATATTGGCAGGATGGAGAATTTGGAAACTCTGGCCTAAAGTGGTGAGGCTTGAGGCTGAGGTGCTTGTGTTCACATTTCAGAAATTGTCTTGACTGTATTTTGTTATTAATCTAGATTATAACTGTTAGACCTCTTCAATATGGTTCTGTATGATCAGTGGTCTAATGCATCAGATTTTGGACTTAGCAAAGCAAGAAGGTCCATGTTCAGATGAGTAGAAAGAGGTACAGGAGTGCGAGGGACATGGAGCTCATGGAATTTGGGTTTGTGTTACTGAGCTATGGCTGGTGATAGATCCTTTTGTGAAGTTGGTAAAGATCAAATAAGGACTTCCCCATGCAGCCCTTGCTCATTTTACAAAGTCCTAATGCGTTCTGTGATATCTTAACTATGTGCCTGATTTTTCTTTGTATTTATCTCTGTCTCTCTCTTGCTCTCTCACTCCCTAGCACTCGCTCTCCCCTTCTCTACATTCCCCTCTCTCATTTTCTCTTTCTCATTAATTTTTTTTATATTCCAAATTTTACCTGGAAAACAGGTTTCTGAAATGATGGGTTTAATCAGATTTAGAACTGATTAATTTGTTATAAAACTGATAATACTTCCTCTCGTGATCCCTCAGCTTCAATTTTTCTCTGCACATGTGGTTTATACTTTATATTTCTCATTTTGCAACAACTTTTCTCAATGCACATGTCTCATAGTGGCAGCTCTTTCCTTCAAGTAGTTCAAGTTCAACCTTGATGTTATTTCATTGACAAAGCACCTCAGAAACTGCTGCTCCTCTATTGATTTCTATGAACAGATAGAGTCACCATCACTTCCTATCTGCCCCCAGTAAATGGATTCTTATTATAGTTATCACAGAATAATTGTCCCAAGAATAACTAAAATAAACTAGAGACTTATTAGTTTTAGTTTATATACTTTGGACTAGTTTTGGAAAATAATTTGATTGGTCATGGCAAATTTCAAAACAAAACATAATAATTTAATATTTTATTGTTGATAGTAATTTATTATTGTTTTTATTTCATTGCTTTCACCACAATCCACTTTCCATAAACAGAACTATATGCAAAAAGATAAGTTTCATGCATATGCTGTAAAAAGAAAGTCTTGTATCTACAGAAATATAATGCAAACATTTTTCTCGGAGAATTAAAAATTGTACATTTTAACAACTAATAAAATTCTTTTCTTCATTTAAACAAGTAATAAGTCACATTACTATTTAATTTTATAATTTATTATAACCACTGTATTTCTCTGATTATGTGTCCCTTACAACTAAAGAAAGGTCACTGTGAGTCGCAGTCACCTCCATGGCACCTAACAACAGCAGCGTTCAACTGAGAGCTTGGAGACTTTAACACCAACATGTGGATTATTTTCCTTAAATGCCACCACTGTAAAGCAAAGTGATAGGAAGATAATAAAAGGATTGGCTGACATTGGAATATTTATGAGTCATAGGTGACTCAATGGCACATAACAACCACAACCGTGTGATCAAGAGCCAATGCAATGATAATGAAGGAAGAAATTCGAGGTCATTGAAGGCGTTGACATAAAATGCAACACCAGGAGCAGATAGCATGCCAGTGAAATGTTTCAAATGACAGATGGAACATCTATGTCTATTATCCAGTTTGTGATAGCAAATTGACTGGAAGAGATCAATGTTTGTTCCCAATCTCAAGAAACGTGATCCAACAGTATTATTATTATCTCATGTAATCAAAATACTACCGAGGATCATTCAGAAACAATAAACACCGTATATAGATAGAGAACTGCTAGATGTTTAATCTAGATTTAGAAGAGGTCATGGAACTGGAGATATTATTGCTGAAAGTAAAGAATACAAGAAGAATGTCTGTTTGGCTTTATTATTTAATATTCAAAGACATTTGACTATGTAGATCATAACAAATTATGGCTAATAATATTGAGAAGAATAAGAATTCTGGAATACTTGATTGTGCTTGTGTGAAACCTGTACCTAGACCTAAAGGCTGTTGTGTGAACAGAGCAAAGGCAGATAGCATGGTTTAAAATTGGAAAAGGTGTGTGTCAGGGTTGTATTATTTCTCCATACTTATTTAATCTTTATGCTGAGCAAATTTTTCAAGAAGGTGGATTCTATAAACAAAAATGTGGCGTCAGGATAGTGGAGGATCCATCAATAAACCTTGTTATGCAGATTACATAATCTTGCTTGCTGAAAGTGCGGAGGACAAGAAGCATTGCCTGTAAAAGTTAAACATTTCATCCTTCAGTATGGATTGCAACTCAACATCAAGAAAACAAAAAGTACTCACCACTGGACTGATAGGCAACATGATGAAAGGATTGAGACTGTCAATGACTTCATTTACTAGGCTCCACAGTCAGTACACTTAGTACCAGCAGTTAGGAGAGCTGTAGGTGTATTGCACAGGAAAAGTCTGTGGTCAGGAACCTCTCCATGTTATTGAGGAGTAATGATATCAGTTTAAAGACAAAAGAGAGGAGCACCTGATTTAGGCCATGGTATTTTCAGTCACTTGCTATGCATCAGAGATCTATACAATGAACAAGGATGACCGAAGAAGAATTGACCTTTGATGTTGGAGAAGACTGCTGAAGATTTCATGGATTGTCAATAGAACACAGATAGGTCTTGGAGAAGGTGCAGCTAGTGTGTGCCTTGGAAGCAAAGATGATGAAGCTTCATCTCACATATTTTGGGGATGCTGCTAGGAGAGGTTATTCTTTGGAAAGGAGCATCATGCTTGGGAAGGTGAAGGGACAGCAAAAGAGAGGACAACCCTCATCAAGGTGGGCTGACATGATGACTGTTACAATGGAGTCTCAGAGACTGTGAGGATGGCACAGGATAGGACAGTGTTCACAGGGTCTCTATGTGCTGTACTCCACTCAATGGCAACTAACAAGAACAATAGGACTCTATTTATGCACATGATCTCAACTAGGACTGCCCCCTGCTCCCATCTTGAAACAGCATCCGTGCATGTGTGTAATTATCCTAATCCCTCCCTTAGGAGCCAATCCCAAAAGACTCCTTCTCCCTTCATGAATAAATATAATCACCTAATCCTTTTGAAAGGGTACTCTAGTGGCTTAGTGGTGAAGAGTTGTGCTGCCAACCCAAAGTTATGGGGTTCAAATCCACTACCTGCTCCATGAAAGAAAGATAGATAATTCTGTGTGATTTCCACTGGAAGGTCAACTATGAGTTGGTTCTGAATTGACATGACAGATGTTCCTAACAGCTACATTTTTTTATACACTGCTCTTTATTTGTAATTCTGCAGAACTCTAGAGTTTGATTAGTAATGTATCACACTTTATTCTTACAAGTGATTTTTTTATTATAAGAATAGTAATTTCATTTTATTGAGTGTACGCATTCTAAATATTGTGTATCACCCACATGATGAAAAGAGCAAAGTTTTATTTCTCAAAAGATAATGAAATATTTCTTAATATAATCAACATCTTGCTAGATGACATTGAATCAACTCCTCATAGTAACGTATAGTAACCCTGTGTAAAATAGAACAAAACCCTGACTGAGCCTGTGCCATTTTCAAATCTCTGTTATGCATAAATTCATTTTTCTCAGCTACTGTGCCGATTCATCTCTTTAAGGTTTTTCCTGTCTCTCAGTGACTCTCCATTTTTCAAATATGATGTCCTTCTCTAGGGACAGACTTCTCCTGATATTATGCACACAAACTTAGCGAGACAAAGTAAGTCTCAACATTTTTGCCATCTGACTCAACCTTTTCTGAGGTAGATGTCTTTGTTCTCCTGGCATCATTAACACCACATTTAAGAAGGATCAATTTTTATTCAAGCTTCCTTCACAGTCCAACATTCACATGCATATGAAAAAAAGGAAAATGTCATGACCTGGAGAAAGTATACTTTATTCTGTAAAGGTCATCCTTGGTGTTTAGCAATTGAAAGAGGTTCTTATCAGCACTTTTTCACAGTGTGGTGTGTCTTGATTTCTTCACTACGGATAATACAGGTGTTAATTATGGATGCATATAAAATTAAAATCCTGAAAATTTCATTCTTTTGTTTATTACAATATTAGTTATTGTCCAGTTGGCGTTTTGTTTTCATTGGGAAAAAAATGTGGATTTTTGTTTTCATTATGTTGAGCTGAAATCCGTGCTGGAGAGTGTAGTCTTTGACTTTCATGAACAATATATAATGCTCACTTCATCTTATTGCTGTTGCACCAAAATGGACTCAAAGAAGACCATCCAGGGTTTTTTTAATATCTGTAAACTGCCTGGGAAGTGATTGACTTTCTTTCTCTTGTGGATACACTGGTGAATTTGAACAAGCACAGAGGAGGTGTCTCTCCATTCACAGTGCAAACCCCTCAGGATTACACCATACCACCAGAGTTATCTAATGTATAATCAAAAAGCAGCAAATTTAGGAAAAAAATGCAAAGGATATTTTCCAAATGATATTTTGAACATATAAACATCTTGTCAGTTGTATCTCCTTTAAAAAATAAAATGACGTAAAACCACATTCAAATCCAAATCAAATTCAATGTCATCTCATTGATTCTGACTCACAGCATCCTCCATTGTTTATCAAGGTTTTAAATCTTTATAGGAGAAGCCCACAGTCTCCTGTAAAACAGCTGGTGGATTTTAAGTGCTTTAGTTAGTAGACTGATATATTTTAAATACTGCACCAGGAGACCACATTCTGTGATCATTATATTAACTCTAATTCATACGATCACAAGACCTTTCTCTCAAGAAGCCTCTAAATGGATTGAAACCACCACATTTGGATAGATCTTGAGGACATTAGTTTTTTGAATCATTCAGAGAATTTTTTTGAGGTAAATTATTTGCCTCTTTAGAAACAAATAATTCTATTTCTCCTAGAAATTATAAATACATGAGAGAGCTCTGGTGGTTTAACTGTGCTAAGACTAGTGTGGAGTTACACTGCTAATCGAAGGACACACCTCCACGGTGGTTCTACAAGCAGCTCCATAGAAGAAAAATAGGCAATCTTCTCCAGTGTCCTTCAAAGTTTTGCAACCCAAAGAAGGGTCAGCTATGAGTCAGTTTTGACTCAATAGTAATGATATTATGAAAATTAATAATTATGTAACTTTATCTTTTAAAACAGTAATAAAACAATTTTATCCATCTTTTCCTTATCAAATTTTCAAATACTCTTTTGATTTGCTAGGAGAGTAAAGATTAAACTCTTGCATGGCGTCTCTTCTGCTTTTCCTCTAGAATTCCCAGAACAGCTTCCATTATAGTTTCTGGCTAACTATATAGTCTGTGTGTAGATGTTGTCATTCTAAATATTATTCATGATTAAACAATACTGAGCATTACTTTATGTTTCCTTTCTCATTTCTTTATGTTAAATTTTAAAATTACCTGTGCTTTCTTTGACTTTTTGTTGTGATCAAGTCTTTTCACTCCTTTTAAAATAATTCAGTGCATTTTTCCTACCAAATCATCAAAGCAAGCAACAATTTCTTCTGTTTTGATTTTCCTTCCTTTTTAAAAGAAAATCTTTCTTTCCTCCCTGCAGACTTTTACTCCTCTCTTTCTCTCAGGCCAGGTTGTTGTGTGGCCAATCAGCAGCTGTGATACTGGCTTTCAGTTTGCTTCCATCCTTGGCAATTCCTTTGTTTTGAGGTGGGGATTTAGTTTCCCTGAACAGGAGCGTTCTCCTTCTTTATTTACTTTCCCATATTCCTTCTCTCTACATTTGAAAAAATGGCACCAAAAGCAAAAAACCCTCTTTCAGTTTCATATATAGACAAGGAGGATAGCAAACCAAAGTGTATGTCTTTAGGAAACAACTGCTGTCTATGGAAATAGGCTTCCTTTTCAATTTTCATAACTCTTATTAAAAATTATTATAAATCTTATTAAGACAGATAATTCTGACATGACAAAGTAAAATTACAATTGAGAGTTCAAAATAGCTCTCAATTAACAGTAAGCCTTTTTTTTTTAAAGGACATTATGTTGTTTTCAGGGTGTTTTTTTTTTCATTATTTTGTGTGTGTGAACCATCAAATCAGATTTGACTGGTACAGGAGGAGACTGTCCCTCCTTCTCCAACAAACATCTGGTGGATTCAAACCACGTGCCTGTGGGATATGTTGTTATGTGCATTCTAGTCAGAGCTGAGTCAACGCTGACCCCCCTGGCAGGTTTTCAGAGGCTGTAAATTGAATGGGAGAGACTTCCCATCTTCCTCTGCTAGAATCATTCACCAATTCAAACCATGTGCCTTTGAGTTAGTAGTGGAACTCCTTCCCCATTAGGGCAACCAGAACTCCATATTGTTTTGAAACACGTTAGGAATAAGTAAAAATAGTTACGGTTATTACCTAGCAATAGGGAGCTCTGGTAAGGAGCTGTACTGCAATTCCCAAAGGTTGCTGTTCAAATCCACCAGATATCTCCTTGTGAGAAGGATAGGCAATCTTGTCCCATTTGATTAACTGCCTCTGAAAACTTGTCACAGGGCCATTTATGGCTTTGTTCTCATTTGATGGTACACAAGAGCAACATAGCAATATATATATAAAAAGACCAAAATGGATGTCAGAGGAAACTCTGAAGTTTGCACTGGAACGTAGAGAAGCCAAAGCACAAGGAAGAATCCAAGACACTAAAGAGCTGAACAGAAGATTCCAAAAGGCAGCATGGAATTACAAAGCAAAATACTACAATGAAATGTGCGAGGAGCTAGAATCAGAAAATCAAAAGGGCCGAAGTCGTTCAGCATTTCTGAAGCTCAAGGAACTAAAGAGCAAATTAAAATCTCGAGTTGCTACAATCAAGGACATTTTAGGCAGAATGTTAAAAGATCCAGGAGGTATCAAAAGAAGATGGAAGGAATATACTGAGTCATTGTACCGAAAGGAATTGGCAGATACAGAAGAATTTAATGAAATAGCATTTGAGCCAGAGCCTATGGTGATGAAGGCAGAAGTTCAAGCTGCTTTGAAGGAAAGAGCAAAAAATAAGGCCCCCGGAATAGATGGTATACCAATTGACATATTTCAGCTAACAGATGCTGCTGTGGATGTGCTCACCAAGTTGTGCCAAGAAATCTGGAGAACAACCACTTGGCCAACTGACTGGAAGAGATCTATATTTGTTCCCATCCCAAAGGAGGGCGACCCAACTGAGTGTGGAAACTACAGAACAATATCATTGATTTCACATGCAAGCAAGATTCTACTGAAGATTATCCCAAAATGACTGGATCAGCAGAGAACTGCCAGAAGTCCAGGCTGGGTTTAGAAGGGGTCGTGGTACTAGGGATATTGTAGCGGATGTTAGATGGATCTTAGCTGAAAGCAGAGAACACCAGAAGAATGTCTATCTGTGTTTCATTGATTATGCAAAGGCATTTGACTGCGTGGATCATATCAAACTGTGGCTGACTCTGAGAAAAATGGGAATCCCAGAACATTTAATTGTGCTAATGCGAAACCTATACTTGGAATAAGAGGCAGTTGTCAGAACAGAGCAGGGCAACACTGCATGGTTCAAAATTGGGAAGGGTGTATGCCAGGGGTGTGTCCTATCTCCATACCTTTTCAACCCGAGAGGCTGGGCTCTATGAGGAGAAGCGTGGCATCAGGATTGGTGGACGATCTATCAACAATCTGTGTTATGCAGATGACACAACCCTGTTCGCTGAAACTGTGGAGGACCTCATGCACTTAGTGCAGAGGGTCAAGGACTGCAGCCTTCATTATGGTCTGAGGCTCAATGTCAAGAAGACAAAATTTCTCACCACCAGACCAATCGGTAGCATCAGGATGGATGGCAAAGAGATTGAGAGTGTACACAGCTTCAGTTTGCTCGGCTCCACGATCAACACTCTTGGCATCAGTAGCCAGGAAATCAAATAACGTACTGCGATGGGAAAGTCTGCGGTTAGGGACCTCTCTAAAGTACTCAAGAGCAATGGTGTCTCTCTGGAGACTAAGATGCACCTGATACAGGCCATGGTTTGTGCAATCACTTGTTATGCATCAGAGAGTTGGACAATGACTAGGGAGGATAGAAGGAGAATTGACGCCTTTGAGCTGTGGTGCTGGAGAAGAGTATTGAATGTACCATGGACTGCCAAGAAAGCAAACAGATTCATCGTAGAGAGGGTCAAACTAGGCTGCTCCTTGGAGGCAAGGATTCTGGGGCTTCGCCTGACATACTTTGGACATGTTGTAAAGAGAGACAGGTCTTTAGAGAGGGATACCATGCTGGGTAGAGTGGAGGGACGACGCAGGAGGGGAAGACCCTCTATGAGGTGGATTGATTCAGTGACTGGGGTAATCGGGATGGGTGTGTCAGAGGTAATGAGATTGACACGGGATAGACCATGGTTTAGGGCTGTTGTACATAGGGTCGCTATGAATTGCAAACGACTCGACGGCACATAACAACAACATATATATACACACACACTATATATATAAATAAATAAATGTTTGGTGTTTGGTGGAGCTTCCTGATTAAAGCAAGCTTGGAAGCAGGAGAGGCATCCACTTCCTAAATAACATGCATCCAGAAAATTTTTGAACTTTGATAAATGTCATTATTTGTAGAAGGTCATCAGACTTTTTGTTCATAGGGTCACTATGAGTCATGCTTGACTAGAAGGCAATTAACAACAACTATATATACATATATACACAGTGTAATAACAAATATTTGTGTGTATATAGTAGGGAGTTCTGGTGGCCTAGTGGCAAGAAGCTATGCTGCAATTCCAAGGGCACATAATTAGAAGCTACCAATTGCTCTGTGGGAGAAGGATGGGCAATCTCCTCCTGTGAGATTAACTGCCTCTAGAAACCTTCCAGAAGGTCAGCCTTGAGTTGATTCTGACTCTATAGTAGACCACAACAACATAAGGAAAATTGCATCTAAATACTAACTGTCATTGTTAGATGGTAAAGTTTGATATAAGGGTTACGTACCACATTATATTCATTTTTGTGTCCATGTTATCCTGTCAGCATCTGGAATCTTTTTTGTTTGTTTTTAAAAACTATCACACTAAAATAATTACTATCTCAAAATACTCGACTTTTAATGATAGCCCGTGATTTCCAGGCTTTGGGGTGGGAGCATTAAGATCACGTCTTAGTAAGTAGTTCTGGCGCCTCTAGTCAGCTCAGTTCCAGCATTTCCTCAGGACAGAAATGAGCAAAAACCTGCTGGAGTGTCAGCTATGAGTCAGTTCTGCCTCAGTAGCAATGAGGTACGTTATCTTAAACACTTATAAGAGAGATGTCGCAATTGGATGGTACATAAAGCGTACACATATTCTCTTATGATTTAGGAAGCTAGATGTCTAAATGTAGGTGTTAACTCAAAGAAGTCTATCTCTTTGCATTGAATTTAGAGGAATATTCTTGTTTCCTTCACCATCTGGAGGGTTGTCATTTCTGGGAAATCTCCACGTCCAGTGTCCCTGTGTTGAGGAACCTTCCAGTACAGGGCCATGCCGCAGCACAGGGATACTGAGTCCAAAAAATCCAACGTACTCTGGCTTTACTTTCTTGGTCATACTGAGGTCCCTCCTGTCAGTTTGCTTTTTCATCTTTTATCTTTGGTGAGAAAGAAAATGCCACAGGACATACCTCTGGGAAAATTACATCATATGAAGGCTATTAAGTGTATTGCATCCTATGTTTTCTAAACTTTTTATAATTACTTCCTTCAACAGATCATGAGAGAAAATTAGAAAACATCCAAAGGGTTGCATATATATGTTACATACATATATATGTATTTTGGGGAGACATGGTTTAATCTATTGGGCTTGGCCCTTGAACATTTATTTTATAAACTTTTGTCTAACTGAAAAGCTTCCACAAGAGTATTATCTCTAAACCTATCCTTGAAATTCCATGCCACTAGCCATGCAACAGGTCAAGAAATATCAGAGGCAGCTTAAGTCCAGGACAACTGAGTCTGAAAAGTTAAAAAAAGAAAGAAAAGAGAGCCAAAGAGAGAGAAGCAGCCAGAACCACAGATGGTTATAAGGAATCAGGCATAAAGGCTAGCTTCTTCATCAAAATTCCACCCAAGAGTTTAGAACAAGATAACTGGGTGGTATTCCAAAACTCACACTAAAAATAGGGCCTTTGTGATAATTTCTACTGCTGCTATATTATTAGAGAAACTAGCTTTGGCAGCATTAAGGGAAGAAGGGATTCCACGTTTCCTCAGGGCCTGCAGAGTAGGATTGCTTTCTCTATAGTTTGTCGAGCAGCCAGCATGACTCCAGTGAGTCCTGGACATAGTCCCTGAAAGAAGGCCAAGTATGTTAAATAAGCTTCACATTGGGAGCATCTAAGATCGAGTGATCATAGCATCATTAGCTTTAAAATACTCAGGAGGCCCAGTTCTACAGGAAGCAACACCAAATTATCAGACTTTTAAAATGCCAACGTTGAGAAAAGACGAAGTGATTCAGAGAATTGGTATGAGAACTGAGATGGGTAGAGTATCCATTTCAATAGGAAACAAAAGATGAAGAGCTTTGGAAGATATAATGCGATGTATATTTTTAAAGCCTATCAGTATCTAAAAGGCCCAGGGAGATTTTAGGAAACAAATAAATTACATGGGCAATTGTTGAAATGTACAAAGAATAGCAAGGAATTCAGGTAAATAGCAATTTTACTGAAGTTAAAGAGATGAGCCAATACTCAACAATTAAGAACTGAAAAATGTGGTTTAAACACTACTACTTTTTAGTTGCATTTTAGGGAAATTACTTTTGTGGGTAAAGTTAGATTATGGTCAATATACCTGCTATAATTTAAGAACACTGGGTTACTTCAATTGCTAGTATTTCAAAATGAACCAAAAAATAAGACACTTAGTTTTAAGCATTCTTTTAAGCATGCTAACAACTTGCATAGTAAATTTATTATTTTTACTTCTGGTTATATGTAATTAAGAGGAATAGATCTTTACAGCCATGTTTCTTCTCATTGCTACATGAAATTGTTTTTCAAATGCAAAGCTATGGGTATTTTAGTTAAGTTGGTGTACTAAAATTCAACTGATTTTTTTTTTTAAATATTGAAGAGTAGCCAGAAAGTCTCTTGAGGAACAGAACACAAAGTTAACAGCTTGGGGGTGGGGGGACAAACAAACAAACAAAAAAACCCAACCAACAAAATGGTAACCTGGATATATTGGGTTCCTGAGTGGTTATGGAAGTTACAGAATATGTGGTATAGTGACTTACAGTGACAGTTGGAAGATAGCTATTGAAGGAAAGGACATTAGAAAGGTAGTGCCTACCTAGTCTACTTTTATCTAAGAGAAGGGAAAAAATGAATTGTTCTCTCTCTGTGCAGAGATATAACGGACATATGGAGGCAGTATAGAGTTTGAGAGACTTAAGATGCAAAATATAGTCTGAGACAAACAGCTTGACTTCAGCTGAGAGCTTCATGTTATTGTTAAGTAGCATTTGGGTTGGAACCGACCCATAGAAGTTAACCACATGGGAGGAGATTGTCCAATCCTTCTCCTGGAGCAGCTTGTGGCCTCAAACCATGTGCCTTCAGAATTGTAGTCTAGCTCCTTGCCACTGGGCCACCAGTGCTCCCCAAGAGCTTCATGTTATTGATTGCTATTCAGTAGTGCACAACTCATAATGACTCAATGAACAAAAGACCTGGGGCCTTTCTATAACTATTGTTGCTCCAAGTTCATAGAGTTTCCAGAAGCATGTGATTTAGGAAGTGGATGCCACTCCTGCTTCCAACCTTTCTTAAAACTAGGAGCTCAACCAGTTTCTTCACCCCAAATCCAAAATAGAGACAAGGACTTGGCCTTAAATGCAAGTATATTCCTGCAGGTCTTGTTGACTTTAAACAAGAGGCTTAAATACAAACAATGAAACAATCCACACAAATTCTCGATCAAAACAAAAGCACCATTTTACAGAGGCCAGCCTCCTCATCCACATCCAAAACGGAAGACAAGGGCTTGGCTTTATATGTTGTTGCTGTTGTTGTTCTTAAGTGTCCCCTAGTACTGACTCCATAAACAAAAGACTTTAACCCTGTTCTATAACTATTGTCTTTTTCTCTAAGTTCATAGCGTTTCCATAGTCATGTTTAGGAAGTGGATGCCACTCCTGCTTCTAAGCCTGTCTTAATCTGTGAGCTCTATCAAACATTGTCAACTATGTGTAACTGTTATGACACTTGACAGACCAACGGCACAATGTTAAGCATTACAGCAATCCAAAGTTACCTCAATACAAAAAAATGACAGAACAGCGCTGTTCTTAGGAAAACAATTAAAAGCAGGCCTGAGGACCCCAGACCTGTGCATCAGGCTCTCATTGGTTCCCAATAAGAGGCTTCCTCCATAACCCACTCTAGACTGAATCAATGAGATCTGTAACACATAACATTGTAAATGGAGATACATTCTGGTGTAAATTTTGCTTTCAGAAACACTTGACTTTGACTTGTTTACCACTTACTGCATAGCACGGGATAAAGTATATAAATACTCCGCTGTTTCATTTACTAAATGGAACTAATAGTAACACAGAATTTAGGAGGTGATTAATTTAAATGAAATGTCTTACCACAACATCTGACATGCAGAATAAGTCAATACCATTAGCATTGACATGAAGTAAGAAAAAGTTATGGATAACATAAATGATAATATTAACTACTCTACAGAGCTCTGGTGGCCTGGTGATAAGGCTTTGTATTGCCAACCCAAAGGTAGGCAATTCAAATCTACCAGCTCCTCTGATAGAGTAATTATTTGGAATTTTTATATATGATCACTCAATAGAAACATTGAAATATTAACCTCTTGTAGATATGGAAAACTGAGTTTGACATTGATCGATTATCTTCTTTGCCATCAAGGGCTTCAAGAGTCATAAGAGAAATTCTAAGTTCAATATAGCTCAATTTATCCACATACAAATAAACCTGAGGCACTGACACCAAATAATTAAAATTATTACGAAATTGGGATGTTTAAAAAGTTAAAGGAATGGAAGGACCTTGCAGAAATTTGGCCTTGGGAAAAGAGACGTTTACTCTGCCTGTTGTTGTTGTTGTGCCTCGAGTCAGAATTGACCCATACCTGACCCTCTACTGGAAGTTGGAACAGACCCACTGCCGACCCTCTAGTGGGTACTGATTGTACTCAGTTTTAGGTTAGCTGATTCTAACTTCTAGTTCACTATTACTGTACAGTAAATCCTCATGTTCAGAATTAGGAGACTGAGATATTGCAGGCTTCTGAGCTGGATAGGCTGAAATGTATTTAGCCCATTTTGAGGACAGGCGATATCTCTTGCCATATTGACATCACTTTTTTTGTGTGTTCGTATTTTTTGTTTAGTTTTTTAATTTTTTTCAAACTTATACTGGTTTGTTTACAAAGTTTGAATACATTGTTTTTTCACACAGGATCTTCCTCATTTCCTTCACTGCCCCCACCCATAAAATACTAACATGTGACATTGCTCTAGTCAAGGAAATGAAAGCAGAAGATATCTTTCTAAATGTGTCTAAAAAGCAATCCATCTTCTCTCTCTCTCCCTTTCTCCCTCCCTCCCTCTCTTTTCCTTTCTTGCTTCATTTCTTTTCTTCTTTGCCACAAGATTGGCATTGGATCCAGGTGACAAAGGGACAGCAAAGCAATGGGTAGAAAAGTCCATTGAGTAAAAATAAAGAGCAATCTTTTGTTTCTGCAAGTCTCTCAAATATTTATGCTCTTAAAAAATCACAACAAATCTGAGTACTATATAACCAACACACCTGGCTTTTCAAAATGAATATATTTAGGTGAATAAATTTATGAAGCAAAAATATTAAATACAATTTTAAAAATAGTTTCTGAATCATTCTAAGCTAACCAAGAAACTTTTTAAAAAGGTACTCAGTAGACATTTAACAAGTAGTCATTAGTTCTAAGTGACTAAAATACAAACCTAATTGTGATTATTTGGAGCATAAATACAGGGGAGGGTTCAGAGGGGCTGTACATAGGGTCGCCAGTAACATTATACGACAGGTTTGGAAACAGGAGTGGCATCCACTTCCTAAACAACTTGCCTCTGGAAACTCTATGAACTTTGATACATGTCTATAGTTGTAGAGACCCTTTCGTTCATAGGATCACTATGAGGCGTGTTCGACTCGAAGGCAATCAACAACTACAGCAATAAATATATCAGAATTCTGTTTCTGGTTAAGATTGTAGGACATCACAAGAGATTATCAATTTTGCCTGACTGTGTAATAACAACCTGGATAAGATACAAATGCACTTGTTTTTAATCCACCTGGGACCTTAAATCCAAATGAATTAAATTGCACTGCATCACATGCTCTCTTTAGGGGAAAAGTTCCAGGACACTGCTTTTACCTTTCAAGTAGTCACAGAGGGAGAATGAATTGACCACAAATAAATGAACATGGAAAACGGCTGTGCGAAGGCTGACAGGACAGAATTCAATCATGAAAACCCACAACTTGGGCACAAGTCTGTGATCATGTGCCAAAATACATTTTAAGCTTCTTCATTGAGTATTCAAGGACTATGTGTTGAAACTTAGGACATGGTAGAAAAGCTGAAACATATATTCCTTTGGGCTACATGATTTCCTCAAGTGTAAAGTCAGAACTTACTGTAGGGAAGAGAGCTGGAGAGTCTAGAACATTCTCTCCCAAGCATCCTCTTTCTTAACAAAGCACTTTGAAGTGGCTGTCTGAAGATCTTAACGAGAGAAACAGAAATGAGGAAAGTTCCCATAATGTACTATAAATTAAATTCCTATAATGCACTACTATAATGGTCTTGTGTTAGAGGTCCAGTGATAAGAATTTTTGTCTTCTTTATGTTGAATACAATCCATATTGAAGACTATAGCATATGATATTTTGTAGCAAGCATTTCAATCCTCCTCACTTGCAGCAAGAGTCATTGTGTCACCTGTATAACACAGACAAAAATGTATTACCATGGAGATAATCAATACCAGCTCACAGAGCCCTTCCATAATGTTTTCAGGATTTCCATGTAAATCATTAAAGGATTCCCATCTTTCTCCTAAGGAGTAGCTGGTGAGTTTCCATTACTGATCTTTTGATTAGTAGATAGTTGGTTCAAACGATGTGCCTTTGGGATTGCAGTAGAAATGAAGTGACATCGTCCAAATAATATATGAGTCAAAAAAGAAATTATAAGGAATTTGTAACTTACACCTAAAGCAAACAGTACATAGAGTGAAACAAACTATGCCTTTAAATGGTGATAAGGAAAAAAAAATGAACAAATGAAGGAATCTCCTAATTTAAGAAAAAAGAAAAATAATAGTAAGCCAAAAGTAAAAGGAATGAAAACAAAAACACCATCATCTATTTTATGGATAAATATGAGTCAGAGCACATAAAATTGGAAGGAAGCTAACTATAAAGAAAATAGCCACTTGCATAAAATCCTAAAAGGATAATGAGAGAATTATATGAACAATTCATCCAACTATTTTCACAACACAGAAATTAATATTTCTGTGAAAAACACAGAAAGATATAAATAAAAAAATTCCAAATTGCTGAGCATCTTTTCAGTTTTTAAAATTTTCTATTAAAAACCTTGTTGAAAGAAAATCTCAAACTTGGATAACTTCCCTCATGAAATATTTGAACCATTAAGAGAAATATTACTTAATAAATGAACTCAGAAAATAAAGACACATGATTTGCAAACTTGTTTTATAAAGTCAATATAAACCAAATGCCAGAATGTGAAAGAAAACATTTCATGGAAATTATCAATCAATAGAATAATATGATTCAATCTAATAATTTAAAATTTGTTAATAGAAAAATATGAATTTTATCTTTTTAGGAGCTATTGGATGATTACTTAAATAAGCACAGACGTTTTTTTAAAACTATCATCATAAGCATTAATAAGAGAAAGTTGAAAGGCTAAAATTTTAAATCTTTAAGTAGAATCTATAATAAGTATCCAATCGATCAAATGGCATTCCAACAAAACACAATTTTCCAAGCCCATTCCCATGCAACTGGAACCAATCCATAGCTGATCCTCCCACGAGTTTTGGGAAGGCTGTAAGTCACATGGAGAAGATAGATCGTCTAACTTTTCTCAGAACTGCAAGTGGATTGGCATCATTGGAGGATCACCAGAGAACCCACAACTGTAGCAGCTCAACTCACTACGGACGAAGCTATCAGAGCTCCCTTCAGTTTAAGAAAAGATTCAAACTCATTTTGCTTCAAAACTGAAGCTCCGGGGAGCTCTGGTGTCCTAGTGGCAAGAAGCTGTACTGCAATCTCAGAGGTTGTTGTTGTTGTTGTTATGTGCCGTTGAGTCGTTTGCGATTCATAGCGACCCTAGGCACAACAGCCCTAAACCCTGCTCTATCCTGCGCCAACCGCGCTGCCTCTGACACACCCATCCCGATTACCCCAGTCACCTAATCAATCCATCTCATAGAGGGTCTTCCCCTCCTGCACTGTCCCTCCACCCTCCCAAGCATGATGTCCCTCTCCAAGGACCCGTCCCTCCTGGCAACAT
>NW_006399764.1:7083943-7088025 GCF_000299155.1 Elephantulus edwardii | reverse complement strand
AAGGAGTAGCTTAGTTTAATCCTCTCCAAGATAAATCTGTTTGTTTTCCTGGCAGTCCATGGTACATTCAGTACTCTTCTCCAGCACCACAGCTCAAAAACATCCACTCTCCTTCTGTCCTCCCTAGTCATTGTCCAACTCTCTGATTCAAATCCACCAGATGCTCTGCCGGAGAAGGAGGGACAATTTCCTCCTGTAACAGTCACATCTGATTTGACCGTACATGCACAAAAAATAATAATAATTAAAAAAAACAAACAAACTGAAGCTCCAGTGAGTTTCCGTAGTCTATAATTTGCACAGGAGGAGACTGCCCATCTCTGTTTTGCTGAGCACCTAGAGGATGTGAGTTACCTACTTTGGGTTGGCAGCACACAGCCTTATCCACCACGCTTTCGGAGCTCTCTCAGTTTAAGGAGTAATTATAAAACAGTATGTCCCAAGATCAAGAATAAGGTCAGTTTTTCATTCTTAACATTTGTATCTACTGCTTTATAAAAAGTCACTCCAACTGTAAGAAGATAAAGCTAGAAATAAAACATAGTAAATGAACAAAGGAAAGAAAAAAGAAAACACTTCCTTGTTCACAGCTGGTAGAATTCACTACATAGAAAGCTTTAAGGACTAAGAATAAACTGCTGCAAATAGCAAGAAAATACAGTAACATTTCAAGACACAATGTCAATATACAATAACCACCTATATTTTTCATACTGACATACATTTTAAATTAAATACAAATTCATCAAGATAGCATTCAAAATCTGCCATGTTTAGGAATAAAACTAAACAAAATGTGTGTCTTATTTAAAAACTCAGAAACATTGCTGAGTAAAAAAAAAATTAAAAAATCAATAGGAATGGAAATATAGAACATACCAAAGGATTAGAAGTTGGTATTTTAAAAATATCCTGTCTGGACACATTGATTTATAGATTTAATACAATCTAAATCAGAATCCCAGACGGCCTTTTTTTAAGATATGGTGTAAAAACAATGTATATAAACTTTATGAACTTTGTTAGTAAATGAGTATAAAATTTTAAGAAAGAAATATTTTATACACGTTCTAACATGTATCTAAAAATGTGAAAGATCAGTAATTCTTGTTTAATAAAAACAAAGTTGAAGGACTGATTTTAAAGTTAGAAATATCAAGACAATATAAAATTATCACGTAGATATGAAAGTATTTTAATATAACAGAAGAAAACAATTTAAAAATCCATACATATACCGCCAGTTTAATCTCAAGTAAGATGCTAAGCCAATCAGTGGGAAACAGATAATTGTATGTACAATATAATTTTGAACCAATCAGATATATTTGGGGGGGGATAGAAAAATAATTTATACATGGTAATTCTTTTTGGAAAAACAAACAAAAATATAAGAGATGTGAATATCCCGTAGCCTGCTGAAAGAACAAGTCTGTCTTGGAGGAAGTGTAAAGAGGCTGCTCTTTAGAGGTTCGCATGTTGAAACTCTTTCTAGCATACTTTGGGCATGTTGCCAAAGGAGGTACCAGTTCTTGGGGGGAAAGCATCACTCTGGGAAAGCTAGAAGGTCAGAGAAAGGTGGAGAAACTCTTAATGAGATGGTTTGTCACAGAGACTTTAACAGTGTGTTCCAATATGTCTGAGTTCGTGAGGAGGGCGTAGAGTTGGTCAACTTCCAATCTATTGTTCATAGATGTCTATGAGAAGTGGTCTACTTGCTGGCGTACAACAGTTGTTTCAAAATGCATCATACATCTAAATGCACACGTTACAGATACCACTTTTTTTAATAAAAAGAGAGAGAATTTTGTACTTCTTTGCAAACTTGAGGGAGTCAGAAATTCCTTTAACAGAATGAAGAAAGGATTATACATATATATACTTTTACATAATGTGAGCTACGTAGGCTTAGTGGACAGAAAGTCATGCTACCAAGCCGAAGGTGGGTGATTTTAATCTGCAGCCCTCAGGTCAGGTTGAAATTGTTTTCCTGTCAAACATTCTTCTAGGTGGTATAGCTGGTCTGTGCATTGCTGTACAGAGGTAACTCGTGCTTGCTGTGATGCTGAACACTGTGATACTGATGTGCTAAACGTGGTAATGGTTACCCACGGTGGACAGTGTTTGCTGGAGCCTCCCAACTAAAACAAGCATGGAAGCAGGAGTGGCATCCACTTCCAAAATGGCTTGCCTCTGGAAACTCTATGAACAGTGCTCAGGTCTTTCATTCATAGGGTTGCTATTTGTCCTCTATGACTTGACAGCACCTAACAACAACAACAAAAGAAATTAAAAAAAAAAAAACAACCAACAACTCATACTTGTTGATTCCATTTTTTTCATAAAATCAAGCCCCTAACATATTTCTGAGGCTTCCAAGCTTGATAAAAAATATATTTATCTTTCTACACAGGAGCAGATGGTGAATTTGAACTACTGTTTTGTTTTTTTTAGTTAGTAGTGCAGTACATAAACATTATGCCACCAGAACATTAGATAATATTTAACATATTTGTGTTAAATTCATTGAATATTTTCTTGAGAAATTTAAGCATCTATTAAAAAAGAAAGAAAAACCACAAAAAAGTGTGTAAAATTTTGTCTTTCCACAAACAATTGTTGCATACTTTTATTAAACTCATTGGTCATTTCCTTGAGAAATTTAAGCATCATCTAGCCACAAATAATATGTGTAAAATACAATATTTCATGGATGTTGTTGTTGTTGTTGTTGCCTTTGAACCAAGCGCAACTCATAGCAACCCTGAACAAAAGGCCTGAAGCCCCTCTTCAACTATTGACATTTATCAAAGTTCATAATAGTATAAAACTATCTCTGCAAGATGAGTTTGTGAGATATAAAAACTTGAAGCAGATTAGAGGTGCAGCAATAACTAAAAGGATTAAAACTATGATGTTTTCTATTCATGTCCTGCTCCACAATAAGAAGTATCTCTTCAACAATAAAAAGTAACACCCTGTTGACACCAAATCACTGAAGAGTATGGTATTAAACGTATCATCAACTTCTTAGCCTCTTGTTCATTGATGGGCACTTAGGTTGCTTCTATCTCTTCATTATTGTAAATAATGCTGCAATAAACATGTTTTTGTTGTGGTTATTGCTAGGTATCGTCAGGTTGACTATGACTCATAGCCACCTTATAAACGGTACATTTGAACCTTTCCCTCACCTGCTCCGTCTTCACAATCCCTGTCTTGCTCAAGCCCATAGTGGAAATGACTGTGTCAATCCATTTAACGGAGGGTCTTCCTCTTTCTGACTGATCCTTTACCTTTCCCAGCCCAATGTCTCTCTCCAAGGAATGACTGTTCCTGAAAATAGGCCCAAATTGAGGGAGAACAAGTTCCACCATTCTGTCTTCTAAGGAGCATGCTAATTGCTTGTGCTTCCTTAAAAATATATTTGTTGGGGGGGAAAAAAAACCCCAAAACAACCCAACATGCATAATATAAAGATAAAAATCAATCTTGAAAATAAAAATAACAACAAATTTTTTCATTCTTTTGGCAGGCCATAGGATATTCAGTACTCTTTTCCAACACCACAACTCACGTTTATTGATTCCTATATTTTTAAATAAAAGAAATTTTAAAATCTAGTCAAGCAACGAGATATGAGAAGAAAACTTAAGAACATTATTCTGGCAGCTTAATGCTAAGGAGTTGTGCTGCCATCCCAAAAGCCCACAGTTCAAATTCACCAGCTGCTCTGCAGAAAGAGTATTGAGCAATCTCTTATGATTTACTGCCTCTGAAAACCCACTGGAGAGTCAGCTATGAGTGGTTTATGATTCAGTGGTATACAATGACAATATCTGTGTGTGTATGTGTAAATATATGTGTATGTGTACATATATTTCCTAATGATTAGAGTTCTGAATATTGTGTAAGATACACAATTTAAGGTATAAATTTTTTTAATAATTTTAATGAACATTTACAGAGAATTTGGATTTCCATTCATTCATTGCTGCACTTCTCTACCCGCCCAGCCCTCTCCCCCCGCCCCCCAGTTCGCTCCTCTCTTTCAAAAGTAAAAGAAAGACTCCCTCCCTGGT
>NW_006399764.1:7059067-7083843 GCF_000299155.1 Elephantulus edwardii | reverse complement strand
ATTCATTGCTGCACTTCTCTACCCGCCCAGCCCTCTCCCCCCCCCCCCCAGTTCGCTCCTCTCTTTCAAAAGTAAAAGAAAGACTCCCTCCCTGGTACACAACCCCCCCACACCCCTCCCACCACCCCAAGTACATTCCACTATGCAAGCTTAATTGTGGACTCTTGTGATTAGGGTATAATTTTTATGGCATGTCCTGGGAAAAGGGTGGCTGGCCTCTTTATTCTGATACATATGTTCCTTGTATTTAATTTCTTCATACCCATGAGTGTGGTGCAGTAATCATTGGGATGATACAGGATACTGTAAGTTTTCAGTCTGTTCATAGTGTTATCACAAATTGTAGTTTACTTCAATGTCACCTAACAAAAATAAGAACAACGTCTTAGTTCATGTCATAAATGAACATTGACAACCAAAAGACTCTCATACAATCTATAAACTGTTAACTAATAATATCACTAAATTTAAATTTTAATCAAAGTTTCCTATAGAATTCACTTTAGGGTCTTTTTCTTTTTTTTTTTTTAAGGGTCTTTTACCCATTGATCATGGTCAATTGATGATTAATTATCGAGCTCTTTCTGCCTCCTCTAGTTATTGAGAATTTTTGTCTTTCTTTAAATATTAGTGAGTTAAAGATCAAATAGAAAATTCAAGGGGATTTATTTATCATGAAAATAATGAATATATGGAATACATGGCTTACTTAGATCATTGGAGCGGATAAAGTATTGGATTTTAGCAAGAGTGAGACTGGCTCAGGATAGGGCAGAGTTCAGATGGCAGCCCAATGATATATAACAAGTGCAACAACTTAATTTCTAAAAAAATAGTGAAGATACCAGGAAGAAACTAAAGAGAAATTATCTCAGTCACTGAGAAAACGTTACATAAGCTCAGATGAGAAGCTTTCTTTGTTCACATGACCTCTCCCCTACATAAACCTTAGTAATTTTTGTTGTTTTTTATTTTTATGCCCTTAGAATAATTTTGTTTTTAGAAAATGAATAACATTTATTTAGGCAATGTCCCACAAACCACATATACATCCAATGTACTTATGTTTATGAGAATATAGAAACCACAATCAGATGATGAATGAAATCTAGGACGTGTCAGTTTTCCTTCATGTGATAATTGTTATATTCTGTTTCTTTAACACAGTATGTTTTTGTTGCCAGGGATAGATATAGATATATATCTCCTATAATATATACATCTTGATGTCGTGTACTGTTGTGTGGGAACTGTTTTCATACTTTACTTTCCAGTAGATTCTCAGAGCCAATAAATTGCACAGGAGTGATTAGCGTCTTTCTCTGGCAAAGAAGCTGATGGATTCAAACCACAAGTTTGTGTTGGGAGTGCATCTCCTCACCACTATGCCATCAGAGTATGCTATCCATCTTAATGTTGTTGTGTGTCCTCGAGTCAGAACTGACCCATAACTGACCCTCCAGAAGGTTTTCAGAGGCAGTAAACTGAACAGGATCAAACCACCCATCCTTCTGTGGGACAGCTGGTGGATTTGGACCTTATGCCTTCACGATTGACCTGAATAAGTGAAGTACTTCTGAAAAACAAGAATGAAGTGGGAATCATAGCACTTCCTGATCTCAGAACCTACTTTACAGTTGTAATCACCAAAGCAGCATGGTTTGGGTACAAAGGTAGACATGTAGACCAACAGAACAGAATTGAGAACCCAGAAATTAACCTATCTGTAAAAAATAAATTAAAACAAATCAAATGGGGAAACTACAACTTCTTTAACAAATAGTGCTAACAAAGCTGGACTACTACCTTCAGAAAGCTGAAGCAGGATCCATACCTATCATCATACTGAAGAAAAAAAATTGACACAAGATGAATCAGAGACCCAGGTGTAAAGCTTAAAACCATCAACATCATAAGAAACATATTTGTACCAAGCTTAGAAGGCGTTGCCTATGGTATAAAGAGTCTGTCAAGTACATTCAGAGATACACACCATGAAAGGGTAAAATTGATGAATGGTACCTTCTAAATCCCTGTGTGCATAAAAATTTTTTTTCCAATAGAGTGAAAAGAAAAACCTACTGATTGGGGAAAAAACATTTGGCAATACTATCTCAGACAAAGGTATCATATTAAAAATTTACAAAATCTTACAGGGCCTTCACAAGAAAAAGACTGATAACCCAATTACAAAATGGGTAAGAGACATGGAAAGACTTTTCACAGAGGAAGACATTTGACTAGCCAACAGATACATGAAGAAATGCTCAAAATCACTGGCATTAAGAGAGATGCAAATCAAAACCACAATGAGATATCATCTCATCTCACACCAGTGGCTGTGGCAAACTTTAATAGAACAAAAAGCAATAAATGTTGGCGAGGATGTGAGATAGAAACTCTCATACACTCTTGGTGGGGTTGTAAAATGGTCCAACCACCTGGAAAGCAGTTTGATATATCCTCAAAAAGACGGACATAGAAATTCCATATGATCTAGCTATTCCACTCCTAGAAATATATGCCATGGAAATTAGAACTGAGACACAAAGGGAGATTTGCACACCAGTGTTCTTAGGAGCATTATTCACAATAGCAAAAATATGGAAACCTCCACAGTGAATGGACTGAGAAATTTTGGTACAATCACAGGACGGAATGCTACTCAGCACTCAGAAGCAATGATTTTAAAAGTTACAATGTAACTTGGGAGAGATTAGAGGGTCTTATGAGGGAACTAACTCAGTAAGGATAAATACTTAGGACCTTTAGTGTGAAAACAAAAGGATAACTTGTAAAACATGTACGAGGATCCAATGAGGGAATGAATAGAAACAGAGGGGGAAAGATAGACAGGGGAGGATATCAAAGGGTTTGGTGGGTGAAGGGAAAGGGGTAATGGAAATGGGAAATATCCAGTGGGGATTGAGAAAGAATAATGATGGGCATGGTTTAATGGTGAATGGTTTTATAACATACAATGAATGAGAATGAAACACAATGTGAATGAAGGATAGCATGAAACACAATGTGTATGAACTTTGTATGCAAACCAATGTAAAATTTAAATAAATAAAAATTTAAGAAAAAAGATTGTAGTGCAACTTTTCACCACGAGGCCACCAGAGCTCAACAATCAAGATATGTGAACATCTTGATAGTTACAACAAATGCTTATGTATCTGATGATTGTGTACATATATAACTTTATTTTGCCTTACCAACTCATAAGTATCAACTCATAGGTGGCAGTATCTTATCTCATATATGACACATTTCTTCAGTGTTGTATCACTATCTCTCTGTTCACTTTTAAATCAAAACTATTACTGTGAAGTGCATCGTGGCTCCCAAAGATGGTATAACTAGTTATAAAAATGAATGAAGGCAGATTGAGGATGGTCAAGTCTGACTTTTACTAATTCTTTACAGGAATACTCTCCATATCCACAATATCTGCAGTAAAAGACTAATAGCTGGAAGGTCAGACAGGGTCTCTCGTGCTCCTCTACCAAGTTCTACTGATTTCAACACCAATTTTACTGCTCTACTGGGTCTGAAGTGTATTGCATTGACCACAGAGACTTCACAGAATCATAGTTATGATTTATTTATTTATTTATTTATTTATTATTTTATTTATTTATTATTTATTTTATGGTTTATTTGAGAAAGTTAACAGGCTATAATTGATTGGTAGCAGGATGTAATCTCAGTCCAGGCAGCTTCTCAAGCAAGATTGAAGGATGTTTGAAAATCAGCCACACTGTTTAGACCAGTGGGGCAAATTTACCTTAGCCTGTCCAGGTAATGTCTTCTCTCTGCTTTCTAGAAAGCTTGGATGGTGGTTTTGGGCTGTAGCTCTGTGGAACAGCAGTTTTTCAAGGCAGCTCTGTCTCATCTCAGTCTCTGGGTCTTTGTTGAGGCTATTGTTCCTCTTTTGTAGATCTTTCTCTGCTTAACATCAAACCCTTTGGCCCTGAGGATGTGCACTGTGTTTTCTTCCTTGTTGGTGTTTAGATTCACAATCTTTACTGCTGGACTGCTCATTTTAATGGCAAGATTAGCACTCCCTATTTGCATGTTCTCACTCATCCACGTGCCAAAATCTAAGTCATTAAATGGCGATGAAAGCCTTTTTGGACAATAAACGTTTGAAGCCACACTATTGTTAATGGTAACAGCAATAAGAGGCCAAGGAGAATTTGGTGCGGGGGCGGGGGAGGGGGGAGCAAAAGAAAAGTTATTGAATAACACAGAGATGGGGGAAAAAATCAGCAAACACTGTTTAAATACGTTACACTTAAAATCACATGAAACTTCAGAAACAAATATAAAACTTTCTAAGTAGGTAAGGGACAAGGTCCTCTGATAAAAATAAGGCTAATGTAAAAATGTAAGCATGTGAGAAGAACCTTTCCCAGATAAGGATGACTTCGTGGTGATGTGGAACAAGGTCAAAACACAAAAGACAATCTCACTTAGCTGGTTGATCATTACTTACTTCGACGCAAAGAAGCTTGTTTGAGGGACTTAAAAAACAAAACCGACTGCATCAAATCGCATAACGTCCTAATTCAGAAAACGCACCCTAGCCGTTAAGCGGTGCATGGCTGTGTAATTGTAACTAGGTTGGCAACAATTGCTTCTGTATACCATAACACATGCCATAAACCATGCAGTGCTCTTAAAGCGCATAATCGGGCTGCAGATGGCACTCTTAATTTCTATTACAGACTCTAAAACCACTAGAGAGAAAGTATTTGCCTCACTGCCTCACTGTTCTACAAGAATGATTTTTTATAGTTTTCCTTACTGTACAGCTTTTCTGCAAAGAGTTTGTCTTTTAGAAAGGCCAAAAGTAACGTATTGGCTTTTTAAAAATCTGTGCAAAACTGCTAAGCTGCTCTGGGCCCTGCTCCCTGCTGTCCTCAGTTTGCTAGTCTTATTTAGAAAGGCACAGGTATCTGTTGGCTCAGAATGAAATGAGCCTTCTTCTGGGCTTTGGGAATTTATAGGAACATGAAATACCTGCTTTAAACCAAAAGTAGAGCGTAAAATGGGCTTTTATCCATGAAAAGTCTTTTGAGATTGGAAAAGTTAAATATGAATCAATTATTAGAAAACAATATAAACAGATTTTATACTGTTTTGCCGTAATATTCTGCACTTTAAAAAAATTCAATTTACATTTATGTGGCTATCTGTGGGTTAGAGCTGAGCAAATTATCAGAAAATCTGGATACTATGAAAAAGAATGTGACATCAGGATCAGAGGAAGACTCATTAATACCTTCATTATGCAGATGACACAACTTTGCTTGCTGAAAGTGAGCAGGACGTGAAGTCTTCAATACGGATTGTATCTCAATATCAAGAAAACAAAAATTCCCACCACTGGACCAGTAGGCAACATCATTACAGATGGAGAAAAGACTGATAATGTCAGTGACTTCATTTTACTTAGATCCAAAATCAAATGCCCTTGGTATCAGAAGTCAGGACATTGGCAAAGTCTGCAATCAGGGACTTCTCCAAATTACTGAGTAGCAGTGATGTTAGTTTGAGGTCTATGTTGTGTCTGATTCAGGTCATGGTCTTTTAAGTTCCTTGCTATCCTGCTGAGAGCTGGCCAATTAATAAGGATGACAGATGAATTGATATCTTAGAACTGTGGGGTTGGAGAAGAGTACTGAATATCCCGTGGACTGTAAAAAAAAAACAAGTATGTATGTCTAGGAGGATGTACTTCTAGAGTGCTCCTTGGAGACAAAGGTGATAAAGCTTCATCTCAGATACACTGGACATGTTTCTAGGAGAGACTATTTCTTGAAAAAAAAAAGGCATGTTGCTTGGGAAGATGGAGAGAAGGCTCAGAGAAGAAGATCCACAACTGGGTGGACTGACACAATGCCTGAGCCATGGGTTCAAGTGTGTCAGCTTTTGTGGATGCCACAGGATAGGACAAGGTTCAGATCTGCTCTCCATGGGGTTGCTGAGTCCAGCTTGACTTGACAACATCTAACAACAATGATAGCACATGTTCTTGTTCGGTGCCTGTAAATGAAGGGAATGTCTTTATTCTCTCTCCAGAAAAGTAATGTTGGCTGTTATGTTGTTATATGCCATTGAGTTAGAATCAACTCATAGCTAGCCCTCCTGTAGGTTTTCAGGATCTGTCAATCACACGAGATTTAGAGCCTTTGTTTCACAAAGCAGGTTGTGTATTTGAACTGCCTGCCTTTCTATTAACAGCACCGCTCCTTACCCTAAACTACCAGAGCTCTTTGCTGTGGGCTATTAGTTTTATATATAAGTTCGCATTATGTTGAGGAAATTACCAAATATTTTTATTTTCTTGAGTGTTTTAATCTAGAAGGGATGTTGAATTTTGTCAAATGCTTTTATACATTAATGTATATAAACAAATATTTCTTTCATTTTCTTTTACTGATATGATAGATCACATTGATTGCTTTTGTTATCATGAGAATCACACTTATTCATGATAAGATTTCTATATATGTTGGATTGTACTGGCTAAGAGTTTGTTGAAGAGTTTTTCATCTATGTTCAATTATACTAGCTTCCTGGATTGAACTTTGGACCATTCCGTTCTTTTATGTATTCCAAAATGTTTACTTATATTCTGATGTTGAATTGGTAACAATTTGCTGAATATACATAGAATTCACCAGTGAAGCACTCTGGGCTGTCACTTTTTTTGTTGAGGTTAAATCGAAAACTATAAAAAAATCACCAGAGTTGAAATAGGAAGAAATTTAAGAACCCTAATCTGATGATGTCGCATTGAAGACTAAGGTGCACCTGATTTAAGCTATGGCCTGTTTTTTCATTTAACATTTTTTTACTTTTTTATTGATTTGCATATAGTTAATATACGTTATATTTTGTACATGCACTTTGTGTTTTATATAATAATTCATATATATGCGTGCAAGTTTATATAATTAAGGTTATGATCTTTTCAATCACTTGCTATGCATTTAAGACCTGGCCAATAAATAAGGATGACAGTTAAATTGATTTCTTTGGATTATGGTGTTGGTTGAGAGAACCACCAAAGGAAAGAACAAATATGTCTTGAGAAAGGTGCAGCCAGAGTGTTCCTTGGAGGTAAAGATGGCAAAGACTTGTCTCTCTTACTTTGGACATATTGCTAGAAGATATTATTGCTTAGAAAAGAATATCATGCTTGGAAGGGTAGAGGGTCAGCAAAAGAGAGGAAGCCCCTCCGTTAGATGAGTTGACATAGTGACTGCAGCAATGGGCTTAAATTTATCAGAGGTGATAGGGATGGTACAGAATAGGTCTTACTCAACTTGATGACACCTAATAATAACAATCTGGGGTGTGAATAGATTATGAAACAGCCAAAAATACACAACTTGGATAGTATAAAAAGGGATGGATAGGACCTTATAAATGTCAAATCCTTATATGAGGGGGGAAAAATCTCTATATGAGTTAAAAACAGCCTCTAGAAAGGGGGAAATGTATTTGGTAATGATATATCTGATAAGGAGCTCATTTCTAAAATCAATAGAACACTCTAGCACTTCAACAAGAAAAAGGAAAACAACCTGATTACAAAATGGACAGAGATATTAAAAGCTTCTCCATCAAAGGACACATTCAGATGGATCAAAATAATGCCTGAAATCACTACGTCTTAGAAAGACGCAAAATCAAAACAAAAATGACGTATCATCTGGCTCAGGCAACAATAGCAAAGCTCAAAAGGGCAAAAGCAACAAATACTGGTGAGGATTTTACAAGATTCTAGCTCTCCTCCTGCTGGTCGGAATGCAAAATGGTGCAACCACTAAAGAATGCAGTTTGCCATTTACTTAAAAGTTGACATTAAAAGTGCTTTTTAATCCAGAAATTCCACTAAGAACATATCCTAAGGAAGTAAGAACTATGACACGTATAAATGCACAATCATGCACCATTTAAATGTCCGTCAACAAACAACAGGACAAGGAAACCATGCTACATTCTCTAAATGGACAACACTGGAAAACAATGAAGGACATGCAAAACATTATACAACATGAATAAGTCTAGAGGACATTTTGCTTAGTGGGAAAATCAGTAATAATGGGAAAAATACTGTGTAAGACTACTGTGATTTAAAAAAAAAGCTAGAGAAATTTTACATACAATCAACCAATATTGATTATGAAGGATGGGAAGGAAGGAGAGTAGAAAATTAATTGATAAGCAACAAACACTTATTTGGCTGTGTGAAAAGAGTGGTAATATGGAAAAATTAATGATCAGTCATTACGTGTGTTGTAATTTTATTTTCGAACAGAATAACATTATTGATGGGGAGGAAAAAATCTTTCACTCAAGTCATAATTTAAAAAAAACACCAACTTAAGCTAATTTGATGCATATATCTATATATTAACTTTCTGTTGAAATACAGTTATATGATTTCACATGTAGACTAATTTTTTAAGTGAACTAATCTCTTTAGAAATGCAAGATTTAAAAACTTTGCTCCAAATCACACTGAAGACATTCTTGCAAAGTTTCCCTTTAACTTAATGTATTTCTGGACATCCAATTATTTTAATTTCTTCTGACTTTACATCTTATGTTGTCCTTTTCCATATTCATTATTTAATTAATTAATTCCATTTCACCATGCCAAAATGTCAAGCATACTCCCACTGCCTTAAATTATTCAAATTTAATACTCGATTATTTCTACACGTTATATTCTGTGTTTTCTGCTACACTTTCCCTCTTCTCTTTCCTTGCGTCCGTTCCCTTCTTTCTCACTCTGTGTCTCTCTCCTTGTCTCTCTTCCTTTCCTTGTCTTTATTGCCCTGTTGCAGTTGTTGTTATGTGTCATCTAGTCACCTTGACTCATGTACAGCAGCTCTGAAGCCTGCCCTATCCTGAACCAGTCTCACTGACTCTGACACATATATCCCCATTACCCCAGTTACTGTATCAGTCCATTTTATCCAGGGTCTTCCTCACCTGTGCAGTCCCTCCACCCTTCCAAGCATTATGTCTTTCTCAAGGACTGATCCCTCGTGGCCACATGCCCAAAATATGTGAAATGGAGCTTTAAAATCCTTGCCTCCAAGGAGAAACTTGGTTTCTCCCGTGCCAAGACAGACCTGTCTGTTCCCTTGATGGTTCATAACATGTTCATTACTCTTCTCCAGAAGCACAACTCAAAGGCATCGATTTTTCTGCTGTCATCCCTTCCCATTGTCCAGTTCTCCATGCCTTTATTTGTCTCACTTTTATCTCTTTGTCTCCCTCCATTCTTTCTTTCCTGTCTCTCTACTTTTTCTCTCCTTCCTTAATTTTTTTTGTTCCCCTTTTCCTTTCCTTCCTTCCATTTTCATTTTCTCACTACCTCCCTCTTTCCCTGCCTCTCTTCTATATATAAGGATGTATTTACTGTTCACTTATTATCTCTTTTAAACATACAAATACCATTATGTATTTATCATTTCTAGTTCTTCTAAGATTTTCTTCTCTACTTTTGTGTCTGTGGAAGGCAAGTACATAGTTTGTATTTTGCTATTTTTTTGTGGCTTATCTGTACATGTTTTATCGATCTACATGTAAATAATTATTGCACTGTAAAATTTTATCTGTGTTGTAGCTTAAAGCATACATTTCCCTTATTGCTGAAAGCAAAATTCTGTATCTTTTATATTTTCCAATTCATCATAACAAATGAAATATAAAATTTTATGGCACACAGTAAGTACTTAATGAGTGTTTACAATGACAGAAATAATAAATTAGTCTATTAATAGCACCTAAATAAAAATAGTTTTTTACAGTTCCTAAAAGATTAAATAAAACATTCTACCTTTCATTCTATGTAAATAATATGAATCTCTATTGTAGGAAGTACTAGATTAAATTTTCATAGCACACAGCTCTAGAGAAAGACTCAAATTTTCAAGGAAAGCAGGGTATATTGATGCAACTAAGAGTAAATGGAAATGAATATGGTTTCTAATAAAGCATATTCTTCACCAAGTTTCTATTATACAAGTCATTATAAATTAGAATTCTGAAGGAGTAACGTATTTTCCATTTATGTACTGTTATTGTCAACAATGAACTTCAGATGATGCATATGGAGTTTACTGTGTAAAATTATGATTTTTCCATTCCACAATTCAATATGTAGCAATTATTATATAAAAGCCTTATAGTTCTCCTGTATATATAACACACTTGAAAAATAGTTATTTCTTCAAAATTATTCTCATGGGTGGTTTTTAAATGAAATTGTTTTTCTGAGGAAGAAAAAAAAATAACCAAATATCATATTAATCAAGATAATAGCAAGAACAAGAACAAAAATCACGCTGACCAAGGCTTTTAACAGCATCCTGAAGTCCACAGGTTGCTGAAATGTTTACTTCTGACAGGAATGGAAGCATATTTAATTACTGCACTCAATAATTTATTAGGACTATATAATCTCCACTCTTAGGTATGTGGAAATGACTCTGATAAAAGCAAATAGCTTTAGCAAGATGGAAAAATAGTATAGGAATGTAGGTATTACTCTTTAAGTTGACCATAGAAAATCTATAAATATAAACATTAGTAATATAGGTTTGAGGAAGTAACATAAAAACTGAAAAATCACTAAAAAGATGGAAAGAAATTAGGAGCAAGTGGCGGTCAGAGTCTAGGTCAAAAGACGGGAAGAGAAGAACATTTATGTTCTGTTCTTGTTTCTTTCCCAAGTTATTTTAGATATATTGAAGCTCCTTTTACATTAGAAAAGAGGGGAGGGAGTATTTTATGCTGCTGAAGGGTGTGTCTGGTACAATTTATAAGAATGAAAAGTCTGGATAATCAGTGAAGCTGATTAAAATAGCAGAAGGTTTCTCAGCCTCCTTGAAACTTTCATTTATTCCTCCATTCTCTTGCCCTTCATCCTCCTTCATCATTGATTACAAAGTGAAGAGATTGTTTCTGCCCAATTCTACTGCTTCGTGTGAGTTTAAAATTAAATTCTTGGTAGATGAAGGATTTATAATGAATTCCTGACAGTCCTGCCAGCAAGGGAAACAAGACTGTTTCAATGAAGCCTAGATGCCTTCTTCTTGGGGATCCACCCTGTGCTGCTTCTTAACCTTTCATGAGCGATCCAAGCAAGAGGCTGACCCACAGGTTTACACACTCTATTTTATGAAGTAGAGGTTGATTGTATCTAGTTTACTGTGAATTTATATAGCAATGAAGGACAAGTTGTTTTTAAACAAATAGCAGTTTAACAAATACACCACATTCAGCAGAACAGTTCATAGAGATAAGTCACCATTTAAAAAGCAAGCTTATTATATATCTTAAAAGAATGTTAAAAAAAATGTCTCAAATGGAAATAGTCTAAGAATTGTGAAAATTAGAATAAAGAACAAAGAGTAAAAAAAAAATGAGCAAGGGCCACCTTGGGATGGTCATATATGAATTTTACCAACTCCACAAAAGAGAACTGTCTCCATCAACAACATCAAACAAATTTCCATGAGGACACACACGTTCCCCATGATCCTGTACCTCTTTTTAGTCATTCTAACATCAATCTCAGTTCTCTACTGGTCAAAAACCCATTTCAATAACTCAAAGACAACTCAGTACCATATTATGAAGTAAAAAGGCTATAATTCAGGTTGGCAGTAGATGTAACCAATCAGCACAGCTTCCAAAATGTGCTCATAGGTACCTTAGTCTCAAGACTTTCAGCCAGTATTACAAAGCTCTCAGTCTTAATTATGGCTCTCTTCTCCCCCTCAGGTTTCCATAAAAATTTGGGCAAAGGGCTCTTAGCCCTTAAGCCATAAGGAGCAGTCCGAAGGTTGTCTTTGTCTCATTTCAGGTCTCTGGTTCTCTGTTGCAAACATGGCTACTGATGCTATCAGTTTATCTGGTACAAAAATATTTGGCCATGAAAGGCACGCAATTCATGCTTGCTTCTCCTTTGTTGATAATGAGACTTTTAAAATATGTTTATGAATCTGCTCAATTTAATGGCAAGATTAGCCAATCCCATTGTGGATAGGTGAGCATACCCTATTCATATATTCTCATCCAGCCACACGTCAGAGTCAAATATCGACGGCTAGGGGAGCCATGTTGAACAATAAGCTCTAACGGATAAAAAGGATTTATGGGTGAAGTAAGAGTTGAGTTGAAAAACTTTTAAGATACACTAAGAATGAGATTTGAAACAAGAAAAAGTGGCACAGAAAAAAAAAGCATAAATTTTTTAAAATTTAAATGTTATATTTAAAACAAGAAGGAAGAATTAATTTCTTGAAATATAAACTTTCTTACAATAAACTAAAACTTGTCCACATATAAGATTATTTCTTATAAGAGCATAAATACTAAGTCTTTGAAATAACAGAGTTGAACCACTGGCTCATTGGATAATTTTTTTGGAGGTAATTCTAAATATTTTTTGGCCATGAAGAGCCACTCAAAATCCATATTTTCAAAAGAGAACATTGGAAGAACAAGCACAGAACTAGCCTAATAATGATAACATTTTTATTATAAATTACAGCCATATAAATAATAATTTTTCATATATTTTCCTACAATACCCAAAAAAATGATGTTTCATGTGCTCAAGGAGTATATAAATCTAATTTACTGTTATATAATCAATACCATGGCATTAAAATGGAAGCTCTCTAAAAAGAGAAATTTATCTATTTAGCTCACCAATATATTAAAGAGTGTTGTAAGTCATAATAAAACCCCAAAACCAAACTCACTGCCACTGAGTTGATCCAGACTCATTCCAGTTTTTCATCAAGTTTTGGAAGCTATAAATATTAACTGAAAAGAATGTCTCATCCGTCTCCCAAGGAGCAGCTTGCAGTATTGGTTCCAGTTTGATGACAATTGAGCAGAGTACAATTCTGAGAGCAAAATTTAAGGGGAAAATAAGGAAGTAGGAATCAGGCTTGAATATAAAAATATTAAGACCAACTTATATTAAGAAGTTGATTTGTTTAATGGAAAAAATTATGAAACATGTAGGTATATTAGTTTAATTAAACAAAATCAAATATTTTTTTCTTTCAAAAGTATTACTAAAATTTTAGAAGTGAAATAATTTTATTTTTAAAAATTAAATGTGTTCAACAGATTATTACACTAATATCAAGCATCACAGGAATAAAACAGATTTCAGTATTATATGTTCAAATGTTCTAGTATCTAATACATTAAAAAAATCTTGGATATTTTCTATAATTTTAATTCTAGAAAATATCCAAGAGCCTCAATCCATATTGTAGGCTGCAATCCTTGACACTCTGCAGCAGGCGTGTTGTACATAGGGTTTTCAGAGGCCTGCTATTTCAGAAGTGGATGGCCAATCCTTCTTCCTAGTCTGTCTTAATGTGACTGTTCAGATTTAGAGAAGTATCAGACAGACCAGCAAGTTAAAGGTATATCCCTTATTGCGGCGTTAACTTTAGTGTCAGTGTTGTCCCTGCCTTTCTCACACACGTCTTTACCCACTTATTTCCCTGCTCCTTCATCCACCAGGATACCCAGCCACTTCTACCCCCTCCCTTCACATCTATCTCCGTTTGACCAGCCCTCCATCTAATAACTTATATATGAAATTCTATGGCTTCTGTGATTCCAAACACATCAGCTGATGGATTGAATCAGTGACTGGGATAATTGGGATGGGAGTGTCAGAGATGGTGTGATTGGCACAGGACAGAGGGGAGTTTAGGGCTGTTGTACATAGGGTCACTATGAGTCGCAGGCGACTCGACAGCACATAACAACAACAATAACAACAACATTTTCTATAATTGGTAGAGTAAGCTAGCAGTTTCACAAACTGTGTTCCTCTCTGTTTATGTTTCAAATGCAACCTAAAAATGCAACTGAATAAAAAATAAAATATTCATACTAGAATATTATCTGAGAAATATTTAAATCTATTTTTAATAAAACTTCCAATCTTACTATAGTAAAACAAGCAATGTACACATAAGATGCTCAGTTTCAGTATTTTATTTCTGGTTTTTAAGATTTTTATCAGGATTGGAGTAAAAATTTACAGAGTACACCAGTGTTCACTCATCCTTCTTAGTTTCTTTTGTCAACCACCTCAGTGACAGTTCCACCCTTTGAATTATCTCCCTTCACACTCTCTCTGTGACTCTTGCTTCTGTTTACCCTCCTTTCTCACTTCCTACCTTCTGAACTTTATCCCTGGGAAGATGCTTCCGTTGTGATCTTATGTGGTTGATTATTCTAAGGGCTGAGTAATTATTTTAATGGTCTTACAAGTGTTATTAGTTGTTATGGATTAAGTTTGAACTCATAGAAAATAGAACCTAGCATGGCCCCACTGTGCTATTCTCATAATCATTGAGCTCTGTTGTTGTTACTGGGTTAATGCAGCTCTTTGAAAGTCTCCTTTTACATTGACATCTTCCAAGCTTGATGACCTTGTCAAAGGATTGATCCTGCCTGATAATGCATCCAAAATATATGAGGAAACTCCTGACTGTTCTCACTTTTCTAGAAACGAGATATATTGGTCTGGTTTTGTTTTTTAATAGTCAAGCCTGGGTTTCTATTTCTTTAATTTCCCTTTAAGGTTTGATCTCAAAATTATACTTCAATTCTATTTATACTGAACTTATTGTAAAAAAAAATTCTCTGTCTTCTGATAGTCCATAATCATCAATCCCTGAATCTTGTTTTTAACCAGTATCTTCAGCATAGTTTAAACTTTTTCCTTAGTTACCATTGGTTCTAGATGATACACTCCTGGTTAAAAGATATTGACCATTTTGGGGGCAGTGACTGTATATTTCTTCCATTGTATTTTATGTTTCTTGCATCTTTCAATATTGTGCCCATAGAATCTTCGCATATTGTAACTTGAGGCTTTAATTTGTTGTTTAGTTCTTTCAGCTTGAGAAATGTTGTATATGTTCTTCCCATTTGGTTTTCTGATTCCAGTTTTTTGAATATTTTGTTATAATGATTTGCTTTGTCTTCTAGAGCTACACTTTGAAATCTTCTTTTCGGCTGCTCTGCTTTAACATGGCTTCCTTTTGTTTCCCTTCTTTATGTTCTGGTATAACTTTTTGACATATATTTTGACATTTTCATTCTTTCTTGTTTTGAATGCTCTTTTTTTGGGTTTTTTTAATGCATGCAGTTCTTGATGTCATCCCACAACTAATGATTATCTTTCATTAATCTCACTTTGTAATGGTGAAGCCTTAAACAGCAGCCATTCAGAGTCTCTACTCCAAAGGCACAGACACAGAAAAATGTGATACTATACGTTTTCAGTTTCTCATTCCCATGATAGTAGACCATATTATTGTCTGATTCAAGATGACCAATTCCAGTGCATTCCATCTCATTAATGATTAATCTATGGATATTTCTTTGTTCCATTTTTATTTGATAGCTTATATAGCTTGCCAAGATTAATAACATACACATTGCATATTCTAACTCTTGATAGTTGTTCATCCTAATTTTTCCCATTTAATGTCATGTTCCTTCACTAAACGGATGTCTTATAAGCCTTCAAGTCATTTGGGTAGACTCTATATTGAGGAGGCAATTTTCTCCAGGCCTCTAGTAACAGTCTTCCAAACTGAGGTACTTATCTTCCAGCAGTATATAAAGTCATTTTCTACTGATATTCATACAATTTTCATTGGTCATTTTTAAGAACATCCTCAGATCCTTCCTCCTAGATCCAAAACTGACATGCTGTGTATGATAAATGACCTTTCTAGCATCTGAAATATTAGTGACATAGCTTCCAACATTATAGCTACATGCAAGCCACCAGGGCAGAGTGAAATGATAGATGAGTGACGGATTTTAAGGCTATGCTTATAACTTCTATTAAGTAGAATTTTCTAAATTCCTTTGTATTTGCCTCATTCACGGAGCTGCAAATGCTTAGGAATAAAATGGCTTAGAGATTTTTTTTAGACCATATCTATAAAGCATTTAAAAGCATTATCAATTGTTATCCAATTTGGATTAATTGTATTGCTAAATATGGATTGACAATTGTAGGGTGGGAATACAAGAGAAACAAACCTTTTTAAAAACTTGAAGCTGTTGTGTGTACCGTTGAGTCAGAACTGACCCATAGCTGAACCTCCAATTGGCTTTCAAAGACAGTCAATCACATGGGAGGAAATAGCTCATCCTTTGTCCACAGAGAAGCAGGTAGATTTGAACCGCATTCCTTTGAGATTGCAGTGCAATTTCTAATGCAGTTTGCAATCAGTTAGCAGTGATATGTATCACTTGCTTCTCTACAGGTATCCTGCTCTCTAGCTAAATTTCACCTAGATTAGAATATTGCATATTCATGCACCAAAACCTCAATAATATGAAATGCAAATATCCTAAAAAAGTGAAATATACAGAATGGTCATATTGAATGAAGTCCAAGAGTCATTATTGAACAAAAGCTCTTGCTGGGAAGTTAATTCTGAATCTTTACTAGGAGTTTACAGGTTACTACCCTGTAAAACAAAGTAGAACTACTTTAATATTTTCCTGGCTACCACCTTCATGGAGGCAGGCTACCACTTTCCGTTGGAGAGTCTAGTTGTTCAAACTGCCAAATCTTCAGTTAGTTGTGAAAAGCTTAACCTTTGTACCATCAGGTCCAAATGAAAAGTAGGCCTATCTCTGCAGTTTGATTTTACTTTAGACCACAATAACACAATATAATAACATCATACATAATACAAGGGAGTGCTGGTGATATGGTAGGTAAGGAGTTGCTCAGTCAAACCAAGGTTAAGAAGGTCATATCCAACATTACTCCAAGAGAGAAAGATGGGCAACCACCTCCAATGTGATTTACGGCTTCTGGAAGCTCACTGGATGGTAACAATAAACAACATATATGTTGAAGGATTATATTAAACAGGAGATTATGGTCTCAGAAATAGCTTGCTTCTGGAAACCCTATGAACTTGGATAAACAATAAAAGTTACACAAGTTTTCAGGTCTTTCATTCATAGGGTTGCTATGAGTCCTCTACAACTCAATGGAACTTAACAACAACAAGAACGTGAGAGCTCAGTTGGCCTAGTAGATAGAAAATAATGCTACCAATCCAAAAGTGGGTGATTTTAATGAGGCCTGGTATTAATTATTTTTGGTCAAACATTCTTCTAAGTGGCATAACCCTAGTCTGTCCATTTGCTGTACAGAGGTAACTCATAGTTGCTGTGGTGCTGAACACTGTGACACTGATGTGTCAAATGTGATAATGGTTACCCATGGTGGGCAGTGTTTTATGGAGAACTTCGATTAAAATAAGCTTGGAAGCAGGAGTAACATCCATTTCCAGAAGCGATTGCCTCTGGAAACCCCATGAACTTGGAGAAACGATGAAAGTTATACAAGTTTTCAGGTCTTTCACTCATAGGGTCACTGTGAGTTGTCTACGACTCAACGGCACTTAGCAACAGCAATGATGGTCTTACTGCAAATCATCACAGTGCTGACCTACATGTTCAGTTTCTGGTATGTTAAAGCAAGAAGAAATGCAAATGTAAAAGCATAGTGGTGAAAATTAAAAGCCATTAAGCAGAATACAATAAGCATAATAGAGAATGTTTAAGTCTTCATTTCTCAAAATATGGTCCATTAAACAGCTCAGTCAGAAACACAGGTCTGTTAAAATTCAGATTCCAACACATGATACATTGAATCATAATTTATATTCTAAGAAAATTTTAGCATGAAGGCATGGTAAATTATAAGGAAGACATGAATAAGAATGCAAACTAAATTAATTTTAAAATATGTATAAGTATTCTTCTAGAAAATGATAGAACTAAGATTTTTAGATGTATATTATGCTCAAGTTCAATTTTTAAAAGAATATTCTGTAGTACATACTGTGTTCTCATTTCATCATCTGAAGATGCATACAATGGTCTGATTTTTCTGATTTTTAATAATGTTAAAACTGTGAATGTGAATATATAGTCAGCTTTATCAAGTCATCATCAGTTTCTTCATCAAATTCATTCCAACCACATGTACAGCTGAATGACACTCTGCTCAATCTTTGTTGTGCATCAATCCATTTCTTTGAGGGTCTTCTCTTTCCATAGCTCTGTGCTATTGCAGCAATGGTGTCCTTCTCTGAAGACTGTTCCTTCCCACTTGCATGTCCAATCCATGTGAAATGAAGTCTCATTGCCTTTTCTTCTAAGGAGCGCTCTGGCTGCTCAACACAGAATTGCTGATTCTTTTGGCAGGTCATTTAATACTCAATATTCTTCACTAAGCCCAGAACTGAAAGATACCAGCTCTTCAGTCTTCCTTGCTTGTCCAGCTTTCACATGCATATGAAACAGTTGAAAATACATGGTTTGGTCAGGTGCACCTTAGTCTTTTTAGTAACATACTTACTCTTTAGTGCTTTAAAGAGGTCTTTAGTGCTTGATTTACTCGGTGCAACGTGTTGTTTGATGTCTTAAATTATGACTTCCATGGACACTCGATTGTGACCCAATTTTCAAGTAATTGTTTTGTCAGTTGGTAGCCTTTTCTTACATATATTTCCTCTCTGGGAGGCAAATCATAGAAAGAAAGGTATATAATTTAAGCATGTTTCAAGTCTGAAACATTTCATTAACAAATTATAATTGCAACACTCAAGTAAAAACTTTTCTGTCCCTACCTAGCCCTTCTCCTGAGTCTTTTTCAGCCAGTTTCTGATAGGGAGAAGCTATAAATTGGATTAAAATCTTTAATGTTTTCTAAAAAAAAAAATAAATAAACTTTCCTTTGATAAAGGAAAAGAATTACAAAGCTAGAAGTTCTTTTTTAGGAACAGAATTAAAAACTAGAGATGAAAAGAGTCATACTTTGCATTACTTTTCCCTCTGTGTCTGAGTAATTTGTGAAAGAATTTATAGTAATCCGGAATTATCATAAAACAAGCATGCGTAGACTGGCATTCATTATTTTGAGTAATATTTAATGGCTTCTTAAAAGAAATACTCTTTATCATTGAATTTTACCAATTACACCATAAGTTAGGAATGATCTTAGAAAGGAAAAGTTTGCAAAATACAGCAGCCTATCACAGATTATTGAATCATGAAATCTAACCCAATTGGATATCCATGAATTGTCAATGGCAATTTCATTATGGTTCTCAATACAAATACACTTGCAGTAATGTTCATGTAGAATTATTGTTAATATTGATAACTAAACATCAGCCTAATATTTACAAATAGCTCAAACCAGAAATAAATCTATAATTTCCCATTTTAATAATTCTATATAGTTAGAGCAATCTTGGATGGAGTGCCAACAAGCAGTGGCTCTATTTGGCCTTTTTTAAAAAAAAAAATTATTGGGCCTTTTTTAAACTTGATCTTGGATGGGGCAGGAAGATCTGGAGAAAGGATAAGAAACCAATACCATGAGCAAGGTTTTTGAGTTGACTCTGACTCAAGTTTCTCTGTGAAATTTTGCTTGACCCTGAGCCATCTTTAAACTATCTGAAATACATTTGAGAAGTTTCAAAAGAGAAACCAAGGACCAGAAATACGAAACAAAGCAGAGTAAAGTCATAAGTACCCATAAGCTGGGAAAGAGTAGTCAATGAATAGTTAGAAAAGTAGAATTCAGCAGCAGAAGTCTGCTTTCTCAACCACAGTTTTCTTTCAACAATATACGTGTTGACTATCACTGTCATAAAAAAGATGCAGTTTATTGTACTTTATAAAGTATCAAAACTATGACAGTAAAAAATACGTTGGTGACTGAGTTTTTTATTAAGCTTTCCATAAATTCTGTGTAATAGGTCACTAATTTTTAAATATTTCAAAATGAAGTTTTTTCTAGAGTCTAGTGACGTGCTCTCTTACATGAGATCCTTACATTATTCCAAGTTCAAACAATTAGCCACGATAGAATGTGCTTTTTTTGGATAACAGTTTACGCCACATCACAGTTCTTCAGACACTGACATGGGCACTGTAGAAACAGCAGCTTGCAAAATAAACAATAATGGATTACCTGAAAGAGCTGGTACTCTAATAAAGAAAAATATGATAAGAAATAAAATCATTAAGAAATGTACATAGTTTGGTCCTTGGGATAAGTACATGTGGAAAATGAAGAAAAAAAAATTGAAAATGCAAAGATTTCCAGACTTGAAGTACAACTTAAAAGACATACCTCACTGAGACAGTATCACTGGACAGAAAACATTTCAAGCAAAAGTCTGAGTGAGAAACTGCCTAATAAGATTAAGGGATGTCTAAATTGTTTTGTAGCTGCAGACAGGTGAGGAAGTAAGAGATGAAAAATATTGAGAGGTTCAGTTGGGTTTGGCTTATGGATAATTGTAAAGATGGTGCCTGGGCTAAAAATGAGAAGTCATTGAAAAATTTTAGGCAGAGCTAGGGGGATTCTGACTCAAGCAACATCATGGTAGATGATATAAAGATTAAAGTTGTCAGTTATTCCATTTTACTTGAATTCACAACACTTAAGGTAACAGCAGTAAGGATATTAAAAGATATGTTACATTAAGAGAATCTGCTGTCAACACTCTTTCCAAAATGCTAAAAAGACCAACAATTTCACTTTGAAGACAAAACTGATCCAAGCCATGGTATTTTTACTTGCTTCCTATGCATCTGAAAATTGGATAATGAATAAAGGTGACAGAATAAGAATCTATGCCTTTGAACAGTAGTTGTGGAGAACAGTAGTGAATAACCCTGCACTACCCTAAGAACAAACAAATCTGTCTTGTAAGAAATACAATCAGGATGCTCCTTAAAATCCAGGGTAGTGAAACTTCCTCTCACATATTTTGGGCATTTTATCAGGAGAAACCAGTCCTGGGAAAAGGATTGACAAAGATGGAGCTGTAGAGAAAAGGAAGAAACCTCTCAGCGTCATAGAATGAAACAATGATAACATGGGATTCAGCATTTCAGAGAAGCTGAAAATAGTGCAGGATAAGGCCAAATTCACAATTGTTGTTCTATGTGTTGTAGTTGACTGTGCAGTGCAGCACCTAACAACAAGGATAAAAAATCTTAAAGAGAACAGGCTGTTTATCTTTCTCTGTTGGAGTCATTGGTTGTGTCAAACCACTAGAGATACGCAGCTTTTTAGTTGGAAGTAATGTTATGATTTGTAATATACATTAATCCAGATCAGATATAATTGTTTCTCTTCTTTTCCATAAATTAAACCTAGAGAATTAAGCTAGCTCTTCACTTAAATAATTTTAAAGAACAGTGGCTGATAATGAATTTTAGGTCACATGTAAATATTGCATTAGGCAAAGGAAAGAAAATAGAAACATTATAACCTCTATGACTTTGTGCCTGCATTAGCAAAATAATATGTATTTTATATATTGTATATAAAGTTATATGATAGATAGATGGATAATAGAAAGATAGATAAAGACTGAAATTGTAACAATTTCCATTTGCTTAATTCTATAATCAACACTCTTGGTACCAGCCATTAGGAAATCAAGAGACAAATTACATTAGAAAAAAATCTGCTGTCAGGGGCCTGTGCAGAGCACTGAAGAGTATGTCTAGAGACTAAGGTGTGCCTGATCCAGACTATGGTCTTTGCAATTACATGCTGTGCATCACATAACTGGACAATAGTTAAAGATGACAGAAGAATAATTTATGCCTTTGAATTTTGGTTGAAGAATATGCCATAAAATGTCAAGAGAATGCACAGATCTATCCTAGAAAGAGTGAAACCAAGCTGCTCCTTGGATTCAAGGATTTTGAGACTCTGTCTCACATACTTTGGGCATGTAGCCCAGAGGGACCAGTCTTTGGAGTAGGATACCATATTTGGAAGAGTCAGGGACAGTACAAGAGAGGAAGACTCCAGATGAAATACGTTGACGTAATAACTAAGTAATATGAATGAGTGTGTCAGAGACAGTGAAATTAGCTCAGTATAGAGCCGGGTTCAGAGTTTTTGTGCATAGGTTGCTCTGAGTCGTAGTTGACTCAAAGTGACATAACAACAACCATAACAGGAGTATCTACGTGTGTTTGTAAAAAAAAAAGTGTGATGACTCACCATCAGGTGACTAGCCATCAAGTTGGAATGCTATAGATCTCCCGGTTTTCTACATAGAGTTTAAATTTTCTTTTGATTATTTCTCAGGATGTAACCATCCTCTTACTCCACTCTAAGACTTGGTTCTTGAAGAACTGGTGTGGCCTCCGAATACATGGGACTAAGACCTGATTTCACCATGAAAGTAATCTTTTTCTCATTTTCCGTGGTTAGTTTAAGGTTTACATTCCTCACACTCAGATGGAGTGAAAGACAAAGCATTTTTCTTGTATTGTTGGGAGAGGTGAGAAGCACATTTAGAACACAGGTTGATGTGAGGCTACGTCTGAGAGACATACTATAAATGAGATAACACCACAAAGAACTGAGAAATAAGAGAAAGCATGGACAAGTTCACTTTAAGTTTAATCTCTATGTGAACTGCTAATTGCAGTCAATAAATTCATTTTGTTAGGTGGGTTCAGACAAATTTGACTATGATTTTAGTCACTTGCAATAAAAAATGCCTTAACAATGTCCACTGAACAATTTAGAAAGTCTGCCATCGATCCAAATCAATGTGATTTCTATATGCTTTTTGAATAAGTTACATAGTTTAGTAAGTTTATATACCCTCCTCTGTCCTTAGGCATTAAAGGTTACACATCCTAACAAAGTATAAATCATTTTACATAAACAGTACACACACATGCACAGTTTCATGAAAACAATATAACCTTCAACTGCTCACTCATTTTCTTTCTCTTTAATTATACCTATGTTTTGCCTCCAAAATAAACAAATTTCTTCCAATATCCCACTATACATTGAAGACACAGGTGATGAAAGAAAAGTAGATAATGACACCTTTCTATGTGAATTTTTTATTAGTACCTTGCTCACATCCTAATAGTATTTTTCCATTGGAATCATGCAAGGAAAGAGACAAAAGGTCTACTTTAAGTCCACCTCTTCGCCAGCCAAACCTATTATTTCAATTCCTTCTGTTTCCCTATTTTTCTTTTATAATATATATTTTTCTGTCATGATCTTATTTGTTGTTCATAAATTCCAAGGCATAACCAGTGCATACAAATCACAATGTTTTTATGAGAAGAGGGGTTTAGTGCCAGCATAGAGATTTATGACACCATATTTTTTTTTTTGCTCGCTATTAGTCACACAGGCATTTTAATGTAGAGATTAATTTTTAATAACTCTTCTATTTGCATCTCTGGGCTTATTGATTTGAGACATACTGGTAGGGGTTATCAGGATATCTTTTCATAGTCAAAGAAACTTTAAATAAACCTTCCACAAAAAGCCACACATTTCTTGCACTCATATTCACTGAAATGAAAAATGTTTTGTTGTTTGACAATTATCATAGTAGACATATTATATGATTGATCAAAACTCTATTTAGTTTTGGAGATTCTGTGCAGTGTATTTATTTGACAATGGGAAGAAAGAAGCTTATTCTGTCTCTTCCCTATTTTTTTAAACTGCAAAATAAATGCAAAGGACTAAAGCTTAATAAGACACAGTCTATTTAAGAGTGTGAAGATGACATGATGTACCTTCATTCATTATATTCAGTCAACCAAAAACTAACTCATATTGTTTTTTGAAAGTTATAATCATACTACAAAGTCAATAAAAAATCAAGACCCTACTAAAAGTATGTTATTAAATTTAGTCCTCAGTGGAATTAAATAAGCAAAACTCTTATTCAGGCAGAGAAATAAATATGAATCAATTAGAAACCTACCATCTCTGTGCACACACACACACACACATTCGTGAAGAATACATTTGGAGTCTCCAAATGTGCACAAATTGGGCATTAATTAAATAGTCTACTCATGGAATACGTATTATGAAGTAATTGCAATATATTATAGGATAATATTGAGTAATATGAAGAATAAAGTCAGGATATTTTAATTTATAAAATGAATACCATCTTGGAAAGAAGAAATATAGGTATTCATGTATTCAGAAAATATAAATAATAAACAATAACAAAATTCTAATAAGTCTTATAATTGGTTGAGGTATTGCATGTAGAAGTATTTTTATTCTTTCATATTAACATTTTCTAATATTTTACCTTAAAACATAAATGTCCAATGAATTACTTCAACATATGCTATTACAGAAATCTTGTGAGACATTAAAATTTTTATATCCTCTATCCATGTCCTAACGTAGATGCTGAGTTTTAGTTAGAAAACTGTACTTATTGTAGCATGGACTTACAGAAAGGTGATTTGTTGGCTAGTACTGGCTTGGCTATTTGTGTACACCTTCAGAAAGATGAGTGCTATACAATCTTCCTAGAAACATAGAATATTTACTACATTAGTTACCTAGGATTTACATAAGAAACTATTACAAAATTAGTAACTTACAGCAACATAAAGGTATTTTCCACTGCATTAAAGACTAGAAGTCTGAGTTCAGTGTGTTAGCTGGTTCATAGTCTCTTTGAAGTCTTCAAAGAAGGCTTCTTTCTTGTCTTTCCCAACTTCTAGCCATATGGCTTACAAGTGTAATATGACCCCATCTATGCTTCAATCTTTATATGTATGGCCACATTCCCTCCATTTGTTCATATTTTTTT
>NW_006399764.1:6992709-7058767 GCF_000299155.1 Elephantulus edwardii | reverse complement strand
TAAACATATTAAAGAGATGGTTCGCATTGAGTTGGCATTCGTCTTCTGTAGTATGGACCTCTTATTAACTGATAACACTTTTGAACACCCGGTTGCCAAATAAGTTCATTTTCACAGGTCCTGATAGTCAAGGAGTCATTGTATATGATTCAGGAAGAAAAGTCAACCACAAAGCTCACAGAAAATGTCAAAGACTCAAAAAAATACACTGTTAGAACTAGTAGATCAATTTAGTAGAGTATCCTGATATAAGATTACTGTACAAAAATCAGTAGTAGTTTTCTACACCACCACCACATGGAAAAGGAAACCAAGAAACCAAGACCATTTATAATAGACAACCACAAGATGAAATACTTGGGAATAAACATAATTAGAGCTCTGGTGGCCCAGTGGTAAGTAGCTGCACTGTCATTTCATGTGGCTTAAACCCACCAGCTTCTCCTTAGGAGAAAGACAGGCAATCTCTTCCCATGCAATTAAAATTGCTTCTGAAAAATCTGCTGGAGGGTCAGCTAAGGGGCAGGTTAGACTCTACAGTATGTGACAACAACAGAGACACAAAAGATCTTTCTTTATAATGAAAACTACAAAACACTACTATATGAAACAACAATAAATCTAATTAAATGGAAAAAATAGTTTCCTGTCCGTGGGTAAATGACAATCCTTCCAAGAAAATCTGCATGTTCAACATAATCCCAATACAGATACCAAAGTCATTCTTCAAAGATGTAAAAAAATGCAATTGGCAGGCGTATTAGAAAAGAAATGGACCCCAAATAAGCAAAGCTCTTCTGAAAAATAAAAATTAAAAGGCAGCATAGCACTTCTAGATCTGAAAACCTACTACACAGCCTTAGTAACCAAAAAAGCATGATGTTGGTACAATGACAGACGTACAGACCAATGGAATAGAATTAAGAACCCAGAAATAAATCAATTTACCTATGGCCAATTGGTTTTAGAGTTGGGGGGAAAAACCTAGCAAATAAAGAAATGGCAACTTCTTCAATAAATGGTGCTGACAAAACTGGGCATTCACCTATAGAACACTAAAGCAGTATTCACATCTCATAATCATACACTTTACACATACAAAAAAAACCCCAACACAACAACAACCAACCAGAAACAACTCAAGGTGAATCAGAAACACAGGAGTAAAACTCAAAACCATAAGATCATAGCAAACAGAAAGGATCCAAACTTGACCTAATGTTGTTGTTATGTGCCATTGAGTTACCTGGGACTCATAGTGACCCTATGTACATTAGTTCTGAAACTTTGCCTAGCCTGAGCCAATCTCATCATCTCTGGAAGACTTAATCCCATTCTTCAGTCACTAAATCTATCCATTTTATCCTGGGTCTTCCTCTCCTGCTCCTTCCAAGTATGATGTTCCTCTCCAAGGACTGGTCATTCTTTGCCGCCTGCCCAAAATATGTGAGATGCAACCTCAAAATCCTTGCCTCCAAGGAGAAGCTCAGTTTCACCCTTTCCAGGACAGACCTGTTTGTTCTCCTGGCGTTCACAATATGTTCAACACTCTCTACAACACCACAACTCAAAGACATCAATCTTTTTCTATCATCCTTACCTTATAGTCCAGCTTTCAAATGCATAGTATATGGCACAAATATGCTTGTAAATATATCAGCAACACACAACTGGGAGATAATAAATTGACTAATGGGACCTTCTAAAAATCAAGTCTGTTTTCATCAAGCATTTTTTCTTCAAGGGTGAAAAGAAAACACAGATCACGTAAAAATACCTTTGGCAATGACATTTCAGACAAGGGTCTGCCTCATAATTAAAGTTTATAGAAAACTGCAAGACTTTCCACAAGAGAAAGATTGATAACCCTTAATATTTACTAATTTGCTGTTGTTATGTGCCCTAGAATTGGAAATAATACATAGCTGGCCTCCAGTGGATTTTCAGTCATCTATAACTCGAGGGCACTTAGCAACAACAACAACAACAACAGCAACATAGAGAGAGCCCTGTTGGCCTAGTTAATAGAAAGTTATGCTACCAAGCCAATGGTGGATAATTTTAAACTGCAGCCCTCAGGCCTGGCTTTTTCAATTGTTTTGGTCAAATATTCTTCTATGTGGTATAGCACTGGTCTGTCCATTTGCTGTACAGAGGTAACTCGTGGTTGCTGTGATGCTAAACACTTGACACTGATGTGTCAAATGTGATAATGGTTACTCATGGTAGACAGTGCTTGGTGGAGTTCCCTGATAAAAACAAGCTTGGAAGCAGGAGTGGCATCCACTTTAGAAATAGCTTGCCTCCAGAAACTCTATGAACTTGGAGAAACAATGAAAGTTATACAAGTGATCAGGTCTTTCATTCATAGGGTTGCTGTGAGTCATTTATGACTTGATAGCACTTAACAACAACAGCAACAGACATCATATAGAAGTTTGCCTATCTTTCTTCAGCAAAGCAGCTGGTGGATTTCTTTCCATTGTCAGTGCAGCTTCTCACCACTAAACCAACAAAGCTCCCTAGATACTGAAAGAATGAATAAATATTTTACTATTAACTAGGAAAGATGGAAATATCAAGGGAAATGAACAGTTTATCATTCAGATATGTGACTAAGAGCCCAAGCAAGCTCTAGAGAGCTTGTGAAAATAAGTCTGTTATTGTTGTTTGGCATCATACAGTCTTCTCCAACTCTTAGCAACCTTATGTATAATAGAACAAAATCCTATCTGATACTACTCCATCTTCAGAATCTCTCCTGTGCTGGGACCCATTGCTCAAGTCACTGTGTTAGTCTGTCTCATTGAGAGTCTTCCTCTTTGCTTTTCAGCTTTTTCTTTTCCAAGAATGCCATTATGTTTCATTGCATAGTCTCTCATCTGATAGCATGTGTAAAATATGGGAAATGAAGTCTCAATAATTTTTAAATTAAGGAGTATTTTGATTGTACCATTCCCATGACTGATTTGTTATTTTAGCAGTCTATGATATTTTCAATATTATTTCACTAAAACCACAATTCAAAGGAATTCATTCATCTGTGATATTCTTTATTCATTGTCTGCTTTTATAAGCATAAGAAACAATAGAATAAGCCATGGCTTGTGTCAGGGACATCTTAGTCATTAAAGGGACAGTCTTCCTCCTTACCATTTTAGAGGTCCTTGCCAGCAGATTTTATCAATACAGTATAGTTTTTTATTTCCTGAATGCATCTTCCAAGGCTGTTGATTGTGAATTGAAACAAATTTAAAAATTTAACAGCCCAAATAATTACTCCATTTATCATGACGTTACTTATTGGTCCAATTATAAGCCTTTTTGTTTTATGTTGAGATGTCATCTATTTTGAAGGGCAAAGTTTGTCTAGAGTGTGTACACCATTGAGGTCTAGAATAATATCTCTCACTTAATCTTGAGGACCTAAAAACTGTAGACATTAATGTGAATTATATTATAAAATGTATTCCTTACCAACTATACATTTCAAAAAGTTTAACAGTTCACACCTAGTATATTAAGAAATACAATACAAACTAATGTCTGTAAATACATTGCTATTTTTACCTGTATGCCAGGTGCCACTAAACTGAATTTTAAAATTAGCAGACCGTACTGTTCGTTTACAGAGAAGGTTCTCAGAATCTCATTTCTCAAGAACCAATCTACCCACTTAATGCTCATAAGGCAGATTTTAGCAGCAAGATAAATGGATGGAGTAATCAAATAAGGTCCTGAGACAGGTCAAAATTGAATAAATTTCAGAGTAAGTTGAACAAAGCATTTTACTTAGTTTTTCATTTTATTCTGCTTGTGCAGCCCCTTCGTTTGAAAATGTTTGGATGACTGGCAGTGACTAACTCACCTGCCTCTATTGCTTAATGATAAGTCAAATTTAGACATATTGTAAGCTGTTAAAAGTGAAGAATCCCAAAAGTAAGAGAGATTCTGAGGTAAGAAGAGAAATGATGGAAAAGAAATATAAAGTAATAGCACAGTTACAGATCAGCTGGCTATACATTATTGCTAGAACATCAATGGAACCAACTTATTTTTTTCTTACCCATAATAATCTACACCTCAATAGATACCAAATTACCTATCTTTACATCTTCATATAGCTTTTCATGAGTAAGACTATCCTATGGAAAAGTGAAACAAGTTTCATGACTAATATCATCCTACAAAGAAAACATGAAACCATGATAGACTGCTGTAGAACAGAGGGATATTTGGTGATATCAATGGCACAGTCTTCTCTTTCTTATCTTAGAGTATAAAAGGAAAAGATGATTGAGTATGTGAGCATAAAACAAAGGTGTAAACTATGCATTCCATCCTGATAGCTCTTGAAACATCTATATGTAGATATATTCTTCCAACGTGTCCCTACCACAGCAAGTTACCACTAAGTCCCTTCTGACTAATAACAACTTCCTGTGTATCAGAGTAGAACTGTACAAATAAGAGTGTTTTATGACTGATTTGTCAGGATTGTTGTTGATATGTGCCATTGATTGCTTTACCTGTAACTCAGAGTGACCCCTATGTACAATCGCTCTGAAACCTGTCCACTCAGAGAAACAAAAAATACTATAAACAGTTAATACTTTATTTAAACAAACTTTTGTAAGGGCAAAAGAAATCTCTAAAATAATTATAAGTACTCATACAGGGCATAAACAAAAATATTACTAGCTATTTCTTTTAAAATTAAGTGGAAAGAATGTTCCTTAAATTATTCGGCAGGATTTATTTTGCTAACTTATATTTTTATTTCTAGAAAAAAAATAAGCACATTACACTGACAAATCAATCTGAAAAGTGCAGCTTTCATGTTGATTTCATTTAATGGCAGCCCTCCATCAGGTTTCTAAGACTATAAATCTTGAAGGGAGAGGTAGAAAAGATTGCTAATTTTCTCTCATAGAGAAGCTGGTAGGTTAAAATAATTAAAATATGTTTTCTGGAGAGATGACCCAAGAGAGAGGCTTAGTCACACAAAGCATGGTATTCCCCCTACAACACCACCACCAACAAAACCCACACCAAACCAAGTTAACAAGCAGAAATGGCAATTTGGGAACCCACAATAAAATATATAAGGATGGAGAATTAGATTGAACATCAAATTAAAAGAGGGACTGAGTGAAAACCATGAGCTAGACTTGTGGATGTTTGGCATCCTGCCAGACGTTCTGATGCAGCTCTGCTGTTTGAGACAAAGGAAACATCTTCCTCAGGTGAAGAAGAAAGGAAAGGAACTTCATGGAATTCTCAGGAGGAAAATTTTTAAAAAAACCTAGTTACTGTGTCGGCAAGCTTTGAGGAAAGCAAACATGAACTGCAGCTAATAAGTGAAAGTGAGGGGAAATCCTAGGAATCCAGGTCACCATTAATCAGAGAACCAGAAAATAAGGAAAAAACTATCCACCTGATAATAACATCTGATCAGTGGAGTCGGTGACAATTGCAGAGTGGCGTATAATTGGAATGATAGTAGTCTGGATATTCCTCCTCTTCTCATTTGGTCAAGTCTGGGTTCTGATGTCCAGCTGCTTTCTGTGGGGTGTAGCTCAATGCCCATTGCAGAGAAGAGGGGATAGCCTATGCCCTGCAGTCACCAGCCCCCTGGTGACAAGAGTGTGCCCCTATGCCCACTCAACCGTCCATGATACACATTGTCATGCTTTTAAACTAACAACTGGAGCTTGTGTCCACCTTGTTCTCTTTGAACCAACCTCCCCTGCTCTGTGATATATGATGCCCCTTTCACTCCATTAGGCCAGTGACTCACCCCTTGTATCCACCTCACTTATCCTTATCCTACAACTGATGGCATGTGTTCTCACTGCCAGATCAACAACTGAAGTGTGAGACATACCCCACCTCCAGTCCGAACCTTCCTAACTGCTGATAAGTGTTCCACAGCCCCATGCAGCCATCCAGTGATTGGTCAGTCATGCACGTGGCTCACCCTGACCACCTCAGCACCCAGTTGTTGTTGTTGCTGCTCTTGTGTGTTGTCTTGTGAGTAGGAACTTACTCATAGCTGACCCTCCAGCTGTTTTCAGAGGCAGTAGATCACGCAGGAGATTGCCCATCCTCTTGTGAAGTAGTTGGTGGTTTTGAACCACTTGACTTTGAACTGCAGTGCAGGTTCTTACCTCTAGGCCACCAGCACTCCCTTCAGCAGCCAGTAGTACCCAAAAACAACATCTCATATAGTTATTGTAGAGAACGCTTCCTGAATCTACCACTTTTGGTGACTAGTTGTATGAACACACCACCTCAGCAGGAAATTCAGTTATAATAAATCCAGTGCTAGTAACAATAGCTTGAATTGATATATGCACACTTATATAAGATGCTCTGGTGTCACAGTGCCAAGTATTTAATTATAATTAAAGGATTAGATGTTCTAATCCACCAATTGTTCCTCAAGAGGGAGGTGGGCTATCTAGTCATGTAAAGATTTGCCATCTCAAAAACTGTTGAGTGGCCATTATGAGTATATCTATGAGTCAGAATCAACTGGAGGTCTGTTAGTGCATGTTCATAGCAGTATTATTCACAGTTCTTGATACTGTTTTGCATGGTTGAGTCAGTTCTAACTCCTAACTGACCCACCAGCAGGATTAAAGAGGAAATAAATGGCACAAGAGATTTCCCATCTTTCTCCAGCGGAGCAGCTGATGGATTTAAATCATATGCCTTCACTGGGTGTCAAATCGTCAGTGACTCATGGTGACTCTGCTTCATATATACTTTGGGCACGTGGCCAGGAGGGATATATCCTTGGAGAAGGACATCATGAGTGGAGGGTCAGTGCAGCAGAGGAAGACCCCAGATGAAATGGATTGACACAGTGACTGGGACAATGGGTGTTGGGGTGTTGGAATTAGTGGAACTGGATGAGGACAGGACAGGGTTCAGAGATTCTGGATGTAGAGTAGCTACAAACGGCAGGTGACTCAATGGCACATAAAATAAACAACAGGATTATCACCCTAAAATATCCAGAATAAAGCTATTTCTGCAGGTCACCTTTCAACCACTTAATAGATTCACTTATGAAGTAAGTAATATGAATAATGAATAACATGAATTATGTGCCTCATTAATCAATAAATTCTATCTGAAGAGAACAAGGGAATGTTGCACGTTTAAAAGCAGGAATGTTATACATCAGGGTTGTATTCTTTTTTCATACCTATTAGATCTGTATTCTGAGTATATTTGGTAAGAAGCTGGACTATCCGAAGAAGAATGTGGTGACAGGACAATCTATGTCATGCAGATGACACAACTTGTCGAAGGTGAAGAAAACTTTAACCAATGGCTTTAAAAGAACAAACACTACAGCCTTAAAATGTGTTACATCTCAACATTAAAGACACAAAGACCCTGTGCATCATCATGATATTTGGAGAAAATATTAAAAAGTCAAAGATCTCATTTTACTTGGATCCACAATCAACATCCATGATACTAGCAGTCAAGAAATCAAAAGAAACATTAACTCAGGAAAATTCTACTGTCAAGGGCCCCCCTAAAGTGCTGAACATCAAGGATATGGGTTTCAAGAACAAGGTGCACCTAATCCAAACCTAGTTTCAGATACTATGCATCTGAAAGTTGAACAGTGAATAAAGATAACAAGAATAATTGATGTCTTTGAATTGTGGTGATGGAGAATATCCTATGGACTTCCAGAAGAGCAAATGAATGTACCATTCAAGAAGATAGATTTTCCTTGGAAATAGTCATTATGCTGAGAAAGGTGGAGGGTCAGAGAAAGAGAAGACAATGCCCAACAAGGTGAGTTAACACAGTGTCTATAATGATGGGCTAAAGCATATCAGAGATCGTTGGGATGGTTGAGTATAGAGCAAACATCTAATCTGTTGTTCATAGAATTGCTGAGTTGTATTCAGTTCAATGGTGTCTAAATAAAAAAGTAAAAAAAAAAATTGGTCAACATTTACACAAAGCAAATATAATAATGGAAGAAAAATTAAGTCAAGAGTAATTAATGAAAACAAACAGATATAACAGTAATAATGAGAAAAATTACATATTTAAAAAATTGTAATCAATACCAAGGAACAATTTGTTTAAAGTTGTAAAAAATAAATCTAATTTTGTGTGTTAGTGTTCACTTAAATGACAATAAAATATTACTTTTAAAGTGCTTCCTGAGTGTGTTGAGAAAGAGATTAACAGAATAATGGATTGGCAGGTTGCCTGCCTGCAAAATTTTGAATATACATGCTCTTGATAGCAAAGTATGACAATGAATTGGGAATTGGCTTTTAAGCCAGAGATGATGAAAGGAAATAATCTTAAGAAAAGAAACAGCCTGTTTCACTTAAGAAGGCAACAGTCGTCATTTAAAATTGTAATCAATTTCATGTTCCTCAAACCACAGATTAGATTGCCAATAAAGGTTCACTGAAATTGTTTGTAAGAGATTCTCAGTCTTTTATTACGTGTCCTTTTGCCACAAGGAAGACTCTCAGATGAAATGCTAGATGTTCTTACTTGTGAGATAGCATCATCTTAACCTCCAGAAACTCTTAGTAAATGCATTGGTCTCACTATCTTACAGGCCTTATAAATGAAATTTCCATTTAAAACATATTTCTTTTTCATAAACATACAGCTTCAGTCTTCTCTGAAGGAAAAAAATGGACTGGATATACACTCCAATTTGTCTCTGAGGCTAAGTCACAAGAAAGTTTTAATGCATTTATCTAAGTGGATCATTAATACACACATAAACAGCCATCATTTTTCAGTGTCATTGTTCCCATTATAAATGCAATTATTCTTATTGCATGCTTAATATATTATAGAGATTTTATTTTCCAAATTTCTCCAATATATTTTATGTCAGTAATTTATCTTGCTGTTTTCCTATGTTTTACAGGAGTCACAATAATTGCAGGGCCTTCAGGTAATAATAAAGCAAAAAAGTATTAATATATATTAAGATAACATATTTTAGACATTAAATCTTTATATAATGTCATATTTTATAGTTTAAATAAAAGCTATTAATTATGTAATGTATACACTTAAATATGTTTAAAAATATGTATTTTATTTAATATGTATTACATATAAAAGATGATATCTTTGAATTTTTATATTGGTGGTGAGTATTAAATATATGAACTGTCAAAAGAACAATCAAAGCTGTCTTGCAGGAAGTGAAATCAGGTTGGCCTTGAGAGGCAAGGGTCATGAAATTCAACCACATTCTTTGTCCATGTCACCAGGAGGTGCCAGTCCTTGAAGGAAAACATTAAGTTGAGAAAAGTCAGGGTCAGTGAAAGAAAGGAAGACACTGAACAAGATGGACCGTCTGAGTGACTGCCAAGTGCAAGTCAGAGGTGGTGAGGATTGCGCTGTCCAGGGCTAGACTTGGGTCTGTTTATGTAGGGTCTCTGGAGCTCTGGTGGCCTAATGGCAAGAAGCTGCACTGCAGTCCCAAAGGCACACGATTCGAGGCCGCTAGCTGCTCTGCCGGAGAAGTGTGGACACTCTTCTTCTATGTCATTTACCTGCCTTTGTAAACCAGCTGGAGGGTTAGCCATGGGTTAGTTCCAACACTACGGGACACAGCATCAACAACAATGAGTTATCGTCCACTTGATGTCACTTAACAACAACAGATTGCATATATTATTGTTGAGGTTATATGCCATGGAGTCCGATGTAACTCAATGGGCTTGATTACAGCTTCGGAAATACCATTGGAGGGTACCCAGTGATTTCAGAAGCTGTAATCACAATGGGAAAGATTGCCCAACTTTCTTCTGCTAAGCAACTGCTGGTTTTGGACCACTTGCCTTTGTGTTGACAGTGAGACTCGACTCGTTACCCACTAGTCCATCTGAGTAGAACATTTTTATTATGTACAACATAACAAAAACACTGTCCAGCCTTCAATCCCCAATCCCTTGTTTGCTTTTTAATGGAATTGAGTTTTCTATTGGCTAATTTTCAAAAGTATATCACCAGTGTTTCTTCCTAGCTCAGCGGAAGCTGCTCTGAAATCTGTTCAACATCAGAGTAATAGGCAAGAGTCCATTAACAACTGCATACAAGGTGCACTGAATGATAATTGAACTCAGAACTTTCACAAGGAAGGAGAGAATTCTACTGCTGTGCCAACATTGACACACACTTACACACACAACATTGTTCTGTAGGATCAAGTAAGGTAATAATTAATTGTCCATTGCAAAATCCCTTAGCACTGAAACCAGGACAGAGGGGGAAATTAGAGTATTTTTATTTTTTAGTTTACTGAAGTCTTAATTTTAAATATATGTTGTACGCCAGAGAAAACATAAACTTCTAGCCACTGATAGAAGTAGAAAGCAGAAAACAGATGGAGTCACAGCAGATTTCAAAAGGATTCATCTCTGGGTTGCAGTGAGCACTGTGGACATCTAATGTGCTAGGTGCTTTGGGGACTCAGTCCAAATACATCTTATGTTCATACAATTTGGTAATGGCTGCTTATTTCCCCACAAATAAAAGGAAGCTTTCTTCAGCTCATTCTAGCATAGAAAGTCACCAAATAGAAGAAACATAAGAATTTCAGAGCTATGGAAATAGCAGCTCAAGAAAATTTTTACCCTTTGCAAAAATAGATATGCACAACCAATATTCAGCACCTTCATAAAAAATAAAGCATCCTATTTACAGCTCTAATAAACCCCATTAAATCACAGTAATCATTGCTAGAGAACAGGTGTTTTAAATCACTAAATTTGGAAGTGGAGTGAAGTTGGAGGAGCAAGTTGGAAGCTTTTCATTGGCTGAGGGAGGCTGCAGTTTCCATGGCAATCCCACATGCACTCTTGTTCGCAAATCTTTTCACTCTTTGAAAATGCAGTGGCAAATACTATTTAGTAGAAGGACAAAAAATTGGGTCAAATTATCATCATTTATTTAGCTAAAACCACTAATAGGAATAGAGAGAATCATGTGTGGACTCTTCCTTACAATTTACTCACATTTTTGTCACCTACATTTATTTATGCATATTTTCTACGCCCTCTGCTGTTAACCAACACATGTTACAAAGAAAAATGGGCAACAGATTGTTACAATGATCATCATTTTTGGAGAGAAAAAAAATTGCCAGTCATACAAATTACATACACAATTTAGTGTTTGTGTGTGAAGTGTTACATATTTGGATGCATTAAAATCAGTATCAAGTAACATTAACTCAATTCCTGGACACCTGCTGACATCTCTAGTTTGGGTTGCACATGATCTCTGCTCAGCAGAGTTGGTGCTTTCATTGAGCTAGAGCAAGGGATAGATATGGAGGGACGGTTCCTACTTACTGTGGCTGTTGCTGTTGTTAGGTGTCGTCACGTCGAGTAGACTCCTAGTGACCCTATGCACAACAAATCTACTCTATCCTGTGCCATCTTCACACCTCCTGACACACTAGAGCTCATTGCAGCAGTCACTGTGTCAATCCACCTGGCTGAGGGTCCTTCTTTCCTTCAATGAACTTCCACCCTTTTCACCATCATGTCCTTCTCCAAGAAATAGCCCCTCCTAGCAACATGCCCAAAGTATGTGAGGTGAAGCCTCATTCTTGCCTCCAAAGAAGACTCTGGCCACACCCTTTCCAATATATTTGTTTCTTTTACACATTGCTGTCAAGTCGGAATGATTTGTAGAAGGCCTGCTAGTGGGTCTTCTGAGATCGTAAATGATATAGGAGATTTTTCATCGTCCCCTCACCCTACAGCGCCCCTGGTAGATTCCATCTGTCAGAGAGACACAGTTTTGGGGGTGAACAGTGTAATTCTTTATGTACTCCACTATTAGAGTTCCCTCAATTAGGAAAATCAAGAGTTAAGACAGAACACTCATCCAAAATAGAAATTCCTCATAACCTGGCTTCTTAGATGCCCACCAACAAGCTAGCTTCACCTCTAGCATGTGGCATAAGAAGAATATATGTATAAGAAGCAAACTGTGAGTTGACTGTGTCTGAAAAGAGGTAAAGGCTATAATTTAATAACACTTCAATAACCTAACATCATTTTCTATTTAGGATATAAATGATAACTCCAGTAGGCTACCTAAGAGACATAAGAAGCCATGCTGTGACCCTGGGATTTCAATGTACATGCAAAGGCAGGAAAAAAAAAAGAATAAAAGACGGGTTAAGAGCAGAGGAGGGAGGCAGAGGGTAAACATAGGATCACAAGAGTTCATTTGGCTTCCAAAGACATCATTGAAAAATTTATAATATCATTTCTGAGCTGAAACAGATCCATTGCCATGAATTCTGACTCCTAGAGACCCAAAAGACAGAATGAACTGCCCATTGGATTTCCAAGGTTGTAAATCTTTATAGGAGCCAGCATCTTTCTCACTGAGTGACTATTGGGTTCCAAGCACTGACCTGTCAGTTAACAGGCAAGTTTTTTAATCACTGCATGACCAAAGGTCCTTTGCTGAAGGAGCTTTGTTATTGTTGGGTACCATGGAGTTGAGTATGACTCATAGTAACATTAAGAACAACAGACCTGAATCCCATTTTATCCGGTGACGTCCTCATCATATCTGACACATTTAAGCCCATAGTTGCAGTCACTATATAAATTCATCTTCTTGAGTATCTGCCTTTATTTCACTGACTCTCCACTTTTCCAAACTTTGTGTCCTTTTCTACGGAGTAGCCTCGCCTAGAAACATGTCCGAAGTAAGAGAGATGAAGCTTCACCATCTTTGCCTCCAAGGAGCATTTTGGCTGGGCTTTTCCTAAGACGCACTCGTTTGTGTTTGATTTTATTTTATTTTTACAGTCCATGAGTATTCAGTACTCTTCTCCAAGCCCACAGCCCAAAGGCATCAATTCTTCTCTCATCTTTCTTCCAGCACTCAAATGTGAAGCAAGTGACTGAAAAGATTAAGTTCTGAATTAGGTACACCTTAGTCTTCAAACTGGCAACATTGCTCTTCAATATTTTGAAGAAATCCCTGACAGTAAATTTGTCCAATCCAATAGATTTCCTTACTGCTGGTGCAGAGTGTTTGTTGATTGCTGATCTGAACTGGATGAAATCATTGATAACTTCAATCCTTTCTCTGCTATAGGCATTCAAGACTTCAAATTCCTATAGTGTCAAAATGCTGGTTTTTTCCCTATTATCTTTTGTGTTTTCATAAGAATGCCTAAAAATTGGGGGTGGGTGAGTTTGTACCTCTTTTCTCTTTGAAACTCAAACTCATTGCTATCAAAGGTAGTAAATGATGATGAGAGGAGATTTTCCCCATCTTTCTCCCATTAAGCCACTGGTGCTTTGGTACATCCAGAAACACACAGCCCTTGGGTTAACAGCAAAAGTGGCTACTGACTGTACCAACATGGCTCATTCATTGCACTTGAGTCATGATATGATTGATTATACTGCAGTCACGATATGGTAAAGAAAGCGTTAGGAAATCTTATTATCTAACCTTGCCCTTTAAAGTTAAATCTATAGATCTCTGTGTCTGCGTCTGTGGATTGTGATTTTTACAAATGTTTACTAGCTTTAAAAAAAATATTTTCCCTTTCTCTCTCCTTAGGTGAGACTGGAAAATTAGAAAAAGGATAGAGTTCAAAATGACCCTTTCTCCACTATTAATAAGGCTGTGGTAGAGTTTTGTTGTTGTCTTGTTTGTTTTGTTTCTTAAGAATTGTTATGGGCCATCGAGTAGGAACAGACTCAGTGCTGAACATAGCTGAGCTCTCAGCAGTCTTACAGAGGCTGTAAATCCCATGGAAGGAGATTGCTCATTTTACTACCACTGAGCTGCTGGTAAATTCAAACTACCTTGAGTTTGCAATGCAACTACTTACCACTAGGCCACCAGATCTCCTTTTATAAGGGTAGGACTTTGTTACACGAACTCTAGACATTACTTATAGTATAAGCGTTACTGGTTTTTTTGGTTTTTTCCCCCCCAAAAGTAGGAGTCAGTTGAACTTTTGACCAAGGGTTGGAGGCCTGCTTAAGGGTGTGTCTTTAAATCCCGTAGTGAGGGGTTGAGTCTCCAGGCCGGCCTGGAGACTCCACTCTCTGAGTTGGCTCCTAGCATCTGATGGTGGTCTTCATGGAAGTCACATAAGGGAAATTTTAGGGGTCATGTTTGATGTGTGACCAAGGGTGGAGGCCTGCTAACAGGTGTGTTTTTAAAATACTGTAGTTCTTAATTTGAAAATGAATATTCTTTAGGTGATACAGCTATTGTTTGTCTATTTCCTATTCTGAATGACTTGGAGTTGCTGCGATACTGAATACTAAGCCATAGTCATGTGAAATACCTTAATGGTTACGCATCATGTACAGTGTTTGAAGGACTATCCACCTTGACTCAGATTAGGAAGAAGGAGTGGCATCCACTTCCTAAACTAGGTGCTTCTAAAAATTCTATATACTCTATAAAAGTGCAGAAATGATGTTAGTTCTAGATCAGAGTTCTGGTCTTTTGTGCAACAGTCACTATGAGTCTTCTTCAACTTGACAACACTTAAAACCACTGCTAAATGAAGCCAGTATTGTTATATCTGGAGGAACATTCTTCCACTTTGTACATCACTCTTTGCCAATGTGCTGTATGAAGTAACCAGGGTTTCCTGTGATGCTGAACCTTGTGTCATTGGGATATCAAATGCCATAATGATTTCCCCATGTGGACAGTGTTTGGTGGAGCTCCCAGTTGTAAACAGGTTTGGAAGTAGGAGTGGCATCCACTTCCTAAACCACAGGCCTCTGGAAACTCTATGAACTTGAAGAAACAAGGAGAGTTATGGAAAGGCAGTAGGTCTTTCTTCACAGAGTCTCTGACTCATGCTTGACTCAACAGCAATCAACAACAACAACAAGAAGAAGACATTATTCAAGTGATTCTTTTCCTTTTCCTATATAAATAACCTGCTTATTTTTTGTTTGCTTGTTTCTTTTGAACTTATAACCATAAGAGTTAGCTGGTGTTCCAGTAGTTAAAAACTAAGAAGATGGAGAGGGGTAGGAGTGCGTCTGGGACTTTATCACTTTCCAACTAGTCTACCTCAACTTCAGAGATGTTAGTCCAAACTGTGACTCCAACTAGTTAAAGCACAGACTTCATATAAATCTTGCTGAAAATTATTTAAAGATGACTGGGACAGTATATCAACAGGGAACTGTCAGAAATCCAAACTAGATCCAGAAGAGGTCATAGAATGAGGGATATCATTGCTGATATCAGAGGAATATTGGCTAAAATACATACTAGAAAGATGTTTACTTGTGTTTTACTTCCAATGCAAAGACATTTGCCTGTGAGTTTCATAATAATTTATGTCTAAAATGAAGAAGAATGAGAATTCCAAAATATTTAACTGTGCTCATATGAAACCTCTACATAGACAAGGATGTAGTTATTAAACAGAGCAAAACAATGTTGCAAGGTTTAAAATTAGGAACGGCGTCTATGTGGGTTTTATTCTTTATAACTAATCAGTCTCATCTGAGCAAATTATTTGAGAAGATGGGCTATATGAAGAAAAATGTGGTATCAAGATTGAAGGAAGACTCATAAACGAGATGACACAACCTTGTTGACATGACGTGAAGAAGAATAAAAGCACCTATTGAAGAAGATAAAAGATCACAATCTTCAATGTGGACCACACCTAATATCAAGAAAACAAAATTCTCACCACTGGACCAGTAGGCAGCATCATGATTGATGGATAAAATATTGAAGTTATCAAGGAAATCAGTTTCTTGGATCCACAATCAACATCCTTCGCAACAGCTATCAAGAAATACAAAGAAATGTCTTGAGAAAATATATTGTCAAGTAGCGTAGCTCTCCAAAAGCTAAAGAAAAGCTTAAAGACAAAATGAACCTGACCCTACCTGTGGTGTTTTAAACTACTTCCTATCCACCTGAAAGTTGGACAATAGAAAATTATGATAGGAAAATTGATGCCTTTAAATCATGGAAGTGGAGGATATAAAATATCCCAAGGGACTGCCAAAGAACAAAAAAGTCTGTCTCGGAAGAAGTACAGCCAGGGGTCTTCTTAGAGGCAAGGATGATGAAACTTGTTCTCACATACCCTGAGCATGTTGTCAGGAGGAAAAGACAGCATGCTTGGAAAAGAGGTGAGTCAGAGGAAGAGAAGAAGGTCCTTATCAAGCTGGTTTGACACTGGCTGGCACACTGGGATCAAGCATGGTAGAGATCATGAACATGGCATAGGCTAGGGCAAGGTTCAACTCTGTAGTTCATATGGTCACTAGGTGTTACAGTTGACTCAAACACAACAATTAAAGCACAACCAACTTGTGAGTATGGTGCGGGATTGGGAGAAGTGTTGATATGTTGTTCACAGGGTTGCTTTGAATTCTAATAGGGTTACCTAACAGCCTAAGCAAAACAACACTTAGTTCATTTCGCTAATGCCTTCTGTCCTGGCTAAGTTTTTATTCTATGTACTCACCTGTCCTTCTATATTTCTGACTAGATATTAGCCCAGCAACCATAAATTTCATGAGAGTCTAAAAAAGCCATTGAATTGATTTGTTCCCATTTTACATTTTGTAGGAAAGGAAATGAAGACCTGTAAGATACTTCCGTGTTGAAAATAAACCAGAAGTTTTCAAAACTTAAATTTGATTGTTGTTGTTGTTATGTGCCGTCGAGTCGTTTCCGACTCATAGCGACCCTAGGCACAACAGCCCTAAACCCTGCTCTATCCTGTGCCAACCGCACCGCCTCTGACACACCCATCCCGATTACCCCAGTCACCGAATCAATCCATCTCATAGAGGGTCTTCCCCTCCTGCACTGTCCCTCCACCCTCCCAAGCATGATGTCCCTCTCTAAGGACCCGTCCCTCCTGGCAACATGTCCAAAGTATGCCAGACGAAGCCCCAGAATCCTTGCCTCCAAGAAGTAGCTTGGTTTAATCCTCTCCAAGATGAATCTGTTTGTTTTCCTGGCAGTCCATGGTACATTCAGTACCCTTCTCCAGCACCACAGCTTAAAAGCATCCACTCTCCTTCTGTCCTCCCTAGTCATTGTCTAACTCTCTGATGCATAACAAGTGATTTTAAATACCATGGCCTGTATCAGGCGCACCTTGGTCTTCAGAGAGACACTGTTGCTCCTGAGTACCTTTGAGAGGTCCCTAACAGCAGACTTTCCCATCGCGATACGCTTTTTGATTTCCTGACTGCTGGTGCCAAGAGTGTTGACTGTGGAGCCGAGCAAACTGAAGCTGTGAACACTTTCAATCTCTTCTTCATCCATCCTGATGCTGCCAATTGGTCCAGTGGCGAGAATCTTTGTCTTCTTGATATCGAGCCTCAGTCCATACTGAATATTTCTTTCTTTTTTTTATTTCCATTCATTCATTTTCCCACTTTTCTCCCCTCCGTACCCTCCCCCCTAGTACACTACCCTCTAGGAAAAGTAAAAGAAAAATTCTTTCATTCTTTTACAAACCCTCCCCAAGGTCCACTCCACCATGTAACCTTAACTCTAGACTCCTGTCATGACAAAACTGGTTAGGCTGATATTTTTTTTGACAAATACTCAACAATTAGAATTTGGTCAAATATGCTATGTAAAGGCAGACCACAAAACACAAAGCACTTGTAAAAGAAAGACTAAAAATATTTTCTGTAAGAACTTGTTGGGAACAAGAATTTAATTTTAGTAAAATTAAAATCAATCAAGAAAACAAAAATATACCTCCAGGACATACTGTTGAAGTAAAACAGTAATATGAAGAAAAATAATGCATAGGAAATTGACTGCTTTTGTAAAATAAGAGAATCAAAAGAATTAATTTTTATATTTATTTATATTAGCCCACAGTATTCAAGAAATATTATAAATGGTTTTCTATAGAAAAAGGGAAGATGATTAAAGAAACCAAGTGCACAGAGGTGCTAATGGGAACTAGGAATTAACATAATTGTATACCTTCTCTCTCAAATACACACAAACAACCTTCTCAAGATTTTGTAACTATAATTTATACTCTTTGGGGAAGTCAATGTTGGTTTATGAAGTGAAAAGTAAGGAAGAGGGCATCATCTCTGTAATATGAAATTCGGATCACTCTAAATCAATTTATTCTTGTGTTTTCTATGGCCCAGAATCTGCATTTATCAGCCACAGGGGCAAAAGAGAAAATAAAATTTACTTATATGGATACATTAGAATTTTTAACCATGTGAGTATACTTAAAATGTTCATTATATTTGTACGGATTTGGGAATGTAGCAATGATTGTGAACCTGGGAGCATGGATGAGCAGTGCTTTATTCTTGCATATGGTCACTGTGATTGGACTCCCTTGATTGTATCTCACAGAAACATCATCAGTTACAACTTCAAAGGTCACTTCATGTTCACCAGGACACTATGTGGTTAGATCCATTTTGGCTTATTTGGACTCTGTTAGTAATTGGTGGTAAATGTAATATTGCCCTCCCAACAATTAAAATTGTCTGAGCTTTTAATAGAATTTGAATACACACTGGCCTCTTTTACTCTTTTCTAACCTTTAAAATTCCCAGTCTATCCATTAGTGGAGTTAACCTTGAGTGTTTTAAGTCAAAGGTAATAAGGAGTGGAAAATTCTTATATTCTACAAAGTCCACAATAAGCATTATGAGAACGTAATTAAGTGACCAACTCCCTGCCTGCAAGTCCATTTTAACTCATAACCACTCCTAACAAAAAGTAACCACAAAATAATTGGGGGTTTGAGTTTGTAAATCTTTACAGGAGGAAACTATCCATCTTTCTCCCATAGAGAAGTGACTGCCAGGGTCCAACTGCCAACTTTTCAGTTAGTGCCCTATGGGTTATGCACTTATCCATCAGAGCTTCCTAAAAGCGTAATGATGATTTTCAAAGGAAATATTGGTGGCACCATGCAAATGCTACCATCATCAAATCCCCTCCTCTTAAGCTCGCCACATTGCCTGAAATAATTTATTTATAACTTATAACGGTAGTGGAAAGTAATTATCATCCTAGGTGTAAAATTCAATATATTGTTGGTGGGTACATCCAGCAGTACCCTGAGAAGATAAGAACTGAGGCACAAATGGAGACTCGTACACCAATGTTCATAGCAGCATTATTCACCATCACAAGAACATGGAAACAGCCCAGATGTCCAACCACAAACAAATGGATTGAGAAATTATGGTACATTCACACAATGGAATACTACACAGCACGCAGGAGCAGTGATTTTGTAAATTGTTACCTAACTTGGGAGGGGCTGGAGAGCATTATGCTGAGTGAACTAACTCAGTCCCACAAGAACAAATATCTATTAAAACCATTATTGTAGAGTGAGTATAAGGATCTAAGGGGTGGGCAGGTGTCAGAGGGTGGAAGCAGAGGGATGAGGATGTGCACGGGGAGGAGGGATTAATAATGGAGTTGTAAAATTTGTTGGGTGGAGGGGTGAGGGGAGTTGGAACAATCTGTTCCGAAAAACAACGTATTTGAATTTTGTAAATAAACTAGTCCAATAAAAGAATAAGATCTTCAATTAAGTCATTTTTAAAAACATTATTCTAGATATAATATCTGAAAGACTAAATATTTTCATGGTCTATTGGTGACATTTATAAAAAGTGCAAGAACAGAGAATGGTAAAAAAGAGCCAGGCATCATCTTCAAGCTCCAGTGAGTTTTGCAATTCTAGGAAGCCTGTAATATACTCTAGCCTAATGGAAGATTTCACAACTGTTTTAGGCTCTGTTCTCTAGAAAAGCAAAACAAGGGAGAGAGAGACACTGTATATATAGAAATGTTGATATAGATAGCATAGATACAAATATAAAACATTAGTGAGTGGAAGTTAATTTATCTCAAGGAAATGACTCATGGACATATGCTTACAGAGGCTGCCAAGTCCCAAGCCCATTGATCAAATATCATTCTGTAGATCATCAGGTCAGATGGCAAGATGTTGTTTCCAAGGCTAATGAAGTCAAAATTAGCATGTAGTGCAATATGGTAAGCTGATGACTCAAATCTAAACAAGTGGAGATTAGATTCAGCATCTAGATTAAAGAATAAGTACAAAAGTTTTGCTAGATGTGTGTGCGTGCGTGTGTGTGTGTGTGTGTATGTGTGTGTATATGTGTGTGTGTGTTGTGTGTGTATATATGTGTGTGTGTGTGTGTGTGTGTGTGTATTTGATGCACACCATACCCCAATTGGTCAACTGGTTGCTCATATAAAGTCCCATCTTAGAGGTGATTGTACTATATGAAGTATCTTCCACAAAATTATTATATCAGATATTACCAATGGATCAGTTTGCTATAATTGGTTTGCTATATATCAGGTTTGCTATATCGGTCTGCCAAACCTAATTATAGGAAGATTATTCAAAAATTACTGGAAAGAGCATCCACAGAGAACTGCCAGAGTACAGGCTCGGTTTAGAAGAGGCCATGATACTAGGGATATTGTAGCTAATGTTAGGTGGATCTTGGCTGAAAGAAGGGAATACCAGAGGAATGTCTGTCTGTGTTTAATTGACTATGCAAAGGTATTTGACTGCATGGATCATAACAAACTGGCTGACTCTGAGAAGAATGGGAACCCCAGAATACGTAATTGTGCTTATGTAAAACCTAAACTTGGACCAGGAGGCAGTTGTTAGAACAGAGCAAGGAAACACTGCGTGGTTTAAAATTGGGAAGGGTGTACACAAGGGATGTGTCCTATCTCCATACCTTTTCAATCTATATGCAGAACAGATTATCCAGGAGACTGGGCTCTATGAGGAGAAATAATCAGGATTGGAGGAAGAATCATCAACAATCTGCGATATGCAGATGACACAGCCCTGCTTGCTGAAACTAAGGAGGACCTGAAGCGCTTGCTGCAGAAGGTCAAGAATTGCAGCATTCAATATAGATTGAAGCTCAATATCAAGAAAACATAAATTCTTACCACTGGGCCAATTGGCAGCATCGTGATACATGGTGAAGATATTGAGATTGTTAACAGCTTTAGTTTGCTTAGCTTCACAATCAACACTCTTGGCACCAGCAGCCAGGAAATTAAAAGATTAATTGTATTGGGAAAGTCTGCTGTAAGAGACCTCATCAAAGTACTGAAGAGCAACAATGTCAGTCTGGAGATTAAAGTGTGTCTGATACAGGCTATGGTCTTTGCAATTACTTGTTACACATCAGACAGTTGGACTATGACTAGGGACGATAGAAGGATAATTGATGTCATTGCACTGTCATGTTGGTGAAGTGTATTGAATATACATGGACTGCTAGGAAAACAAACAAGGTTGTCCTGGAGAGGGTGAAACCAGACTTCTCCTTAGAGGTAAGAATTCTGCAGCTTCTTCTGACATACTTTGGACATTTTGCAAGCAGGGACCAGTCCTTGGAGAGGGACATGATGCTTGGGAGGGTAGAGGGACAGCACACAAGAGGAAGATCCTCGATGAGATGGATTGATTCAGTGACTGCGGTCTTGGGGGTAGGTGTATAGGAGAGAGTAAGATTGACACAGGATAGAGCAGTGTTTAGGGCTGTAGTACACAGGGTCACTATGAGTCACAGGTGCCTCAACAGCACATAACAGAAACAAATTTACCACAATGTTAATAATCACAAGAACTATAGATGTTAAAATATAAATGCTAATTGACATGTCATTGTTGTTGTTATTGAGTGCGATAGAGTCGGAACCAACCCATAACTGACTCTCCAGTAACTTTTCAGAGGCAGTAAATCAGGTAGAAAGAGTTTACTCATCCTTCCCCAACGAAGGAACTGTAGCATTCAAACCACATGCCTTTGGAACTGCAATGCAGCTTTTTACCAGAGCTCCCTGACGGTAATCCAAAATGTGGCACTGTCAACCAAGAGATCAAGGGTTTGAATCTAGCAGCTGCTCTGCTGGGGAAAGATGGCCAGTCTCTACCATGAAGATTTACAGTCTCAGAAATTCGATAAGGGGCCCCCAGGTGTCTAAATTGACAGAATGGCAGTTGGGACTATATGCTGTCACTGAGCTAAGGATTTATTCATTTTGAAACGGTGAAAAACAAAAACTAACATAGGTTTCAATGTACTTGCTGTATTTTATAATGTCTTTAAAATATTGAAAATTGCTTAATCTACTTTGATGTTCTAAAAAACTTTGTTTTATTATTAAAATTTATTACTATAATACCTCATAGGCATTTTATAAAAAAATTAATGTTGACCTTTGCGCTATAGTATTGGATAAAGTGTTGTGATAAAGTATCTGGACGTTTTAACAAAAGCAAAATGCGTAAAAGGAGATAAAAAGATAGATATGTGGGAAATGCCTCTCAAAACTGGCAATACGCAATGGATTCTTCCCCTTGGTTGTTTGAAGGAATTGGCATTTAAATAAATAAATAACCTTTGTCTCATTAGGAAAGTTATTATGACACAGAACAGGTGGTGTGTTTAAGTCTTTGAACATAGTAGAAATGAAGTTTGTCTTGCAGAAGGAAATACAGATATGAAATTAAAACATAAGATAGTCAACAGTCTTGCTTCCTAAATGACATTTTAGAGCATGGCTAATTAAACATCAGTTTCTAATGTTGACAGACAGAGAACAAGGTGGAGGGAGAGGCTTAGATAGAGAGTGACTGTGTCTTAGTATTTACATTTTCATAAGTAGCTTTCACCATCTGCATAACTACCTACTATCTCCAGATACCTATCTGGATAGTTGTAGATAAAACTTGTGCATGGATGACATTTTTGTTTTCATTTCCTTGTCTTTTTTACAATCCTTAGTAGTTAGGCACTCAACAGAAATTTAAAATACCAAAAAAAAAAAAAAAGAATACTCACTAATATTTAAGGATCCTTTAATTACAATCATTATAGTATGAAATTGCTAAGTAGAAGGTTGGTAGTTCAAACTGCAAGAGAATGATGAAGCGATCCACTTCTGTAAGAGGATACTGTCTTGGAAACTGGAGTTTGGACACTGTCCGACAGAGTCACGGTGAGGAGTAACTGACTTCACACCAGGAGGTTTGTTTGAATCTGGTTAATAATGAGTGGTTAAGCTTTTAGCTGTGAAAGGAAAAGTCAGCAGTCTGATGGCATCAACTGCTACATGGAAGGGAGGGGAGGCAAGATGAGGCAGTCTGCTCAGATGAAGATTGAGGTTAGTGGTGTTGGGCCATTGAGTCAGTTCTAACTCATAGTGACCACAGGCACAATGAAACAGTGCCTGGCCCTGCACTGCGCTCACTGTGACTAATACACTTGTGTTCAATTTTTCATCCTCTGTGTCAATCCATTTTCTTGAGAGCTTCCTTTATTTTTGCTGACTTCTCAAACATACACAGTCAAATGCCTTTGCATAATCAATAAAGCACAGATAGATATTCCTCCAGTACTCTCTGCTTTCACCTAAGATCCATCTAACATTAGCTACAATATCCCTATACCACGACCCCTTCTAAAGCCATCCTGGACTTCTGGCAGTTTTCTGCTGATGTGCTTTTCCAGTCGTTTTTGGATAATCTTCAGCAGAATCTTGCTTGCATGTGAAATCAATGATATTGTTCTATAGTTGCCACACTCTGTTGGGTCACCTTTCTTTGAAATGGGAACAAATATAAATTTCTTCCAGTCAGTTGGCCAAGTGGTTATTCCCCAGATTTTTTGACACAACTTGGTGAACACGTCCAGCGCAGCATCTGTTAGCAGAAATATGTCAGTTGGTATACCATCTATTCTTGGGGCCTTGTTTTTTGCTATTTCCGTCAAAGCAGCTTGAACTTCTTCCTTCATCACCATAGGCTCTTGCTCATATATTGTTTCATTAAATTCTTCCGTGTCTGCCAATTCCTTTCGATACAGTGACTCTGTATATCCTTTTCACCTTTTAAAACTTCCTGGATCATTTAATATTCTGCCTAAAGCATCCTTGATTATAGCAACTCGAGGTGTGAATTTGTTCTTCAGTTCCTTGAGCTAAAGAAATTATGCCAAGGTGTTTGACTTTGAGGATCATAACAAACTGTGGCTGACTCTGAGAAGAATGGGAATACCAGAACACTTGATCGTGCTAATGAGAAACCTATACTTGGACCACGAGGCAGTTGTCAGAACAGAGCAAGGAAACACTGCATGGTGTAAAATTGGGAAGGGCATATGCCAGGGTTGTGTCCTGTCTCCATACCTTTTCAACCTGTAAGCAGAACTGATCACCTGGGAGGCTGGGCTCTATGAGGATAAATGTGGGTTCAAGATTGGTGGAAGATCTATCAACAATCTGCATTATGCAGATGACACAACCCTGCTTGCTGAAAATAAGGAGGACCTGAAGTCCTTGCTGCAGAGGGTCAAGGATTGCAACTTTCAATATGGATTGAGGTTCAATATCAAGAAGACAAAGATTCTCACCACTGGACTAATTGGCAGCATCAGGATGGATGGTGAAGAGATTGAGATTGTGCACAGCTTTCGTTTGCTCGGCTCCACAGTCAACACTCTTGGCACCAGCAGCCAGAAAATAAAAAAACATATTGTAATGGGAAAGTCTGCTATTAGGGACCTCTCTAAAGTACTGAAGATCAATAGTTTCTCTCTGGAGACTAAGGTGCATCTGATACAGGCTATGGTCTTTGCAATCACTTGTTATGCATCAGAGAGTTGGACAATGAGTAGGGAAGATAGAAGGAGAATTGATGCCTTTGAGTTTTGGTGTTGGAGAAGAGTATTGAGGTACCATGGACTGCTAAGAAAACAGATTCATCCTGGAAAGGGTTAAACCAGGCTGCTCCTTGGAGGTAAGGATTCTGAGGCTTTGTCTGACATACTTTGGACATGTTGTAAAGAGGGACTGGTCCTTGGATAGGGACATAATGCTTGGGAGGGTAGAGGGATGGATGGCACAAGAAAGGAAGGCCCTCTATGAGGTGGATTGATTCAGTGACTGGGGTAATCAGGATGGGTGTGTCGGAGACAGTGTGATTGGCACAGGACAGAGCAGTGTTTAGGGCTGTTGTACGTAGGGTCGCTGTGAGTTACAAGTGACTCGATGGCACATAACAACATCTGACTTAAACAAATTTGATGCTTTTTTCTCCCATAGATGGTTGTGTACAGTAGTCAAAACTGACCCATAGCTGATCCTCAGTGAGTTTTTAGAGGTAGTTAACGTATGCAAGGAGATTGTCCATCTTTTTCTTACAGAGCAGCTAGCGAATTCAAACTGTGTTCCTTTGGATTTGCAGCATAAAACCTAGTAAGTCACCAGAACTCGGTCCTTGCTAATAAGTTAGCAAAGTACGTAAGACTAAGTCTCATCATTCTCACCTCTAAGGAGTGTTTCTGGTTGCACTTCTCCATAGATCCTTGTTCTTTTAATTGTTCTTAACTCACTGCCAGAGACTCACAATTCATTCTCCATTAGATTTTCAAAGTTTTAAATCCCTAAGAAAAAGGTTGATTGCTTATTTTTCTTTCACTGAGTTGCTGGTGCATCCAAAGTCCCAGAGAGGCTGGGACTAGGGTCAGCAGCACATCACCCTATGGGCTTTGCCAAGAGTGATACCTGTCATTTGTGTAAATCATGTTGTTGTTGTTGTGCTGTGTACCGTCAACTCAAAACTGACCCATAGCTGACCCTCTAGTGGGTTTTCAGAGGCAGTTAATCACACAGGAGGAGATTGACCAACCTTCTTCCATGGAGAAGCTAGTGAGATTCAAACGGCCAGTCTTTGGGTTTGCAGCACAGCTTCAGGCCACTAGGCCACTAGAGCTCCCTTCTGTGGTTCATGTTACATTCAATATCTTCCAGTCACAAAACAATTCAAAGGCTTCAATTCTTCTTCATGGCCCAGTTTACACATGTCTATAAAGCAACTGAAAATCCTCTGGCTTGGGCCATATGTACCTTAGTCCTCAGGGTGACCGCCTTGCTCTTCAGAACTTTAAAGCAGATTTTTCCAATTCAATACATTCTTTGAATTCTTAATTTTTGTTTCCACTGGTGTGGATTGTGTCTCTAGAGAAAATGAGAACCATAATAACTTCAGTATGTTTTCTGTTTATCATGTTGTTTTCTCACTGGTTCAAGTGTTTGTAGTTTTGCTTTTTTTTTTTTTTTAGGTATAATCCAGTTATGCATTTTCTGCCTGTGTAAATCTGCCTATACAGGGCATTTCTTACAAACAGGATCTGTTGTTTTTATCTGTTATTCTTTCCCTTCACCTTGAAAACTTTATCATTCATTGGAGTATGAGTGTAACAAAGATTGTTTGTTTACTTCCTATGAAGATATATTTCTGTATCTTTCTTATTTAGGGTATTTTCAGGCTTTATAGAACTATGTAACAGCAGTTTAAATGTTTCACTATTTTCTGGCCTTTATTGTGTTGGATGAGAAGGCAGTGATATATAAGGACTATATTTGATGGCCAATTTAATAACAAACGTCATGTTCCATTAAGCCAATTGCCGTCTGAAAGTATCAGAAGAGGAGACAGAGATTAAAAGAAAAAAATCTGATCATATAAGAGAAACTTCAGGAACAATGGCATATAAAACTCACAGACCTTATCTCAGAAAAGCAGCAGTTCAAGCAGGTAGGAAAAAAATTCTATCTACAGCTTTGGAAGCAGGAGTGGCATCCACTTCAGTAAATAGCTTGCCTCCGGAAACCCTATGAACCTGGAGACAGGATGAAGGTCACACACACAAGTGTCGAGTTCTCTTGGAATTATTCTAAGACATAGAGCAAACATAGAAACACTCTAGACTATAACAAACGTAGAATAAAGTCCTAATGATATACTGCCAATAATCAGTCATTGAAAGGCCTGTAGATCACAGTGATCTGATCTGCATCCCCTCCCACAGAAGGCTCAGAACTGGACCGGCTTTGCTTCTGTTGTGTGTTTGGAACTAACTTGATGTGAGCTAACATTAGTACCTCTTTTAGCAGGATTTCTCTGCTTACATCTGCCCAGTTACTCATCTATATTTTGCGCTATGTTTAAATTCATACCTTACCTTCAAAAATACAAAGACACTCATTGCCATCAAGTCACAGCCAGTACAGGCTGACTCCTCATTAATTGGATTTCCAACATTGTAAATCATGAGGGAGAACATTTGTCCGTCTTTCTCCTGAGGCCCTCCTAGTGGGTTTGCATAAGACAAGCCTTTTTCAACTACATCACGACTAGGCAACCAGAACTCCACCAGCACAACTTTTAAATTTAGATGGTAAAGAAAACCAGAGTATATTTATAAGTAAAGCCTCTGTTTACATCGTACAAAAATGATACAACATATATCTACAGTTAAACAAGAGAAGCACAGTGTTGCTGCTTTACTGTACTTTTTATTATTAAATTATAGCGGAATTTTTAGTTCTTAGAGTAAATTACTAAGAAACACAGATACTCCCATAAAACTTCACTGTAGTTTATTTATATTTACCATTATAATAAATCTTTCCAAACTCCAACCATAATAACCTGATGGAGGCAAAAAGGAATTGCAGAAGAATGGCATCTGCAGACTTGCCACAATTTTTATTGCAGCACATATATACAAAGGATAATTATGCAGTAAAAATAAACTTAAAGAATCATGAGGCAGGTTTACAGATTAAGACATTAATTCCTTCAATATATGGGCAGTCCACAGTAGTTTTAGTTCCCTGTGGCAATTCCTTAGCTTTGCAAAGAATCATGTTTAGAGGGATGTTGCCATGGTGTAAAAAAAGAAAAACCTTCAGAATTAGCTTCCTTACAGTCTATCTGACAACACAAGAACAACAAAAGCTCGTCTGTCTAGGTGCATGAAATTCTCAGCTAATTACACAATACACTACAGCTGGGTGGTGGTTGTTATTGTTTACCTTATTGATAGGATTTGCAAAGTAGGGGGGCTCAAGGTCATCACCCTGCAAAACTTTGCAGAACCTCTCAATTTCTCTCTGACTTTTCTCCACGGGTCTAAAATAAAACCCCACCATTACCATAATCTGAGTATTATTGTGATTTTTCTTATTTTCTGTCTGCCTTTCCATCAATGTGCATTCAATCTGCCATGTTCTATTCTGTGTTACTAAGAAAATGCTGATATGTGCTAGTTCATGAGAGGGAAGAATGAAGGAGCAATGGATAACTCAATGCAACAAATCCATGATGTTGTTGTTGTTTTTGTTGTGTGCAATTGAGTCATCTGTGACTCACAGTGATCCTTTGTAAAACAAACCCAGCTCTATCCTAAGCCATTTCCACTACTCTAACACACCTAATCTCATTTCCCCAGTTATCGTGTTAATCCATTTCATCCAGAGCCTTCCTCTTCTGGGCTGCCCCCCCCCCCCCGCAAACATGATGCCCTTCTTCAAGGACTGGTCCTTTCCAGCCATGTGGCCAAAGTGTGTGAGATGGAGCTTCAAAATCCTTGCCTCCAAGGAGAAACTTGGTTTCAGCCTCCACAAAACAGGCATATACGTTTTCTTCGTGATCCATGTTCAATCTTCTCCAGCACCACAACTCAAAGGCATCAATTCTTCTTGCCTCATCCTTACTCATTCTCTAGATCTCTGATGCATAGTATGTAATTGTGAAGACCATGGCCTGCATCAGGAACACTTTAGTCTCTAGACTGATGCCATTGCTCCTCAGCACTCTGGAGAAGTCCCCGACAGCTAATTCACCAATGCAATTTGTCTTATGATTTCCTGACTGCTGGTGCCAAGAGTGTTGATTCTGGAGCCCAGCAAGCTGAAATTGTTAACAGCATCAATCTCTTCTCCATCCATCCTGAAGCTGCCAATTGGCCCAGTAGTAAGAATCTTTGTCTTCTTGATATTTAGTTTCAATCCATATTAAAGACTACAGTCCTTTACCTTCTGCAGAAAAAGCTTCAGGTCCTCTTCAGCATTGGCAAGCATGGCTGTATCATCTGCATGGCACAGATTGTTGCTAAGTCTTCCTCCAATCTTGATGCTACACTCTGGCCTCTCATACATGTCCTGTGTTAAAGACCAAGAAAGTATACATTTTCATAGTCCCTTACAGGTAATTTTGGTGGACTGACCCAGTGAAGGACCATACATTCAGAAACAGCAGGCTCACTTGGGCTGTAGGCACTCAGCCTGTCAATCACCCCATCCTACACACCTCCTCCTGTACCAGAGTATGCACAATCTTTATTAATGTATAATATCAATTTGTAAAATCAGAACTAATTACTTGAAAGGCACTGAAAAGTCAAATAAGAAAGAATTTTCTTTTCAAAGTAGACTCAAACAGCAATTAATTGCTGATGAATCAGAACTAATAGCTAACCCTCTAGCATGTTTTCAGAGACTGTAAATTGCATGGGAGAAGATTACTCATTTTTCTCTCAGAAAGTTACTTTTGGATTTGGATTGTCTGCCTTTGAGTGGGCAGGGAAACTCCTTACTTGCTAGGTCACCAGAGACCCTAAATGGAATATAGAATGTATGAAATATTGGAAATAAGTGAAAATTAAATAGAACACATATTAGGAATATACCACAAGGAAAATAGAACTAAGACACAAATGGAGATTTGTATACCAACACTGTTATTCAGCAATGTTATTCACAACAGCAAGAAAACAGAAACAGCCCAAATGTTCATCAACAAATGAGTGGATGAGAAATAGTAGTACATTCACAGGATAAAACACTATGCAGCACCCACAAGCAATGATTTTGAAAAATACTATATAACATGGGAGAGGGGCTGGAGAGCTATATGCTACAGGAACTAAATCAGTCTTGTAAGGATAAATATTGCATAAAACCATTATTGTAATAATATAAAAGTAACTAGTAAGAAATGTATAAAAGTCCAAAGAAGGAAAGAGAGTGGAAGGGAAATCATGAGGTCACAGCTTGGTGGGCAGAGGAAGAGGGTGAAGGATTTAGGAAGGATCCAATGGGGATCAGAGCAGATGGGGTAATTAATAGTGGGCATCAATGGTGAGTAATTTTATAAAACTCCGTGTATGGGAATAATTGTTTGAAACACACTGTGATTGAAGGAATGCATAAAACACAAAGTATATAAATAAAACAACACATATGCATTTTGTATGCAAAGTAATATAAATAAAAATAATTTAAAAAAATAAGAGTCACAAAACTTTATTCTAAACACACACACACACACACACACACACACACACACACACACAGAGAGAGAGAGAGCAAGTTCATGTCCCAGTCATCCATGAGCTGAAATAGACTAGAATTGTATGAACTGTAACATTATGTAACATTGTGAAGAAGGAGTACAGAAAAACCATACTGTGCACTTTGGGAATGTGTACATTGAGTCAGTTCTCCAACCAGAACACGTGACTATTGGAGAGTCTCCTATCAGGATAATCAGAAGTTACAGTTTTCAACATGATTTCCATGTAGAAAATATTAAAAAGTCCTCACGACTGGATTAATAAGACATCTAATGACAGAGAAGACTGGGAGTTCTCAAGGATCTCACATTACTTAGCAAATTGACACCCATGGAAGCAGCAGTCAAGAAATCAAGTTAAGTGTTATAATGGGAAAATCTGCAAAAAAATAGTTCTTTAAAAGGTTTAAAAGGAAAGAGGCCATTTTTTAAAACAAATGTGAACTCGAACGAAGCCATGGTATTTTCACTTTTCACAAGAAGCCCATTTCTGGGACAAGGTGAGTGAGATGAAAGAACTCGGGGTGGGTGCGGGCGGGAGGCTGCATCAAACAAAAAACAACAGGCAGAGAGAATAACCTAGGAAGAGAGAATTTACAGTATTAGGGACCCGCTACTTTAGCTCCAGTGTAAGATCAGGCAGGACCCCGACCTTGGGTTCAATGAAAAACATCCAGTTATAATCCCTGACCTGTTTGGCTTTAAAAAAAATTGGTTTCATTATGAGCAATAAAATAGTTTAACTATAATTCCATAACTGATTACTTTTAGTTTACAATCTCAGCAATTAAGGAGATGCATTTTCAACTGAACGATTTCCTCGTTAGTCTGTGCAGCCACCAAGCTACAGTAGGTAAGTTTATCATGTGTACTATCATAATGCAATTTAAGTCCTAACACGGCAGGGGAAAAAAGGTGAGGAATGTTAAGTATATTCCTTAATTCATTCAGTTAAAACCCAAATCATATGTGGAATTTAACAGTTTAATTTATTAATATTTTCATTTAATTTATCTAAATAGGAAATGAAAAACATTAGCTGCTTGTATATACACCTTAGTATCTTAATCTTTGTGAAGGTTCACATTATGATAATCTATATTTATTCTCATTTCAGCTCCTTGCTGAAACTAAGGCGGGTCTCAGGCATCTGCTGCAGGTCAAGAACTGAAGTCTCCAAGATGAACTGAAGTTCAACATTGAGAAAGCAAAGATTTTCACCACTGGGCCAATTGGCAACACCATGATAGATGGAGAAGAGATTAAATTATTAACAATTAACAATTTCAACTTGCATGGGTTCACAGTCAACACTCTTAGCACCAGCTGCTGAGAAATCAAACGTTGAATTGCACTGGAAAAATTTGCTGTTAGAGACCTCTTTAGAATGCTAAGGAGCAAAGATGTCAGTCTAAAGACTATGGTACCCCTGATCCAGGCCATGGTCTTCACAATTACTTGCTATGCATTAGAGAGCAAGACAATGAAGAAAGATAACAGAAAAATAATTGATACCTATGGGTGTGGTGCTAGAGAAGAATATTGAATATACTATGGACTGCTAAGAGAACAAACACTGTTCTGGAGAGAGTAAAACTTGTTTTCTGAAGGAAAGGATTTTGAAGCTTCGTCTCATACTCTGGTTATGTTGCCAGCATAGACCAGTCCTTAGACAAGGACATCATTCTTGGAAGGATGGAGGGACAACGCAGGAGAGGAAGACACTGGATAACATGTATTGACACAGTGAGTAGGGTAACAGCAACAAGGGTGTCTGAGACAGGGAGATTGGCTCAAGATTGGAGAAGGTTCAAAGCTTTAAGCAAAGGGTCACTATGAGTTGCAGGTGACTAGATGGCACATAACCACAACAACAGCAGAATATTCTTAAGAGCCCATTTTAATGCTTGAATATGAGTTGTGATTTGGGAAAGTACTAAAAAGGATCTGACTTTATCAAATATTTTTAAGTTGAAGCAAGTCTTTCATACCTATCTCTAATTCTGACCTACTCTTACATTTGATTCCACTCTATCACACTGAAAACATTCTTTTACAGTTAATTTCTCATTCATTCTGGTGTTAATGCCTAACTCTGGTGGTGTGGTGAGTATCTTGTTCAACTGCTGGCTGAAAAATTGCAGCACATTGACAGCTCCATGGTGGAAACGGGCAGTGTAGAGCCCCATAGACCCCATGGAAGACTGCCACATGTTGTTATAGATTCAACAACAAAAGATTTCCATTTGGTTTAGGTTCTGTGGTAAGAGAAATGGTGAGTCTATGGGTTTACTCACACTTCCCATTAACCACCCTAAACTTAAATAAATTGTTGTTCTTGTTATGTGCCATCGAGTCGATTGCAACTCATAACAACTCTATGTACAAGAGCCCTAAACACCGTTCTATCCTGTTCCAACCTCGCTGTCTCAAACACACTCATTCCCATCACTCCACTCACAGAGTCAATCCATCTCATCGAGGGTCTTCCTCTCCTGCGCTGTTGCTCCACTCTCTCAAACACGATGTCCCTATCCAAGGACCAGTTCCTCCTTACAACATGCCCAAAGTATGTCATCTGAAGCTTCAGAATCTTTGACTCCAAGAAGCATTCAGGCTTCACCCGCTCCAGGACAAACCTGTTTGTTCTCCTAGCAGTCCATGATATGTTCAACACTCTTCTCCAGCACCACAGCTCAATGGCATCAATTCTCTTTCTATAATACCGAGTCATTGTCCAGCTCTCTGATGCATAGCACGTAATTGCAAAGACTATAGCCCAAATCAGGCGCACCTTAGTCTCCAGCCTGATGTCGCTGATCTTCAGTACTCTTGAGAGGTCCCTCACAGCTGACTTTCCCAATACAATTTGTCTCTTGATTTCCTGGCTGCTGTTACCAAGAGTGTTGACTGTGGAACCAAGTAAACTAAAACTATTGACTATCTCAATCTCTTCATCATCCATACTGATGCTGTCAATTGGCCCAGTGGTGAGAATCTTTGTTTCCTTGATGTTGAGCTTCAATCCATACTGAAGGCTGCAGTCCTTCACCTTCTGCTGCAAGCGCTTCAGGTCCTCCTCAGTTTCAGCAAGCAGGGTTGCGTCATCTGCATAACACAGGTTGTTTATGACTCTTCCACCAATCCTAACACCACATTCCTCCTCGTACAGCCCAGCGTCTCGGATGATCTGCTCTGCATGCAGATTGATAAGAAATGCAGACAAAATACATCCCTTATGGACCCCCTTCTTGATTTTGAACCATTTAGTGTCTCCTTGCTCTGTTCTGTTGATTACCTCTTGGTCCAAGTATAGGTTTCATATTAGCACAATCAAATGTTCTGGGATTCCCATTCTTCCTAGAGTCAGCCACAGTTTGTTGAGATCCACACAGTCAAAAACCTTTGCATAGTCAATGAAGCACAGATGGACATTCCTCTGATATTCCCTGCTTTCTGCCAAGATCCATCTAACATCAGCAACAATATCCCTAGTACCACGACCTCTTCTAAATCCAGCCTGCACATCTGGCAGTTCTCTGTTGACATATTGCTTCAATCATTTTTGGATAATTTTCAGCAGGATCATGCTTAAAAAACAAATATTTTCTTGTTAGTGGAAAGTAGGAATATGGGTTTAATTTTTGCCACAACCATTCAATGTGGAGTTTATGGGAGTCTTTAAGTTTTAGGGAACTTCTTCCTGTTGTGTGCTGTTAAGTCAGGACCAATCATAGTTGACCCTCCAGCAGGTGTCCAAAAATTGTAACTTGTAAAGGTGAACATTCCTTCTCTCATTTCTCCTGAGGAGCAGCTTGAGGATTTGCACGGCTTGTCTTTGGGTTGGCAGTGCACGTCCTTACCAATAGACCATTAGATGCCTTTCAGTGAAACAACTCTTGTTAGAGATGAGGAAAATGAAGCCCTTCTAGAAATTGCTAGAGTACCAATTGAAACACTGACAACAGCACCAGAGATTTTCACTCATTTATGGCCAAAACTTAGAGAGATGAATCCCTTACCCTTAACACTGACTGGGATCTTTCATTTGTGCCCATTTCAAAGAAGGATGATCCAAGAGAACACAGAAAAATTGCTCTCCTAGGACCTGTCTAATTCACATAGTGGTGGAAAGTGAGTGAAATTGCCAGGAAAGATCTTTAACAGAAGTAAAACGAACAAAACAAAAACAAGTTGAACTCCTCAGAAAAGCTTGACAGATCAAGACAAGTATCATTTGACTTACGTTCACAACAGCAGAGAAAAATGATCTGATATTTTTCTTCCAGCCTACCTTTAGTAAGACAAAATGCCAAATAAAAACAGGCGAAATCAGAAGGTCAGCTTAATAACAAACCATGACTAAGTATTTTAATAAATGGGTTGATATTGGCCAAACTGCTGATCGTCAAAGCTATTTCAGCAATTTCATCAATGCTGTGAGAATGTTTCATCCAAATTTTCTGAAAAAGTGACTGGCTTAGGTTCAGATATGGAAATTTCTAAAGAAATAGTTTCTTGGGACAGTGACAGAAAATATGATAAAAATATACTCAATTTTAATTATCTATTCTATGACTTTTTTACCATATGAAATTTTACTAGAAAGCTCTACAGAAAAAAAATTGTAATAGTAAGGTTGATACAATTGATTCTGGAAGGTTCTCAAGGAACACTCCCTACACCACTCCCACATGCCCGTCTTACTCTAGTAGCACCTGAAAAGAATTCCCTAGATGCTCTTAAAAATATCATGTTTTGAAAATCACTACCTTACTGAAAAGCAAACACTTTAAATTAGCTTCAAGTCTTACAACACTGTGAATTGTGGCTTTAGGAGCCAGGAGATCCTATTTATTTCATCTATAATCTATATGTTTCTTAAGCTGATCAGGATGCCCTGGTTTCCAACTGAATAAGGAGTAACACTACCAACTTAAAGGCAGGTGGTTCAAATCCACCAACTGCTCTGTGGGAGAAATGTGGGAAGTCTCCTTCTGTGCATATTATGTTCACTGAAAACCTGCAGGAGAGTCAAAAGTACACAGTAACAGCAACACCACCAAGATAATTTTCTAAATTATTTCTAATATCTTCTAAAACATTCTTTGTCTTATCATTGCCATTTAAAAGTTCTGATCTTTGTCAAGTCAGATACTCTTTAATGCCACTGGTGACTTCTCACGACACGCTTAGAATCTGACCAGTTGTAATGTGTATTATTTTATATAATTAGCTATCATTATTTTATATAATTAGTTATCTTTTAAAATAATATTTCATTAGTTCTAATAATATGACTAATGGAAGCTAATATTTTAAAAATATGTGAGAAAGAATTGAAGCTGGCAATGAGTCCATCTTGCATGGAACAAGAATCAGTGAGGAAGTCAGGAGGCATACTGCATTGGTCAAGTCTGTTGTCAGGAACCAAAATGCTAAATGAGCAATGATGTCAGTTTGGAGAGTAAGATGCACATGATTCAGTCCATGGTCTTCTCAGTCCCCTGATATACATCAGAGAGCTGGACAATGAGTAAGAGTAACAGAAGACTTGATGTATTTGAGTTAATGATATTGGTGAAAAGTACTGAATATCCCATGAGCTGTCAAAAGGACTAAAAGATACGTCTTAGAAAAAAAAGTGCAGCCAGAGTGCTCCTTGGAAGCAAAAATGGCAAAGCTTTGTCTTTTATACTTTAAACATATAGCTAGGTGAGGCTATTCCTTGGGAAAGGGCATTATTCTTGAAAAAGATGGAGGGTCAGAAAAGAAGACCCCAATGAGAAGGACTGACACGGTGACCAGCAATGAACTCTAGTGTGTCGGAGATGATGAGGACGGCACAGGACAGGGTGAATTTCATGTCAGCAGTTCATAGGGTCACTTAATTGCATCTAACAACAAAAACAGGCTTTTGTAATTTTATGCACAAAAAAAGAAAGAAAGAAATTCTGTTTTGAAGTACACCCTGGATAGTAATATAGAACAAGATTGACCATATGTTGCAAAAACATTTTGACACTGTAGCTACTCAAAACTGGGAAGCATTCCTAGTACTTTGATTTGATCCAACAAAATAGAAAACATGAGACTGTGGGGTAAACTCCTATTCCCAGAGAATTTAATGTTCACAAAAAGAAAGAACGAACTTTATTAACAGAAAGTAAGCCTCCTTCATTTGCCAAATGTGAGGCATCTACAGAACTCTTCAACCTAGTTCCTAACCAGCTCTAAAGAGAGCTCAATCAAAGCTGGGGAAGAAAGGAATACACTTTATTTGCGTGTAGAACTTCCCCTCTGAATCTGCACTACTTTGTGAGCCTTTCCATTTCTGTCCTCAGCATTTCGTCAAAACTAGAATAAAAAGAGGAAATCAGCAAGTGTTATCATGCAATTCCCCTTATTTTCTCCATATCCATCTTAGCTTATTGGAACTTCTTAATTGATGAATGAGGACTTTATCAAGCCTGGCAGGAGTCGTTATGTCTGTGATTTTCCTTGAAATGTATCTGTCATGCAGCTCAAAATTGAATAGCCAGTTTGGGGCCTAACCAGAGACATGGCACTGACTTAAGATACTCTGAAGGGAATGAATGATTAATGCCGTTTATAGACAGGATCGCGCTTCTTCTGTCTCATGTGCTTTTTGTATGTAATCTCCGGTGGTTCAAGTTCAGATGGATCTAATGAAAAAGGACTGGATGTTTTCCACCTTCCCTTCAGAGCATGCTGTACGATTTATCCACTGACAAAATGTGCTAATGAAATGTCACCTTGGACAGCTTGCTAAAGGATTGATGGGCTGAAAGTTTTGCACTTTATTTAACTTTTGCAAGAAAAATGAGTAAGTCCTCCAAACTCTGTATGATATAGAGATCCATTATGGTTTTCTAACTCAGAAAGGGCTATGGCACTGAGAGAATAGCGACCAGAGAGTGATGCTGATGGAGCAAAGTTTATAAATAAACAAACTGAGTATGTGTGGCTCTATTAGGTCCCCGTTCTAAATTATTGTTCAGTTACATAATTTTATTAAGCCAATTCCTTCCACACAATTGTTTTCAACCGATGACTCTACCAAGAAAATAAAATCTTCATCCCTTGAAGCCAATAGCGGTATGTTTTTTGTTTGTTCCTTGTCCTTTCATTATCAAAGTCCAACTATAAAATCTATGTGGAAAATGGTTTTAAGTCTTTTAATTCCTCCTGATCATAAAAACTTCACCATCTGTGAGCAATGGACATTGGAGGCCGTTAAGGAGAATTGAAAATGGTACGCAAAGTATGAGGATGAGAGGAGAAAAGTTTAAAATGTTCTTCTATAAGTCAATAAAGTAGAAGAGGCAAAGCACACAAAGTGGAATTGCACAGATAATATCAAAGAACTGGAAAATCTTCACAGAATGCGATATTAGCAAAGAGATAATGATCATCAGTGTGTGGTTTTGTGCCATCTATACTGACCAAAACTAATACAGTAACAATATAATCTGATGTGCATTTATATACCCACAGAGATAAAGAGAAGCTTAAAGTGAATAATTACCATTATCAGCAAGCTTTCACCCAGAATAGTGAAGAACAAAGAAGGATATATGAATTCTTCTTTATTCTATATCACCTGCATATCTACATTGTTCCAAAATTGTGCCATACGCATGCTGCAGTTTTCTCCCAATCTTAATGTCATATTTTTCTTCAGTGTCGTGGATTATTGACTTGTCACACGTACTGAGTAGGTATGAGGAAAAGATTCAACCCTGATGTACACTTTTCCTGATTTTCAACCATGCAATATCTCTTTGTTCTACTCAAACAAGTGCTTCTTTGTCTGCGTATAACTTCTACTTGAACAAAATTACATGTTCTAGGATTCACATTCTTATCAATGTTGTATATATCTTTTATCATTACCTACATAAGCCAGGAAATAAAAAAATGTACTGCGATGGGAAAGTCTGCGGTTAGGGATTTCTCCAAAATATTCAAGAGCAACAGTGTCTCTCTGGAGACTAAGGTCCGCCTGATATAGGCCATGGTCTTTGCAATCACTTGTTATGCATCAGAGAGTTGGACAATGACTAGGGAGGATAGGAGGAGAATTGATGCCTTTGAGCTGTGGTGCTGGAGAAGAGTACTGAATGTACCATGGACTGCCAAGAAAACAAACAGATTCATCGTTAGAGAGGATTAAACCAGGCTGCTCCTTGGAGGCAAGGATTCTGGGGCTTCGTCTGACATACTTTGGACATGTTGTAAGGAGAGACAGATCTTTAGAGAGAGACATCATGCTGGGTATAGTGGAGGGACAGCGCAGGAGGGGAAGACCCTCTATGAGGTGGATTGATTCAGTGACTGGGGTACTCAGGATGGGTGTGTCAGAGGCAATGAGATTGGCACAGGATAGAGCAGGGTTTAGGGCTGTTGTACATAGGGCCGCTATGAGTCGCAAATGACTCGACGGCACATAACAACAACAACAACATTACCTACACAGTTGAATGCCTTTGTACAGTCAATAAAAATATAAGAAGATATATTTCTATTACTCTGTTTCCAACCAAGATCCATCCGATGTCTCTCATATCAAGTCAAAGAACTGTCAAAATTTAATCCAAATTAAGAAAAGGCCAAGGGATGAGGCACATTTTAGCTAATGTTACATGAATCATGGCTGAAAGCAAAAAATACCACTACCATCTTTATTGTGGTTGTGTACCACTGAGTTGGTACTCACCCATGTCTGACCCCAGTGCGTTTTCTGAGGCAGTAAATCACACGGAGAGCATTGCCTGTCTTCCTCTCAAGGAGCACCTATTTTTTTCAAGCGACGTACTGTTGGGATGGCAGCACAACTTCCTACCACTGTATCGCCAGAGTTCTGCCTATATTTACATCATGAGGTTAACATTTCCATTCAAGATAATAACATTAAACTGGGAATTAAGATCTAGCCACACTGATACAGGTTTTGGGGACATATTATCCAAACCAAGACAAACTTTTAGGCTATAAAACAGTGGTTAAAGATAAGCACTACTTGCAAGTTCATTGACTTTATGGTCAAATTGAATTGCAAATGTATTTGTCTTTGACCCTTTAATAGTCTGTGTGGAGTTTATCTTTTGGCCATGAATGTGCCTTAACCATACGGATGGGCAGAAATAACTGAACGGGGCATGTGAGCCTGTCCACAATGGGATTGGCTATCTATCATTCTACTAGGGGATTGGCTAGTCTTGCCAGTGAATTGAACAAGTCAGAGTGAGAGAGAGCTAGATCTCCTCCTGCCCTCGTGAAAAGAGATCTTCTGCCACCACCAGTGAAGAACCTTCACCATCAGGAAAACAACAGCCCTGGCTGAAATGGAGATCTGATGTGAGATTAGATTTGGTTTTAGGTGGAGTGAGCTAATATTGACATGACTGAGAACATTGTTAGAAAACTGAGAAGTTGGGAACACCAAGCCTTGAGGCTTGAGGCGCTGAGGTACCTGTATGCACATTTCAGGAGCTGTCTTGACTGCATTGTATTAGTAATCTGGATTGTAATCTTTTGACTTCTTCAGTATGGTTCTGTGTGGTCAGAAAGCTAGCACATCAGATTTTGAACCCAGTAAAGCGGTAAGATTGGTGCTGGGATGAGTCGAAAGGGGTATGGGAGCGTGGAAAACATGTCTGACCTGTTGGAAAATGGTTTTGTGTTAACAGGGACAGTTCTCCTCTGTGGAGATGGTAGAGATCAGATATGGCTGTCCTCACGTGACTGTTGCCCTTTTTACAGTCTGCCATATTTAGTTTTCAAGTAACACGTGTTGTTTATTGTGTTTCAGCAGGATTTCTTAATTTTTTATTGTGGGCATGTATGTATGGCAACCATGAAATAAAAGCTGCTCAAAGGTATCTTAACTATGTATACTTATTTCCTTTTTAAACCCCAAAAGTTAACTGTTTTAAGAATATTCATATCAAATTACATTTGGCAAGTTGCTTGAAACATGTTGAAGTGGAATTTTTAACGTGTTACCAAACTGATAACCAGAAATTTAAATCTAAGATTAAATTGAAATGGAGGTTTTTGTTTCATGTGCTAGATATCAATTTTTAAATACATAGTCTCATAAGTCACAGAATTGGACGTTTTCTTTAGTATACTTGTAACAGACCTTCTTTTGCTCTTGCTAATGCAGCATCAGCTGTGTGATACCTTCCCCTTGTGTAGAAATGTGTGGGGTATCAGAAACTGATGCTGTTCTTCCTGTTTCTTTTCTAACGGGACATGTGTGCACGCTGTTGTATATTTTTTTCATTTTTTTAAAATTAATTTTAATGAAAGTTTACAGAGACTTAAGCGTTTTCAGTCATTCATTGTTACACTTTACTCCCTTAAGGCCTACCCTCTTCCCCCATTCACTTATCTCCTTGAAAAGAGAAACTTTCATTGTTATGCAATTCTTCCCCCAAGTCCACTCCACTATGCCGCCTTCATTCTGGACTTCTGTAATGACAAGAATACCCATTCATATGTCCCTTTTAAACAGTTCTTTCCCTCATCTGTTTCATCATTTCTCCCCTCCTTTTCTGTCTTCCCTCAACCCTGATGCCAGTCCCGTTTTACAATCATGACCCTATACAATATTTGTCCTTTTGTGATGGAGATAATTCACTCAGCATAATGTCCTCCAGTGTCATTCATTTTGCACAATATTTCATGAGTTCCTTGTTTTTCAATGCTGTATAGTATTTCATTGTATAAATATAACAGAGCTTCTCTATCCATTCATTTGTTGATGGGCACCTGGGTTGTTTCCAGCTCTTTGCTATTGTGAACAAAGCCGCAATAAACATGGGTATGCAACTTTAGTACATTTTAAAATAGCAATTCACATTAAATTAATTTTTTGTTGTTGTTGTTGTTAAGTGCCGTCGAGTCGCAGGCGACTCCTTGCAGCCGTATGAAGGAGAGTCCTTGACACTTGGGTGCTTTTCATCCTCTCTCCAGGTTCAGAGAGTTTCTGGAGGCAAGCTATTATGAAAGTGGATGCCACTCCTCCTTCCACATTAAATTCATTATGGCCTGTTAATTCTTACTGACAGCAAAACATTAATTAATATGACTAGATGTGAACATAATCAACGTGAGAATAGGATTTGGAGTTAGGAACATTTTCGTTTACATGTATTAAAACAACATTTTTGGTTGTATGCATTCAAGCATCTTGTTAGCCTCTATGAAGGTCAAATAGCTCATTCCAAAAAACTAGGAACAGTTCCGTGAATTATGGAGGAAGCTCAGTTACTACACATCTTATGAAACAAAACAAATAAGAACTCAAGATGGTTCTGACTCAGAGCAACCCTGTAGGACACAGGAGAACTTACCCATCGGGTTTCCAAGGATGTCATTTTCACTGAGTTTATAACCTTTACGTATGCCGACTATCACATGTCACGGCAGAGGACAGGTTCATGGATTCCAACAGTTCTTCCTTTAGATTAGTACTTGAGATTTGAACCACCAGGAAATCTTGTATAAGATAAATCTAAAGTGTTTTCATTTGTTTCCTGGCACATAAAGGACCATCAGTAATAATTATTTTTATAAAAAAAAAATTTTGCTACACTTTCCTTCATTGACATTATGTTTCATACAATCTTTTCCACATATTGTTATGGGAAGCCAAACTTTAAATGAAAACGCTTGTTCAGGAATTGAAGGAATTACAGATATATGAGTTAGGATTTCTCCTGTGGCAGATCCTAGAAAATGATCTGTTTGCTCCCTGCAAGACAGGAGACAGCAAGGGGCCCCCCACAGAGGGAGTGTTACTTCCTGAGCTAGAGTTCACCCTGAGGCATCAAGGTTAATAATTAAGGGTAAACCAAATTTTTGCATTTGTGAACCCCTCCTTCCTGAGTCAAGCAGAAGGTTTTCAATAGAAAGAGCTTGGCTTCATTTGCATTGACTTCTCTTTGTGATTTACTTCCTGATAATTTTCAATATAGACACAGAGAAGCTTGGCTTGGAGTCTTCAGTCGAGAACAGCTGGCCCCCTGTTTTATGCTCTCTGCTCTATCTCATTCCTGGCTGTTTGTCTCTTTATTAATAATTATGAAATTATTCCATTCTTTGGGACCCTCGGTCTGCAACATATTGTGTTTTATAAAATTAATTACCATTGGACTATGCCCACCATTACTCAGTCTTTTCAGAACCCCACTGAATCTTTCCCATTTCCTTCACCTACTCCATTCACCCACCACACTGGCAGCCCTGTGGTTTTGCCCCTAGTAATCCTCACCTCTTTGCTCCCACCCTTCCCCCATTGATCCCCATACACTAATTACACTTTTATTTTTATAATAATGGCATTTTTCAGTGTTTGTCCCTATGAGACTGAGTTCACTCAGCATAATGCTCTCTAGTCTCTCTCAAGTTATGTAGTATTTTTCAAAATTGTTGTACCTTTGTACTGATAGTATTCCATCATGTGAAGGTACCATTTAGATGTGGTTGAGCATTTGGGCTGTTTCTATGCTCTCGTGATTGGTGAGCATTGGTGTGCAAGTCTCCATTTATATCTCGGTTCTAATTTCCTGGAAGTACATTCCTAGGTCTGGAATAGCTGGGTCATAAAGAGCTTTTATGTTCAACCTTTTGAAGAAATACTAAACTGTCTTCAGGAGTGGTTGTACCATTTTACAATCCCACCAACAGTGTATAAGAGTTCCCCCCACTCCATATCTTCTGCAACAGTTATTGCATGTTGCCCTGATAAATGTTGCCACTGCTATTGGGGTGAGACGTTAACTCCTTGGGGTTTTGATTTGCATCTCTCTTGTTGTCACTGATTTAGGGTATTTTTTTTATGTGTGTGTTGGCCATCGGAGTGCCTTCCTTTGTGAAAAATATTTCCATATCTTTTGCCCATTTTGTAATTGGGTTATTCATCTTTTTCTTCTGGAGGCCCAGGAGTATTCTGTAAACTTTTGTTATGAGACCCTTATCTGAGATGGTATTACCAAATGTTTTCTCCCTAGCTGGTAGATTTTCCCCCCACCTTATTGGAAGACTTTCTCAAGAACCCAGAAATAGACCTATCTATCTGTGGTCAGCAAGATTCTCACTACTGGGCCAATTGGCAACACTATATTAGATGGAGAAGAGATTGAGGTTGTTAGCAATTACAGCTTGCTCAGATCCACAATCACTGAATCGATCCATCTCATCAAGGGTCTTATCCTTCTGCACTGTTCCCCCCCCCCATTCTCCAAAACATGACATCCCTCTCCAAGGAGTGGTCCCTCCTTGCATCATGCCCAAATTATGTCAGACAAGCTTTAGAATCCTTGCCTTCAAGGAGCAGCCTGGTTTCACCCTCTCCAAGACTAACCTGTGTGTTCTCTTATCAGTCCACAGAATAGCCAATACTCTTCTCCAGTACCACAGTTCAAAGGCATCAATTCTCCTATAATTCCTAATCACTGTCCAGCTGTCTGACACATAGTGGCCCAGGTCAGGTGCATCTTAGTCTCCACCCTGACATCACTGTTCTTCAGTGCTCTGGAGAGGTCTCTGATAGCCAACTTTCCCAATGCAATTAGTCTCTTGATTTCCTGGCTGCTGGCACCAAGAGTATTGATTGTAGAACCAAGCAAACTAAAACTGTTAACAATTTCAAGCTCTTCACTATCCATAATGATGCTGCCAATTGGCCCAGCAGTGAGAATCTTTGTTTTCTTAATGTTGAGTTTCTACCCATATTGAAGGCTGGAGTCCTTGATCATCTGCAGCAAGCACTTCAGGTCTTCCTCACTTTCAGCAAGCAGGATTGTGTCATCTGCCTAACGCTAGTTGTTGATGAATCTTCCTCCAATCCTGATGCCACATTCCTCTTCATACAGCCCAGCATCCCAGATGATCTGTTCTGCATATAGATTGAAAAGATATGGAGACAGAATACATTCCTGGAGGACACCCTTTCTGATTTTGAACCATGCAGTGTCTCCTTGCTCTGTTCTGATGACTGTCTCTTGGTTCAAGTATAGGTTTCGCATAAGCACAATCAAATGTTCTGGGATTCCCATTCTTCTCAGAGTCAGCCACAGCTTGTTGTGATCCACACAGTCAAAAGCCTTTGTATAGTCAATGAAATAGAGACAGACATTCCTCTGGTACTCTTTGCTTTCTGCCAAAGTCCATCTAATATTAGCTATAATATCCCTAGTACCTGGAGGCGTGTCAGAAGCTATTGTGGGAGTCCTCTGCTTTGCCTGGTCTTGGCTTGAGCCTGCCTCTTCTAATTCCAGGCTGCAGATCTCTGTTGATGTGTTGCTATAGTCGTTTTTGGATAATTTTCAACATAATCTTCTTTGCATGTCATATTAATCATATTGTTGGATAATTTCCACACTCTGTCGGGTGACCCTTCTTTGGAATGGAAACATATATTGATCTCTTCCAGTCAGTTGGCCAAGTGGTAGTCCTCCAAATTTCTTGGCACAATGTAGTGAGCACATCCAGGACAGCATCTGTTTGTTGAAATATGTCAATTGGCATGCTGTCAATTCCTGGGGCTTTTTTTTTGCCAATTCTTTCAGAGAAACTTGAACTTATTTCTTCATCACCACAGTCTCTTGTTCATACTTTGTTTCATAAAATTCTTCTTTGTCAGCCAATTCCTCCTGGTACACTGACTCTGTATATTCCTTCCATCTCTTTCTAATGCTTCTTGGATCATTTAACATTCTGACCAAAGTATCCTTAAATATTGCCACTCATGACTTGAATTTGTTTTTCAATTCCTTTAGCCTAAGAAATGCTGAGCTAGTTCAGCCCTTTTGATTTTCTGACTCCAGCTCTTTGTACTTTTTGTTATAATACCTTCCTTTGTCATCCTGAGCTGCCCTTTGAAATTTTCTGTTCAGCTCTTTAATTTCTTGATTTTTTTCCCTTTAGCTTTGGCTTCTTGGTGCTCTAATACAATATTCAGAGTCTTATTTGACATCCATCTTGGTCTTTTCTTTGTCTTCTGCCTTTGTAATGATCTTTTGCATTCTTCATGGATGATATTCTTGATATCCTCCCACAGCCAATTTGGTCTTTGTTCATTCATGTTCAAGGCCTCAAACCTATTCCTGAGATTGTTTTGAAATTCAAGTGGGATAGTTTTAAGGTCAACATTTGGTTACTGTTGATTTGATTTCATTTTCTTCAACTTCAGCTTCAACTAGCATATGCTATTCATAGGGTCGCCACAAATCTTACTTAACTGAAGTGCACCTAGCATCATCAACAGCAATAGTAAGAGCTTTTTTAACACCAGCTTAAAGCCATGAGGGTGAAGTGTCTCCAAGAGTTTTTTGGAATCTGTCCTGACTGAGTGATTGTATCCTGCTACCAACTTTTGATGTCCCTAATGAGTGCCATTATTGTGGAAAAAATACGTTATTCCTTATATGGGAATCTGAGAGAAAACTTCTCCAGTGTTCTTTGTATACTAAGGACAGGAGTATAAGTTACAAAAAAAAAGAGAATGTATTCCAAATGTCTTTATAGTAAGCACCAAAACAAATTCTAAGGGTTATGCCTCATGTAATACAGAACTCTATAGTAAGAAAATTCTCAAGTTATTTTTGTAATTGGTAAAAAGAAAAATTAGCTATCAGGCATTTAAATTCTTCAACATGACAAAATGCTTCAGACAAAAGAAGGCTATGTGTTAAGCTAGATTTAAACTAATGTTTAGTCTGTGTATATCAATGGAAATATAACAAATAGTTTAATATAATATCAATTAAATTTTCTGTATGACTTGTTTAAGTCCTTCCAATTTTTCTATCTTGCTTTACACAGTCCTGAGATGTAATGGAACATTGTTCATTATTAATATGCTTTATTTGCCACTTTTGTGGAGTCTCGTGTATATTACAAGACTGTTAGAGAATCCAATGCAGTCTTTAAAATATTTGAAAGACTTTAAAACGTAAAGAGGAAGAGTTGATGTCAATATGATCACATTACAGAATTGCTGAGAGGGAGGATTTTTGCTGGGAGTTATGACGAGTCATGGCTCCTACCAGGGAAGGAGTCCTGCATGTGAAAGTTAGTACAGCATTAGGTATTCTAGTTAGTATTCAGGAAGAGTAATCAAAAGAATGTCAGGTCCTGCTCTTTACAACTTTATTGTGCATCTGTGCATTTTCTGCCCTTTCAAAGCCCTGATTCATGAACTTTTTAGCCAATGATAAAACATATTTCTAGTTTCCCTTGGGATATATTGAAAAACAAACAAAAGAAAGAAGCTTTTAATTTAGTAAATATTGGCTGAAGAATATTTCAAAAACATAATCTTGAGACTTCTGAAGAAGACAAGAATTGTGCCAAGAGAGTTAAATTCTTCAAATAATAAAGTGTGAGGCAAAGAAAATGCTATGAAGTATTGTAATTTTATAATTCAAAATAAAATGCTAGTTAAAAAAGATTCAGATTAGGACTTTAAGTAGCTTTAAAAAGTATATGATATATTAACTAAAAGCAGCAATACAAATGACAAGTACTCTGGTGTATGTTATGCAACCTTTTTCTTCCATGTGATTTGAAAGTTTCCCAATTCTCTTAAGAGATGAACTCATTTATTCACTTACTTTTTTACTAGGCATTAACGGAGCCAGCAATACAAACAGGAATAAAGAGCAGGAGCATTACAGGAAATGGTGCCTTGTTAAAAAAGGAATAAATAATAAGACACATTTACAGGAAATTGCTTTTTTTTTAAAGGAAAGCATTGCCTACAGTTCTGATTTGATATTCCATAGTTAATGTACCAGAGATTGTGGTAAGGAGTTGTGTTGCCAATTCAAAGATAGATGGTTCAAATCCACCAGTTGATTAATGAGAGAAAGATGGGCATCTCCTCCGTGTGATTCCCAGCCTCTGAAAATCTACTGGAGGGTCAGCTATGAGACAATTCCAACTCAACAGCACACAACCACAACAACTACAAATTTAGTAGTTTTAAACCACACTAGTCTATTATCTTCCAGTTGTAGAAGTCATTTATCTGTCTTTGAGCTAAAATCAAGGTATGTGTTGTCAGGGATCTGTTCTTCCCTGAATAGGGAAAAAACTGACTTTAGTTTGCCTTCTCTTTCCTAGTTTCTGGAGGTCCTCTATAGTCAGTCCTTAGACTGTGTCCGCCTGCCAACACGGTTGCTCTTGTCGGTTACCCTCCGTCATTCCCAGTTCCTTACTACCGCATGTGTCTTAGTTGCCATTAAATTATAATCCATAATTACTGATTGATTCTCACAATTCCTCTTCTCATTTTAGCTCTTCTCTCTCTCTCTCTCATCCCTTTCAAACAATCTTACTAATTACACCAGGCACACTGGGATAATCTGGGATAATCTCTTTCTTTTAAAATCTGCTGATTAGCAATCTTAATTCTACTTAATGCTATCTACAATCTTAACATTCTCCCTCTAGTCATCACCCCAACTATCGAACATAGCACACTGACCATTCGGTGGGGGTGAGGAGGTAAGACCATGATTGTGTTTACCAGATATGGTTTTGAAATTTAAACTGTACGGAGTTGTTAGACGCTGTTGAGCTGACTACAGCTCAGAGGAACCCTCTGAAAAGCAGGATGAAACTTGGCTCTACCCTGTGCCTTTCTCACCGTCACCACACTGCTCAAACTCACTCTGTTGAGCCATTTCACTGAGAGACTTCCTTTGTTTTGCTGTCCTTCCAATGGATTTTCCAAAGGACTGGCTCCACCTGGCAAAATGCCAAAAAGGATAAGCCAGCCTGTCCCAATTCTTGCCTCTTTTGAGCGTGCAAATTGTACTAACTCCAAGACAGAGTTCTAAGTTCTTTAGACAGTCTGTTAGTTATCTAACACTGCAGTTCAAAAGAACCAATGTTTCTTGGTCTCTATCAATCTTATCATTTTCATTTGGCCTATGTTTGTAAACTATGGTCTTTTGTAAATAAATGTGGGCCATATGTTATGGTAAGAGAGTCTGAGAAGACATCAGGAAGACACAGTACGTAATCCAAAGTCAGTACTGTTACCCCCTACTAAAATACTATGAAGAGGTAGTACATGAGCTAAATGCAACTCACCATTTGTTCCCACATAGTTTTTGAGCTGAAAATGGCATGCACAATTTAAATAGTTGGAAAAAAAATATAAAAAACCTTGACATCTTATGTGAAAATTGGATAAAATTCAAATATCAATGTTGCGATACAAAGTTTTATTGGAATACAGCCACAACTCATTCATTTACATTTAGTCCCTGTTATACTCATGTAGTACACAATACATTAATTATTTGACTTAATCCTGAAATAATTCAATAAAGAATGTGCTAGCGTTAAACAATCCCATTTGAAAAGTAAAAATACTAAAAATTTTACAAAATATGCCAGAGCCACACAGTCGGAACTCAAAACCAATTTGGTTGAACCTCAAAACTCATACTTTACCCATTGTCACCACATTATTGTTCGGTTATATATTTATGCAAATATTTATGTACACACTCAGACACTGATTAAGACAGCAGGATCTAAAGGAATTATACAGTGCGTTCATTTCCATTTTAATTTTAAATAGATCCTTTTCTGTTATAAGAAAATCAATTTTGAATGACAATAACAAATAACTCACTTGATGCTGCCAACTAGAGTCTGTTTATGCAAACAAAAGGAAAATTTATAAAGAGCCTGTACATTTCCATCTTCTTCTCTTGGACTACTTTCTATCTAAACAGGATGAACGGCCACATTGAGCAGCCCATAGTCTAAACCTCTAGGGAATATTCCTAAAAAACACCTGTGAGGCAGCAGATGTAAATTGAACGAGAAAAGAAACTAAAAGAGCATTAAACAGAGGAAAATTGGCAGGCTGCTTACTAGCCAGAAATTGTGTGGGGGGTTTGCTGCTAAAGTCATAATAGATTAAATGCCAATCATTGAATTATACCAGCAGAACACCCATATTGTCATTAATGTTATGACAAGCACTTACTACTATTGAGTATGAACCATGTTGATAGCTGACTCTCTATTGTGAATCCAAGGCTGTAAAATACATTGGAGAGGATTGCCCATTTTCCTCCAGTGAGTCATGAGTGGATAGGAGCTGTCACAGAGGCAAGGCCTATTCTTCCCTTTTTTTTATTTTATTTTGTTTTGCATACGTTGTGTTTGATTTATACACATTGTTTTTCACACATTCTTTCAATAACATTGTGTTTCTTATGGTCAATCCTGTATCTTCTTTTCTATAAAACTAATTACTATTCATTCTGGACTCCTATCATGACAATAAGTGGGCTTGGGGGAGGGATTGCATAACAATGAAAGAATTTTTCTTTTACTTTTTCAAAGAGAAGAGCAAACTGAGGGGGAGGGTGGGCAGGGAGAAAATGGCAACAATGAATGAATGGAAATCCGAAGTCTCTGAAAACTTTCATTACAATTACTAATAATGATAATAGTAATTAGTATTATTTTTAAAAGTAAAAGTAAAAAGAAAAACCAAAAAACTAATTACTGTTGATCTATGTCCATTATTCCTACTTCTTTTTAAGTTCTCATTACATCTTTTCTAATTTCTTCAACCCCTCCCTCTGCCCACAAAACTCTGTGATCCTGTGATTTCCTGCCCTCAGCCACCTTTCTCTTTCCCTTCCCCCACTGGACTTTTATACACACCTTACTACTTAACTTGCTATTTTTATAAGAATAGTCTTCTGCAGTATTAATCACTGTGAGACTAAATTAGTTCAGTCAGCATAATGCTTTCTAGGTTCTCCCATGTTAAATAGCATTTTTTTAAATAGTTACTTTTGAGTGCTACATAGTATTCCACTGTGTAAATATACTAAAATTTATCAATCCATTCATTTGTTGATGAACATTTGGTTGTTTCCATTTTTTTGCTATTGTGACTACACTCCTATGGACATTGTTGTAAAGATCTCCATCTGGGTCTCAAATCTCCTTTCCTTGTAGTATATTCCTAGCAGTAGAATAGATGGGTTATACAGAGTTTCTATTTTCAGCTTTTGGAAAAAACACCAAACTGCCTTCTACAGTGGTTGTACCATTTTACTTTCCCACCATCCTTATATGAAAGTTCCATATTCCACAACATTATTGCTTGTTATTCTGTTTGTAATTGCTACTGGGTTGGGATGGTATCTCATTGTGGTTTTGATTTGCATCCCTCTGATTGCCAGTGGTTTTTGGAGCATTTTTTCATGTGTTTTTGGGGGTTTTTTTTGTTTTGTTTTGTTTTTGTCATCTGCAAAACCAAGGGCAAACATCATTCTAAATGGAGAAAGACTAAAGACATTTCCCTTGCAAACAGAGACCAGACAGAGATGGCCACTTTCACCACCCCTATACAATATTGTATGGGAATTACTTGCTAGGGCAATATGATAAAAGAAGGAAATAAAAGACATCCAGATAGGAAAAGACGTGGTAAAACTACCATGACAGGGAAACAAAATGATAGTGTAAACAGAAACCACCAAGGACTCAATAAAAAATCTGTTACTAGAATGATGGGATACAAAATCAATGTACAAAAATTAGTGGGATTTCTCTGTAGTAACAAAGAAAGCACAGATGCAGAAACTAAGAAAGCAATGCCATTTATGATAGCCAACCACAACTGAGATACTTGGGAATAACTCGAACTAGAGACTCAAAAGATCTGTATAAAGAAAACTACAAAACACAACTGCAAGATAAAAAGAAAAATGAGACTTGAATAAATGGGAAAATGTTCCCTGTTAATGAATAGGAAGACTCAATTCAGTGAAAATGACAATCCTACCAAAAGCAATTTTCTTGTTTAATGCAAACCTAATACAGATACAAAATTCATTTTTCAAAGAAATAGGAAAGGCAATTGGCAAATTTATTAGGAAAGGAGACTAAAAGAGCAAAACACTTCTGAAAAACAAAAATTAAGTTGGAGGCATAGCACTCCTTGATCTCAATGCCTTCTGTTTGTTGTTGTTGTTGTTGTTATATACCATCAGGTCAACTGTGACACATAGCAACCCTATATAAAATAGTTCTAAATCCTGCCCTATCTTGAGCCAATCTCATTGACTCTAACACATCTACCCTCATTACTCCAGTTACTGTGCCAATCTATCTCATCCAGGGTCTTCCCCTCTTTTGCTGTTCCTCCACCCTTCCAAGCATGATGTCCTTGTTTAAGGACTGGTTCCTCCTGGCCACGTGCCCAAAGTATGTGAGATGGAGTTTTAAAATCCTTACCTCCAAGAAGCAACTTGGTTTCATCCTCTCCAGGACAGACCTGTTTGCTCTTTTGGCACTCCATGGTATGTTCAATACTCTTCTCCAGCATCACAACTCAAAGGCATCAATTCTCCTTCCAATCTTTATTCATTGTCCAGATTTCTGATATATAAAAAGCATTGTGAAGATCATTGCCTGGATCAGGCGCACCTTAATCTTTAGATTGGCATCATTGCTCTTTAGCATTCTGGAGAGGTTCCTGACAGCAGATTTTCCCAATAAAATGAATCGTTTGATTTCCTGACTGCTGCTGCCAAGAGTGTTGATTGTGGGACTGAGTAAACTAAATTGTTAATAATATCAGCCTCTTCTCCATTTATCATGGTGCTGCCAATTGGCCTAGTGGTGAGAATCTTTGTCTTCTTATTATTGAGCTTCAGTTCATGTTGCAGACTGCAGTCCTCGACCTCCTGCAACAAACGTTTCAGGTCCTCTTCAGTTTCAACAAGCAAAGTTCTGTCATCTCCATAACACAGCTTATTTTGGGATCTTGCTCCAATTCTGATGCCACATTGCTGTAATAATTAAAACAGCATGGCACGGATACAAAGACAGACACCTAGACCAATGGAACAGAATTAAGAACCCAGAAATCAACTCATCTAACTATGGTCTACTGGTATTCCAAAAGAAAACAAAAACTGTCAAATGGGGAAATGACAACCTATTCGACAAATGGTGTTGGCAAACATGGACTACTACCTGCAGAAGGCAGAAACAGGATCCACATCTCTTATCACACACAAAAATCACCTCAAGGTGGATCAGAAATCTAAAGATCATAAGCGATTAAAATGGGTCCAAACTTAGAAGCCCAACCCTATGGTATAAATAGACTTGCAAATACAGCCAGAAATGCATAGACAGCAGAGGATAATATCAATGAATGGCACCTTCTAAAGATTACATCATTATGTGCATCAAAAACTTAAAACGTGGTGAAAAGAAAAACTACTGACTGGGAAAATGCATTTGGCAATGCCATCTCAGACAAGGATCTTATAATGAAATTTTACAGAATACCCCAGGGCCTCCACAAGAAAAAGACTTATAATCCAATTACAAAATGGGCAAAATGCATGGAAAGACTTTTCACAGAGGTAAAAACTTTCAGAGTTACCAGCATAACTCCCTACAGAGAATACCACTGGAATTCATTCATTTTGTAGTTTAACTATTGGTGGAACTATTCATGAAGTTTTTCCTCACTCCAAACACTCTTTCTCATATAATCTTCTGAGAAAAGTACTCAAATCCAGAAATTAAGAAAATATTCTAATCAAATCTTGTTAATTAACTGGCACTCAAATAATTTTGTGATACATTTCCTAAAACCAAAAAGGCACATACTGAAGAAATTCATGATTTCCTTGATGAATGTCGTTTGAGATGGTTCACAAAACTGACACATACATATATCAATAGCTTTATTAAGTGTTTTAATATCCTTTTTTATCATTCCCACAGCAGCCGTGTGAACTCTTTCTGCCATTTGAAAATGAGCTAAAAAGGAAACAAAAGTCACCACAGACATTTTTTATAATCATTAGTCACTATCATTAGTTATATCCTTCTCCTTTTTCTCTTCTGCCTGGCTTCTGTACTTCTTCCTTTTTACTTCTTTGTATGACTTACTTCAGCAAAATAGAACACAAGCTGTAGGATGTCAGAAAAGGTTTATAATCTGCTTCAACTATTGACTTGCTCTCTGTGCTTCTGTCATTGTAAGAATTGTACCCCTGGCTGTAGTGAGTTAAATCCACAGAGCTAACCCAGGCGGTCCACAGTCTATAGGTAGGGACAAAAGTATAACTTTCTATGTTATTGAAATGTTATGCTTAATTGTGATGTAGCAATATGTGACTTGTACAGAAATGGGGAAGGATACTATACAACAGCACATGCAATTGCAAAAAAAAAAAACCAAAAACCAAAACAAAACACAACAACAAAACCCCCAAAAAACCACACACAAAAAAAACCCCCTGAAGGATAAAGTATTATATATGATATTAGGTGGCTTTTAACAAAACCCTGTTATAATAAGAAGACATTCAGTTAAAAAAAGTTCCTTATACTTACTTGAATAGAGAAAATACATTTTTTGAGACAGAACTTTATATTATGAGCCAAAAGCTTTATTAAGGCACTACAAGATAGGGACAAGACCAATCAATAATAAAACAAAAGAGAAAAATGCTGTGGAAAATGCATAAAATCTTAAAAGATTATATAAAAAGTCTAAAAATTTGATGGAGAGGGGGAAAAAAAGCCAGGTCTGATCAAACCAGTGGTGTGTCAATTTGTATTAAACCCAATCACGGATAAGTCCTCTGAATGTTTTAGTAAGACAGGGACTCAGAATAAATTCCAGATTAAGCCTGTCACTATACTTGTTTTGTTATTGTTGAGTGGTGTCGAATTGAGTATGCCATATAGTGAGCTTACAAACAATAGATCTGAACGCTGTTTTATCCTGTGCCATCCTCACACTTCCTGACACACTAAAGCCTATTGAGGCAGTTACTGTGTCAATCCACCTGGTTGAGGGTCTTCCCTTACTTCACTAACCCTCCACCTTTCTGAGCATCATATGCCTCTCCAAGGAACAGCCCCTCCTAGCAACATGCTGAAGAGTGTGAGGTGAAGCTTTGTCATCTTTGTTTTCAAAGAGCACTCTGGCTGCATTTTCTTCAAGACATATTTGTTTGTTCTTTTGGCAGTCCTTGGGATGTTCAGTGCTCTTCTCCAATACCACAGCTCAAGGCCATCCATTCTTCTTTTGTCATCCTACCACAGCTCAAGGGCATCCATTCTTCTTCTGTCATCCTTATTCATTGCCCAGCTTTCAGATCCAATACCACAGCTCAAGGGCATCCATTCTTCTTCTGTCATCCTTATTCATTGCCCAGCTTTCAGATGCATAGCAAGTGATCAGATATGCCATGGACTGAATCAGATGTACCTTATTTCTCAAACCAACATCATTGTTCCTCAACAATTTGGAGAGGTCTCTAACTTCAGACTCTCCCACTGCAATACAACTCCTGATTTCCTGACTGCTTGTACCACAGATGTTGATTGTGGATCCAAGTAAGTTGAAGTAGCTATGCCAGTCTTTGATAAAACTGACTGGTAACAAAACTATTGGAGTAGTTCCAACAGAGCATCAGTGTCTCTCATATACCTGACAGAAGATCATCATGATTTGAAAATTATTTGACAGTTGTAGATATATTTTTAATATTACTGAACATCTGGAGCTCTGGCGACTTAGTGACAAGAAGCTGTGTTACAATCTCAAAGGCATGCGGTCAAGGTCACCAGCCGTTCCATGGGAGAAGGATGGACAATCTCCTTCTGTACAATTAACTGCCTCTGAAAACCTGCCAGAGGGTCAACTATAGGTCAGTTCTGACTTTACATACCCAACAACAACAATAGACATCTAGTAGATTTTGTTTAGGCCAAGCAATGTACATAGAAAATTATTCTGTAGGTCACAGTTCTCCAAAGTACCATTATTTTTTTAAAAAAGAGAGAAAAAAAAGGATAGAGAAAATCAAACCCCACTTTCTGACAGAACTTGAGAACTTGAAAGAATTATGAGTGTTACTGATGGGGATATATACATGGATATGTTTATTAATATACATATACAACAAGCCCATAACTTTTCAAGAGATCAGTGTTAGTAAAAGTGGCACCTGCCCACACCAGAAGAGAATGAGATTGCTTGAAATAGAAAAATAACTTCTTCAGATCCAGTGTGGAAAAACAATGTAGTATACAACCTCAGTAAGTAAACCAGCATAAAATAAAAAATTGTAAGAAAAATTAAAAATAATAAAACATTAGGAAACACAAAAAAACTAAAATAAAATAACTTCTTCAGGAAGTAGATAAAGGAATCCAATCAACATAGTTTTAGAAATTATCAAAGGAAGATTACTGGAAGAGGGAAATCCCAGAAGGTGCAGTCAAGAGCAGTGAAGAACCATAGATCCGGCTGAACTGAGGCTTCATCAAGGAATAATTTCTATTTTCACAGTAGAAAAAAATCTGGAAATAGGATCTTAAAAGCATTAAAATCTGGGAACTAACATTTTAACTTCCTTTATTTACATTTAAGAAAGGAGGGTTCATTGTCTCTATCGTGTTCCCTGCTCAACATTTCATGCTGAGTTTTTAAGAGGAGAGACATGTAGCTGGTTTACTTCAGTTTTCCGTATCAAGAAACTGCATCTGAACCTACTCAATCGTAACAAGGAACTTTGAGTATGGTTTGAAGAGGAACGAATATTCTTTTTTATGTCCGAGGAGTAGAGTGAGTGTTTCTGACAATTGGAATGATGATAATCTGTCTCTACATTTCCACCTTGGCTGCCTAAGTAGAGCTCATGGATAAAGAACATTTAGTGAAAAGAATGCCAGGAATTGGGTCCTTTCTTTCCCCCAGTCACTTTTCCTTGTCAGAGAAGCCCCAGTAAATTTTCTTAAATACACACACACACACACACACACACACACACACACGTACATATGTATTTTATACATGTTGCAAGGAGGGACCGGTCCTTGGAGAGGGACATCATGTTTGGGAGAGTGAAGGGATGGCGCAGGAGAGGAAGACCTTTGATTGATGAGGTGGATCGATTCAGTGATGGGGGCAGTGGGAAACAGTATGTCGGAGACAATGAGGTTGGCACAAGATAGATCAGGGTTTAGGACTCTTGTACATAGGGTCACTATGAGTCGCAAGCAACTTGATGGCACATAACAACAATAACAACTGATTCACTTACAAAGTTAATATGCATTGCGTGTCAAACTATTCCTCATTCACATTGTGATTCATACAATCATGCCTTACATTATGCTTTATAAAAATTAATCACCATTGACTCTACCACAATTACCCTCTTCAGATCCCCACCAGATTTTTCTCTTTCCTTTACCCCCTCCCTCCACTCACCAAATTGTGCAACTCTATGATTTCATCTCTACCATCCTCATCTTTATGCTTCTACCACAGCCCCCATTGGGTCCCATACACGGCTCACCAGTCACTTTTCTTGAAAAGAGAAATACAAGTTTCTCTGTTTCTTTCTTATGTACAAGCATAACATTGCACCTGATTAATTCAAGAACTGTAACTCTTTCTAGTAGGAAAATAACAGGGCCTTTCCCAGCCATGGTAAGAGAGAAGTACACAAGGACTATCATCTTTGCACTGGCATTGAGGGTTAAGCACCAGTGATGGGAGAATGAACCCTACAGTTGAGTGCCATCCCACTTTATCTATCTTCCTGTTGTCCTATACGCTGTTGGAGTCTCTGTCTTATGTGTGTTCTATTAGTGACTTCAAAGCTTGGTATGACAGATAATTCTGGAGTGACATCAGCCCAACTGCAGGAGCTAAAATATGTTTAAGTAGAGCAAGTTTTACGTTGTTGTTGTTGTTGTTGTTGTTGTTGTTGATTGTCCTCGAGTCAAGCACACTCATATTAATATCTCTCAAAAGACTCTAAATTTTAGATGCTTTCATTTTCACTCACATAAATTGTTAATACTAAACCTCAAGAGAGCTAAATTAAATACTTAAACATTAATCATTAACAAATGATTTTTTAATTGTTTTCTCCTCACATGATGACTTGTTTTTGTTTTGGAGCATTTTTTAAATTTAAATTTTATTATTTTTTTATGTGTGTGTACCATCAAATCAGATCTGACTGGTACAGGAGGAGATTTTCCCTCCTTCTCCAACAGAGCATCTGGTGGATTCAAACCACACACCTCTGGAATTGTGGTGCAACTTCTTGCCACTAAACCAACAGAGCTCACTTGCAAGTTATTTATAACAAATTTAAAATTACACACTGATATGTAGAGTCTAAATAAAATCTTCTTGGGAATAAAAATTTACTTTTATGTATAATTGGTAGATTTATATACTAATATGCTTGGAGGAATTTGTGTTAAAATCTGAGGATCATGAATATATTTTAGATATGATGACCACAACTGGTTAATACCTACAAAGAAAAAAAAAATACACATTTTAGAATTTGATGTGCCACATACCACTTCTGTGGCCTGAAATACATATTTAACTTCCCTGAATATCACTATCATTTACTCTAAAATAGGTTAGATATTCAATGCCTGGGAGAGTTACTATGAAATGGATTACTATGGTGTATGTAAAGTTTCTATTGAACAGTAAACTCTCAAAGATTTAATTTCACACTTTTCCCCCTATGAACATTTGCATGCATTTTTCTCATTTATTCTAAAAAGAATTGTTTATGTGACATTAAACACAAAGTTGGGGATTTTTAGATAGGATTTCTTGGATCTGTGGTCTTTGGACATGCAATGCTAAATTCTATTCACTCCTATTTCTTAACTGTTTTATTGCTGTGGTGCAGTTCAGGAATATTCAACTAGTTTTCCTTTGTGATAATTCTTTCTTTGATTAATCATAATAGCTTGGCAGAGAATAGGTAAACTATTAAGACAGGACATTAGAAACCTCTGCTAGCCGAGTGGTTTCCTTCTCCTTTTTCTGTCCTCTTCTTCCTATACTTTTTGCTTTTTGAACATTTATACATATCTTTCTCAGATATCTTTCTGAATTTTGCAATAATGATCTTATTTAGTATTTGTCCTTATGAGACTGAGTTAGTTCACTCTGCACAATGTTCTGTAGACTCTCCCATGTTATAGAACTGTAAAAAGAACCTCCCTCACAGCATTAGACCAGTGTTACAAAGTTATCAGCCCTGGCAATATTGGCCTTCCTCCAACCTTCAAATTGTTCAACAAACTTGGACAGAGACTCTTAGCTTAGCTTGGGCTTTGTCCCCATGGCGAGTAGCAGCGAGGTCCATCTCATGTCAAGTCTCTCTGGTCCTCTGCTTCCATTATGCTTACAACTGCTGTAGGTATAACTGGAACAAGAACACCTGGTCCTCAAGGATGTCCTACATTCTCTTGCATCTCTTCTCCACTAGTGGGGAAGGTCTCTTCTTCTGCTGGATTGCTCAATGTGATGGCAAGACTCTCCAATCCTCTTGTGGATAGGCTAACCCATCCTATTTTTATAGTTCGTCTTTCTACATGGCAAAGTCAAGCAATGGCTAAGAAAGTCATAATGAAAGATAAATTCCACAATACTATTTTACAGAAAGGTTGTTTCTTAGTGCTGTATAGTATGCCATTGTGTAAATGCATGACAATTTCTCAATCCATTAGGTTGTTGGTGGGGATTTGGTGTGTTTACATTTTCTTGCTATTGTGCATAATGCTACTTTGAATATAGGTATATATTTATACCAGTTTGTGTTTGAGTTCTGACTTCCAGGAGATTAAATGGATGAATGGAACCTTTTGTAACTCAAGTCCCTTAATTAGTAAATTAGTAAAACTATATATATATATTCCAGTGGGGAGAAAAAGAAAGCCTACAGACTGTAACAAAACATTTGGTAATGATGTTTCAGACAAAAATATCACAACTAAAGTTTATAGAATACTATAAAATGTCCACAAAAAAACCCACTAATTACCAAATAACAAAATGGGCAAAAAAAAAACCCCATGAAAAGACTCTTCACAAAAGAAAACATTTGCATGGCCAATATACTTATGTTGTTTCGTGAAATTCTTCCAGTTTCTGTGTCTTCCAGTTTCTTTTGGTGCAATGACTCTGTATACTCTTTCCATCTTCTTTTAATGCTTCCTGGGTGATTAAATATTCTGCCCAAACCATCCTTAAGTATTGCACCTTGAGGCTTGAATGTGTTCTTCAGCTCCTTCAGCTTAAGAAATGCTGAACAAGTTCTACCCCTTTGATTTTCTGACTCCAACTCTTTCCATATTAAAATATTTTACTTTGTTTTCCCACACTGCCCTTTGAAAACTTCTGTCCAGCTCCTTAATTTCTTGATTTCTTCTCTTTGCTTTGGCTTTTCGGTGCTATAGTGAAATACTCAGAGTCCTTTCTGACATCTATCTTGGTCTTTTCTTCCTTCTCTGTCTTTTCACTGACCTCGTGCATTGTTCCTGGATGATGTTCTTGATATCCTTTCATATATCATCTGTTCTTTGCTCATAGTGTTCAAGACTCCAAACCTGCTTCTGAAATCGTTTTGTAATTCATGTGGAATAGATTCAAGGTCAAATTTTAGTTTCCGTGGATTTGATTTAATTTTCCTTAGCTTCACCTTGAACTTGAATATGAGGAGTTGTTGGCCTATTCCACAATCAGCACCTGACCTAGTTTTCATAGCTGATATTGAGCTTCTCCAGCGATTGTTTTCACAGGTGTAATCAATCTGATTCCTATACATACCATCAGGTGAAATCTATATGTATAGCCTGTGCTTATGTTTCTTATAAAAATATTTACAATGAATAAATTATTGAGCATACAAAATTCTATGCATGGTTCAAAATCGGGAATGGTGTGTGTACGTCAAGGCTATACCCTATCTCCATATTTTTTCAATCTATATTCAGAATAGATTATCCAGGGGGTTGGACTCTGCAGAGAAATATGGCATCAGGATTGGAGGAAGACTCATCAACAGTTTGTGTTATGCAAATGACAAAACCCTCCAGGAGGTTGTGTCATCTGCATAATGAGGAGGACCTGAAGCACTTGCTGCAGAAGGTCAAGGACTGCAGCCTTTAATATAGATTGAAGCTCAACATCAAGCAGCTAGAACAAATATTCTCACTACTAGGCTGATTTGCAGTGTCATGATAGACAATGTAGAGACTGAGATTGAGATTGTTTACGGCTTCAGTTTGCTTGTCCCCACAATCAACACTCTTGGTACCAGTAGCCAGGAAATTAAAAGATTAATTGCATTGGGAAATTCTCCTGTCAGAGACCTCTCCAAAGTACTTAAGAGCAATGATGTCAGTCTGAAGACTAAGGTGTACCTGATTCAGGCCATGGTCTTTGCAATTAAGTGCTATGCATCAGAAATCTGGACAATGACTAGGGATGATAGAAAGAAAACTTTGAGCCTTTGAGCTGTGGTGCTTGAGAAGAGTATTGAATATACCATGGACAGGTAGAAGAACAAATAGGTTCATCCTGGAGAGGATCAAACCAATCTGTTCCCTGGAAGCAAGGATTCTGAAGTTTCATCTGACATGCTTTGGACATGTTTTATGAAAGGACCAGTTCTTGGAGAAGGACATCATGCTTGGGAGGGAGGAGTGACAGTGCAAGAGAGGAAGACCCTTGATGAGATATAGGATTCAGTGACTGGGGTAGTAGGGGTAAGTGTGTCAGAGACAATAAGATTGATGCAGGATAGAACAGGGTATAGGGCTGTTGAACATAGGGTCGCTATGAGTCGCAAGCGACGCGACGGCACATAACAACAACAACAACAACAACAACAGTGGCATAGAGGTCAAAATCTCCGAACTGAAAGAGAGGTCTGTAGTTTAAACATGCCAGGTGATTTGTGGGAGAAAGATTTGACAGTCTATTTCCATAAACATTAACATTCAAAGCTCAGCACCCCAGTGCTGACTCTCCAGTGGGTTTTCAGAGGCTGTAAATCACATGGGAAGAGATTGCCCAACTTTCTCCCGTGGAACATCTGGTGAATGTGAATTATATGTCTTTAAGTTGGCAGCACAACTCCTTACACAGTAGGCCACTAGAACTCCTACGAATTTTACTACCTTGTAAACTCTGTGAGGTAATTTTGCCCTGTCCTAAAGAATCATTCTGAGTGAAAAATACTCAACAGCAATGGGTAAAGTTTCTCAGAAATATTACCAGTAAAAACCAACACACTATAATATTCAAACAAGAACACCTCACTTGACCAAAGATAATAGTGCATCTACAGTTCTGTTTCCTTGATTCTAAAAAGGATGCTAATTAAGTGAATTGAGCTAATTTTCCCAGTTTTTATGTATCTTGAAATACATTATATTTAAAATTAGAGAAGTATGAGAGGAGAAGGGCAAAGGACATGCACAAAAGTACAGCTTCATGGGCTTTAAAATGGCCTTTATCTTATTTAGAATTCAATAAGCAAAGAGGTTAATTACAATATCTTACATAGTCAATGCAGGGTTCTTAAATGTGAACGTGAGATTACCACAAAAGTTAAGTTGTTCATAGTAAATTCTTCAAATCCGCAGTTTGCATTTGGCAAATTTCTTTTTGGTATTTATGATATTATAGTAAGCTTGAATACAGATTATATAGATTGGATATAGCAGTCTTGAATGTAGATGATATAGATTTTATATTATAGCTTGGATGTATATCATTTCAAGAAGTCTTTACTTAGGTCTAGTTTCTTTTGACTGTAGTAAAACAGACAACTCACATTGTGCATGCAGTAAACATACAAGTTCCACTTCTCTTAGAGTCTTTGATAACCATCTTTATTATTGAAGCAAAATATTCAAACAAAAATGTGTGATCTGTTAAGGGACAGTGATGTAATAGCTATGCTGCATACTATATGCATTCTTTGGGTTACTTGATAACCATTTCTCACAAAGAATGAAATTAAATTCACGCAGAAGTCATAACTTTCCAAGCAACTATTACAGAACTATAGAGAAATGAATCCACATAATCTCATTCCTCTATGGTCAAATCAGCCCACACAAGGCTTCTTAGAAGTGTGCTTATTGAACACAATAAAAGATGATATGGGAATTTTTCTTAAATCTTTCTTTTCTCTCTACCTTTTTTATTGAGACGTTTGCCTACCTTTTTGGCAAACAATTACAGATGACAAACTATTGTACTAGTATGTCATGAATAGCTAAAGACTACACTGAGAGAGACATGAATAATGCCCAGAATATTCCATCCAATCTTCTAATACAGTATTACTATTAATTCATTCTGGAATTATAAGACATTAATAAGGTACATAATTATAGTAGTAGTTTTCTGTAATGCTATAATGTCATATAAATGTTAGGATTGCTTTTTTCAGATGAGGAAAGAGAAAAGTTTCCCTTAGTGTGAGCTTAATCATCAATGAAAGAGTTATTCCAATTGCCCTCCCAAAGGCTTCTCACTGAACATAGTTGGAAGAAAAAAATTCCGAACCAAAATATGTTCTCTACATATCAGCAAAAAAATGGTATAAATGTATGTGTCTCAGAAATAGCCTTTAAGTTATAAAGAGGAATTATCTAAGGGATTTGGGCATATTCTGGTAAATATAGAAAAAGAAAGCTAGAACTGTGCTTTACTTTTTGTCATAAACATGAAAATACTTAATTTTAAGTTAACACCAGTGAACCAAAAACCTTATGTTAATAATCAAAGCCTTAAATATTTTTAAATCTGTGCTATCATATGCTAGGTTTTTTGAAAATGCCGGACATCTGTATGAACTCCCACTGGGGATAGGGGGACAAGCAAAAACACAAATGATCAGAGTTGCCTATCCTCTTAAAGTCTAGGAAGAGCATTGTACTCGTCTAATCTCAGTCATCAATAGTTGCTCCTAAGTGAGTAAAGCTGTCATGTTAAGGTTAAAACTCTCTAGGGGCTGGTTACTTGATGCAATTCAGGGGCGGGGGGGTTGGGAAATAGAAACTCATTGACATTGAGTAAAATCTTACTCAGAGCTGACCCTCCAGTGGGTTTTCAGAAACTGGAAACTTCACAGGAGGACAATGTTTCTTCTCCAGCACCACTGATGATGCGTTTGAGACACGAGAAAGACCACCTTTGGGTTAGCAGTGTAATTCCCATGAACTACATCTCCACAGATACTCGTGAAGGAAGTCTAAACCATACTCAATTTCTGATCCCAAATATGTCTTTTCCTGAAAATTAAACATGTACTACAATTATTTTTCAATGATAAAATATTTAAAAGAGCTTTAGAGTCACATAACAAGTCCAACTAAATATTACTGTTTCTGAAATAAAAAGTTGCTTGTATAAAGCAGCCCATGTTGCTTTAAGGTAAAGGTCTGCCTTAAACCTTAATAATGAGGGTATCTGGTAGTTTGTTGTTGTTGTTGTTGCCTTTGAGTTGAGCACAACTCATAGAGACCCTGTGAACAAAAGGCTTGAAGCCACTCTGCAAGTTCATAGTGTTTCCAGAGGCATGTTATTTAGGAAGTGGATGCCACTCCTGTGTTACCAACCCCAAGACATGCAGTTTCAATCCATCAGGTCTTCATAAAAGAAAGATTGGCAGTCTTCTTCTTTGAAATTCATTGCCTCTGAGAACCCACTGGAAGGTCAGCTATAAGGTTCTGACTCAACAGTACAACATCATACCTTAATGATGTGTTCTTCACCTGTTGGGGAAAAAAATCTCACAACAAGTTTTGTAAAGAGATCAAAACAATAGTTAATATTTTTTGTCAGGTGCCTTTTGCGTTGAGTACAACTCTCAGTGATCCTATGAACAACTGGGCTCAATACTGTCCTATTCTGTGCTACTCTCACAATCTCTGATGCACACAAGCTCAATGCTGAAGTCATCATGACAAACCACTTGGTTAAGGCTATTCCTCTCTTTTGCTGCCCCTCCACTTTCCCAAGTATGATGCCCCTCCAAGGAATACCTTCAACATGGCCAAAGTATGTGAGATGATGCCTCATTGTCTCTCTCCAAGGAGCATTCTGGGGGAAACCTCTATGCGATGTACCTATTTATTTTGGGAGCAATCAATTCAGCTCTCTTCTTCAATACTACAATTCCAAAGCATTAATTTTTCTTTTGTCATCCTTACTCATTGTCTAGCTCTCAGATGCACAGAAAGTGACTAAAAAGACCACGGCCTGAAATAGGTTTACCTTAGTCCTCAAACTGGCATAATTACTCCTCAAGAATATGGCGAAGTCCCTGACGACAGATTTTCCCACCAGAACTTGATGTTCCAGGACTTGATGGCCTAGTTAAAATATTTCAACAGATGAATGAAGCACTGAAGATGCTCTTTAGTCTATATCAGAGTGTTTGGAAGACAGCTTCTGCTAACAGACTGGAAAGGACCATATTTGTGACCATCCTGAAGAAATACGTGGGACTCATCAGACAATATCAGTAATCTTGTATGAAAATAAAATTTTGTAAAAGATAATTCAAAATCAGAGATTAAAGCCAAGTCAGAAGAACATATAGTATGGGGGATATCTTTGCTCATTTCAGATGGAGCTCAGGTAAAAGGAAAGAACATCAGAGAGATCAGAAGAAAGACAACAGATTACATTTTCTCCAAGACAGATTTATTTGGGTTTGTGCGATCCTTAGGATATTGAATATGATATTCAATTCTCTGTCAATATCATGATTCAGAGACATGGGCTTTTCTTCAATATTCATTACTCATTATCCAGCTTTAGATGTATGAGAAGTAACTGGAAATATCATGGCTTGTATCAAATGTATTACAGTCTTCAAACTGAGATCCTCAAACTTTATCACTCTAATGAAGTCCTTGGCAGCATATATTGCTAGTTTTTCTTCTTCTATGATAACATTGCATTAAAATCTCCTCCCATATGATTTACTGCCTCTGAAAACCTGCTGAAGGGTCAGCTATATGTCGGTTCTGACTCAACGGTAAACAACGATAACGCAACAATCCTAGCCTATAGGGAGTTTGCAATTAGTCCAGTGATGAAGACTGTGTTTTCTGGATGTGATGTAATTGATATTGAAAGCTATAATCTTTGATCTTTTGCATTAATGCTTCCAGTGTTCTTCATTTTCTACAAGTTGATTGTTTTCTCTGCATAGCGTAGTCTGTGAGGCTTCCTCCAGTCTTGATGCCTCATTCTTATATATCCCAGTTTCCTAAATGCTTTTATCATTTAACAGATTGAATAAGTAAAGAGAAAGGATAAAACCTTGACACACAACTTTCCTGATTTTAAACCATACAGAGTTCTGTTTTATTCAAACAACTGCTTCTTAGTTTATATAATTTTCATAGTAGCACAATTAATTGTTGTGAGATTCTCATTCTTTTAAAGTTATTCATAATTTGGCAGGAAATAACACAGAACTGAAATACCAATAAACATCAAAGACTACAAGCTTTGGTAAGGATTAAACATAAAGAAAACAAAATCCTCACCACTGTCTAATAAGCATTATAATAATAACTGAAAAAATATTGGAGTTATCAAACATTTCATTTTACCTGGAAAAGGAAGGTCTATGGAAGTAACAGACAAGAATTTTAAGCATGTATTGCAATGTTCAAATCTGCTGTAAAATATCTCTTCAAAGCACTAAAAATTAAAAATGTCTCTCTGCAGATTAAAATCTTTCTGGGCCTTCATATTTGATGGATAATTTTGCTGGGTACAGTATTCTTGGTTGACAGTTGTATTCTTTGAGTGTTTGATATATGTCCTTCCATTCCCTT
>NW_006399764.1:6973159-6986504 GCF_000299155.1 Elephantulus edwardii | reverse complement strand
ATTATAGAAAAAAAAATCTTTCTGGGCAATGGTCTTTTCTGACTTGATGGGAGACAACAACACAACAATCCTAGTCTAGAGGGAGCTTTGCTATTAATCCAAAGGTCAAGCTTCTCTGGTAGTTATAATCCAGCTCTGGTATTGCAGAAGAAAGATGGGCAATCTTTCCCAATGTGCTTCACAGGCTCAAAAATCCATAGGATGGTCAGCTTTTACTCAGTTCTGATTTCACAGTGACAAATTTGAGTTTTTGTATGCATGTGGAAAATGCATAATCAATAAATAAGGCTGAAGAATAATTAATGCCTTGGAATATGGTCTCGATGAAGAATATTAAATACATCATGGACTTCCAGAATAATGAACAAATCTATCTCACATACTTTGGAAACGTTACCATGAAGGATCAGCATCTGGATAAAAGTATCATGTGTTGTAAAGTAGAAGGTCTGTGAAAAAGAGGAAGACCCTCAATGAAACGTATTAACATGGTACATGCAACAATGGTCTCAAACCTAGAAATTTTGGTGGGTGTATGGCATGATTGCGCTTGCATCTTATTCTGCTATAATCGTCCGAGAAAACTCTCTGGCCCCTAAAAACACCATCAAATAATAAAGATTGCAATTTAAAAACTGTGATGATTCAGATAATCTCAGGATATCAATCAAATTAGGAGCATGTCAAGTAAGAATAAGAATACATTTTTTATTAATTCCTAAATTGCTTTACTTATTTTACAAATTTAAGTCACTACATTGACAACCAAAGGAAAAGGTCACTTGAGGTTGAGGCAAATATGGACTGGCCAGACAAACGTAAACTTATAAACACCAGTCTTCTTTGGGGTAATTTATTTAGGCTTGATATTTGTGCTTTATGTCATGTATTATGAAGTGAAGCAGAACATCTTGAATTTTCTTATTGCAAAGTTCCCTTTAAGAGGAAACACAAAACAAGTCTTGCATTAGGTTTGGAATTTGCAGTGCATGATGGGGCAGTATTAAGTATCCTCTGGCTGATCTGCAAGTAGTAAAATTAAGTTGTTTGCAAAGTTGTGTGTTTTCTTTTTTGGCCAAGGCAAATGACATGATCCAAAACTAATGGACTAATGGCTTAGGCCCTAGGACATTAGCCCAAAATGGCTTGTAGATGTCACTTCAAGCAAATCACTTAAATATTCTGTGCTTTAATCTCTCCATTTGCAAAAGTTGTGTCTGTATACCTCTATGCCTTTGCCAGGAAGCTCTGGTGGCTTATTGGTAAGAAGCTGCAGCACAATTCTGAAGGCACACTGAATCCACCAGTTGCTCTGCAGAAGAAAGATGGGCCTCTGAAAACCTGCCAGAGGTCAGCTACAGGTCGTTCTAACTGTACAGTACACAACAACAACAGTAACAATGACTTTACCTTCTAGGAGTATTTTAGAGACTTGAAAGTTCCTGTTTCTTTTTTTTTTAGGTATTTCAAAATAAAACTCAACAAGTAAGAAATTAGTATCATCTCTTCTAATAATCCACTCTGCAGACACCTACTTGGGGAAATCGTGGTTGCTGTGAAGCTGAACACTGTGACACTGATATGTCAAATGTGATAACGGTTAGCCATGGCAGACAGTGTTTGATGGCACTCCCCGATTAAAACATGGAAGAAGGTGTGGCATTGTCTTCCGTAAATAGCTTGCCTCCAGAAACCCTAGGAACCTGGAGAAAGGATGAAAGTCATGCAAGTGTTGAGGACTTTCATTCATAGGGTCACTATGAGTCGCCTACGACTTGACTGCACATAACAACAGCAACAACAACAACTTCTAATGATATTCAATGTAGATTAAACATAATTCTACTTTTGGATTTTCTAGCAATCCTCAACCAGGTGGACCGACACAACTGTAGAAATGGACTTAAAGATGTCAAAGATGGTGTTGGAAATATTAAAATTTACAGTTGGCAAATAAGAATATTTTAAAAATTTTTATGACATGATTAGCTTATTGAGATTAACTGTCAAACTCTCCTTGCCATTGATTTAGAAAAACTCACATTTCATCTGAGGCTGCAAGTGGACAGGAAGAGATTACCCACGTTTCTTCCAGTAAGCCACCAGTGGATTAGAACTAACAGAGCAGCCCAGCGCTTGAGCTACCAGTGCATATCACTAGGGACTAGGCCATCAACCCCAGCTCCCTTACTGATATTAGAGTATATAAGTAATGTTTAATTGATGAATACACTTAAGCTGTTATATTGTCATTGTGTACTGCCGAGTTGGGACCAACTCATAGTGTTTCAGTTGGTCTGAAAACTCCAGTGGGTTTTCAGAGGTGGTAAGATATATGGTAGTTGACTGTTACCCATATTTCTCCCACAGAGCATCTGGCAGCTTTGAACCACGTGCTTTTGGGTTGATTGTACAATTCTTTAGGAGGTCTAGTGGTAAGAAGGTATGGCTAGGCTACAATCCCCAAAACAGGGGGTTGAAATCCACCTGGTGCTCCATGGAAGAAAGTAGGACAATCTCCTCCCATCAATTAACTGCCTCTGAAAAGCCACTGGAGAGTCTGTGATGGGTTATTTATATATGTCACATTTGACATATCAGTGTTACAGTGTTCAGCTTCACAGCAACCCCGATTTCCCCAAGTAGGTGTCTGTAGAGTGGATTATTAGAAGATATGATACTAATTTCTTACTTGTTGAATTTTATTTTGAAATACCTAAAAAAAACAGAAACAAACTTTCAAGTCTCTAAAATACTCCTAGAAGGTAAAGTCATTGTTACTGGGATAATACACAACAACAACAGACAACCAGAACTCTTTAAACTATTACAAAAATGACAAATACATGTAACATTATTGGGGAAATACTTTTTATATAAAAATCTTGCATACTTACTAACTTACAAATTATTTTTAAATAAAGATGGATATTTTTTAAAGCTTTCTAAATGTAACAGACTTAAAAATATTTTTTCTTACACACCTTAGTGTTTTCTAGTTATCCTTCTTTTAAATGTATGCAGAGCAGGAGTGGCATCCACTTCCTAAACAACATGCCTCTAGAAACTCTATGAACTTAGATAGATGTCAGTAGTTGTAGAGGGGCTTCAGGCCTTTTGTTCATAGGTGGCTATGCGTCACGCTCAACTCGAAGGCAATCAACAGAAACAGAGCAAAATATTTGCCAATTTATGTAATTTTCATTTAAAATTCAGTGACATAAAGTATGACTTTCATGTCTGACCACAACACTCACCCACATCCAAACTTTTCTATCATTCTTAGCAGAAGCTTAAACTGGTTTACATTATGATTTGAAGATGGAAAGTACTACACTGTCAGGTGGCAACTCATTGAGGTGTCACTTTATTTCTGGGCTTACTCTCCTACTGATGTTCTCTTCCATTGCCCTGACTCGGGCAAAGCCATTCTCATCATTGGAGCATTCTAACTCACTGGGACTCATCACTCGGCTTGTTCTCACGCTGAAAAAACGCTTCCGGGTGCCTTTGGGCTTTGTCGTGCTGGCTCCTATTCAGGCTGCCCTTGGGTCACTCACACCACCAGCTGTAAAATGCCAGCAAGAAAATTAATGGAGCATCCACCTACCCCCTGATTCCTTCCCGAAGGAGAACCCTCCAAGGACTCACTAAAAGGGCATGAAAAATGTGTAGACATCTCATGGGGAACGGGGAATGTGAAGACAGCTGGTGGACCTGGCAAACCCAAGTCCCTGCAGAAAGCGGCCCTGCAGAAGAAATGTAATCGGATTCTCTATGAATATGCATCAATCAGGGCTGCAAGTGGAGGAAATATTTCTCCCTATGATGTAGAAAATGTCTGCGAATGTTCTACAAAACAGCTTCACTCATAGTATTTCTACAACGAAGTGACCTAACAGTCAGAACTTTCAGTGAATGATTTCATTTCATTCTCACAACTAACTATAGGGGGAAATAGACTCTTCATTTTATCAGTGTAAAGAGAGTGGTCTTCTGAGGAAGAGAATGACCTTTCTTTGTCCATAGCGAGTCGTCCTGCTAACCCAAAGTTGGCACCTTGCTGGCGGTTTGAAGCAGCCCGGTGGAAGAAAGATGGACAGTCCTCTGCTGTTCGGTTTACAGCCTCTGAAAACCCACTGGAGGGTCAGCTATGAGTTGGTTCTGACTCCATGACAATGAGATTTTTTTTTATAATTCAGTTGGTTTGGGCATGATAGATACTGTGGAGATGGTATATACAGTATTGGGAAGGGTTTTAACCTATAATGCGTGTTATTGTTAAGTGCTACTGAGTCTCCTACAACTCGTAACGACAGCTCTGCCCTGTCCTGAGCCAGTCTCACTGGCTCCAGCACACCAACCCTCTTGCTCCAGCTACTGTATCACTCCATCTTATCCAGGGTCTTCCTCTTCTGTGCTGTCCCTCCACTCTTCTAAGCATGATGTCCTTCTTCAAGGACGAGCTCCTCTTGGCTACATGCCCAAAATATGTGAGGCGGAGCTTCAAAAGCCTATCCTCCAAGGAGAAACTTGGTTTCACCCTCTCCAAGACAGATCTATTTGTTTTCTTGACGGTGCATGGTATGTATGTTCAAGACTCTTCTCTAGCACCAGAACTCCAAGGTGTAAGGTTATGCAGAGGGTAGTATAAATAAAAGTTGACTTGGGGGACACCTGACAGTAACAACAATGGCATCCTGTCTTACTAGAGATTGTCAGGGCTTTCCACAACTTCTGAAGACAGAATAACGAGTCTTTGGCAAAAATGATTTGAAACAAAACATCTTTCTTGTGGCAAGAGGGTCAAGTCAACTCTTTGGAGCAATAATGGTAATGAATTAGTTGCTGAGAGCCTTGAAATCAGAAGCTGTTATTTGTTAATTAGATACCTTCCAAAATTTGCATACTTTCTTAATGAAATTATTGTTTACATCACATTTTGTTTATTTAAACACCTAAAATAACATGCTTGAGGTGAAAAAGAGCTTATCATACAAGGCCTTGTTTCAGATTCCAAATCACATGACACCGTGTGTTAGCACCATGATTGAGCAGATGTTGACGAGGACAAGCTGAGCTGCACTCCTCCTGCCCCATGTGTGAAGTTGATTTCCACCTGTCTCCTTAAAAGCACAGGTCATTCATTTTTATTTCAAGATCAAAATAATTAATTTATGAAAAAATATAAGCCTGGGCTATATTACTTTGGAGAGGTAGGATTGTATAAATAGAAAGATTTTATAAATGATGAAATATTTTTGGGTAAAACAACTGTTTTTGATGGCCACTTTATGCGAGCCAGGGAGCTCTGGTGACCTTGGAGTAAGAAGCTGCACTGCCAACCCCAAAGCATCTGAATTTACAACTATTCTGTGGATTTGAACTTAACAGCCATTTCATGGGATAAAGATAGGCAAACTCTTCCCAGGCAATTGACTGTCTCTGAAATCAGTTTACTGCCTGCTGTGAATTGGTTCCAGCTCAACCGTACACAACCACAACCACAACTGTGCTAGCAATGCTTCTGGAACAGGTTTATACATTCTCTCACAATTTTTACAGCTCATCTTCAATGCATATTTACTTATGAGAAGTCTGAGTTTTACGAAACAAGATGATTTTACTGATAAAATGGTGAGGACTGATAAATGGTGAGATAAAGATTCTGAGACAGAAATCTCATTTATTTAATGCACTAATTTCTTCCCCCCTGCCCTCAAGAATATCTCAGTGCAGCAAAATTGTCCAGATCTCTTTTCTCCACTGGCTTTGATACGAAGCATACACTTTAGTTGTTCACAGTATAAACTAACATTGATCAATTTAATTTCTTCTGAAGGACATTAAAGAACTTAAAGAATTATTAAAAATGCTACTTCCAAAAAAAAAAAACCCCCCCCCCACACACACACAACCCAAAAAACAAACAAAACAAAAAATTGCTACTGCTTGAGAAACAGAAAAATCCCCAAAACAAGAATGGCTGCTGACACCCTGGACATAACAATTATGTGTCATGTCTGTGGGGATGTTGCTGGTTCTATAAGGTGTTATAGCTGACACCATCAATCCCTGTCACAAAGCATCCTGAACTCTCTCTTGGACGCTGGTCTTTGCTGTCTTGGAAACTCATAAACCTACCGCAATGGTCCCTCAACATAATTTCTTCAATGTCTATTATTTGCATTTCCTGGCATATTCCTAGGGAGTGCTGGTGGCCTAGTGAGATAGGAATGTCAGATTAGTTGAGCCCATAACTCATTTCCATAGTCTAGCCATAGGGATTTCTGGTGGCACAGTGGCCTGGTGGTAAGAATCTGTGCTGTAATCCCAAAGCCATGCAGTTTGAATCTATAAGATGCTTCACAGGAGGATGGGCAATCTCCTCCTATGAAATTAACTGCTGCTGAAAATGCACTGGAGGGTCAGTTAGGGATCGGTTCCAACTTGATGATGCACTACAGCATGGTTAATAGAGAGATACACTGCCAAGCCAAAAGCCAAAGATTTGAATCCACCAGCTGCACCGTGGAAGAGAGATGAACAGTCTCTTCTCAAGAAATTTACAGCCTCTAAAAACCCACTGGAGAGTCAGCTATGAATCAATTCCAAGATTGGTACTGAAAATGTGAGATGCTACCAGCATTCTGGAACATCGCATATCTGATAGTCTTAGCTTCTGTCACAAAATATATTGTCTGACATTGTCTTTCACCAGCATTCAAAAATCCTAGCAACAATTATCGGTTCTCTTTTACTGTTTCTGGCATCACCGATACATCTCCATTTCTGTTTCTTATTCTTTTGGCTTATGGACAAAAACTTTCCTTTTTAAATGCAAAGCAAATCACCTTAAGGGTGTAACACATTGTAATCAATAGACCAGGCCCTTAGAAGTTTCTACTTTATAAGATTATCTCAAGTGAAAATCAAGTTCTAAAGAGAATGGATTTAAAAAAGAAAAAAAACCAACTCAAACATAATTTTCATTCAGATGCAAGTGTAGGGAAGAAATTGATGTGAGAAAAAGAATATCAAACGGTGAAACTTTACTATTGCTACTGTGGATGCGCTTCAGTGGGTTCGTGCCTTATTTTGCAGACTCGAGAAAAGTTGCAGAGAATGTGACTCGTTGTTGAGTCAACTGTGACTCGTATCTGAATCCAGTCCTAGTCTGTGCCATCCTCCTCCATGACACACTTGCATCAATTGCTGCAGTCACTCTTATCAATCTGTCTCTCCCAAGGTTTTTCTCTCCTTTGCCGACCCTCTACTTTTCCCATCATGCTGTTCCTTTCCAAGGAACTATCTAGGCCTACATTCATACCTTCCTTTGTGAAATAATCCTTTCTGAGAGCTCATGCCTCTCTGGTGACATAGTGCATGGAAGATATTGCCACTCACTGAAAAGTTGTATTTCCAGTGGTTCAAATCCTCCAGTGGCTCAAAGGGAGAAAAACGGAAAGTGTTCTTCTGTCGAGATAACAGCCTTACAAACCTGGCAGAGGATGATGATGATGAGTTGGAATTTACTCAAGGCCAGGGAGTTTTTGAGTTTCTGCTGCCTGCCAGGCACAACACCAGGCACTGGGCTGGGGAAGGACACAGGTGAAGCCTCCTTGCTTTCTTCAAAGGGCTGGCTTTTTCCCGTCAGTAGCTAATTTTCAGGAAGCTGAACGTACTCATTTTCTTCTAAAATATCTACACGGCATGAAATGAAACTAGATCTCACTGGTTCCAACATGCTTAATATTCTGAAATCATAATCTGCACTGCAAATTCTGTTTCTTTCAAGAGATTGCTGCCTGAGGATTCTCGTAGCTGACGGGAGTTGGGGAACACTCAGGTGCTTTCCTGGCGGTCACTGGCTTGTGTAACTGACGCAGAGCAAATGAATTAAGCATTTCAGGGACAACTATTTTTTTTAATCTCTAAAATAAGGATAAAAAATACCAGTCACCTCTTTGTGAGGGTAAAGGATCAAATACAGCCAGTCCTCTGTTATGAATGAGATCTGCTCCCCAGTGTGTCTTTAAGTCAAATTTGTAGCTAAATTGCAATAGATACTTGGGGTTCGATTTTAGCTGCGCGTTAGTGTCTGCAAAGGATGGAAGCTTCTTCCATGAGTTAAAAGGTGCATGTTCAGGGAATGAAGGTGATCGTAGAGAATGATTCTTTTGCAAATCACAGGAGCTTCAATTGTTTCAAAGTGAAGGCAAATTTCATAACACTAAAAGGTAAGTGTACCTTTTCCATAAAGTGGATATTCGTAACCAGAGGAAGTACTCGAAATCTCTTCTCACAAGCTTTTAAAGTTCCTGGCTCGCTAAGCCTTTTGCTATCTTCGTCTGAAGAACAAAGGCAAGTCTTTCTTGCTTTTTTTGTCCAAAGGCTGCATTCAGAGGAAGAGAGAACACATACGCTATTTGAGTTCTGCACAGCTTGAAGGTTATTTTGTATTAGTTTGAATTTCAAACTGTTTTTCTCTGCTGTACTCTTGGCATTGCCATTTTTTAAGTACAGCACTTCATTTGCATAGTAATTACAAAGTTTAACAAATAGCATTAATGTCTGAAAGAAAGAGGTACACTCCATTTAAATTACTGACAGTATTACATTACACATTTTTAACTGCAATTTTAAGAAAGAAAAAAAAAAGAAAGGAAAGCTATTCCATCCTAATGTGCTGTACAGATTCCCAGAGCTCAGCAATATTTGTGCTTTAAGAAGGTAAAAACTCTTCCTGTGCTCTTTAGTGACTTCTAAAACCCTATTCATAAATACTGATTAGGCACTATTTCACCATAGGACACAGCACTGTTGGCACAACTCCCTACTCAGAGCCAAACTGGAAATGCCAGTCTACAGTAAATTAGGCCAAATGTCCTAGTTTTACTGTACAGGAAAGATCATCTTTAATAAATAGACGCTAATGGAGTGCTTGGATCACTTGTAGCTATAAATGTCAACTCTTGGTCTTGAGTCCAGGATTTTTTTAGAAGAAAAAAAAAGTGAAGATACTCAAAGACTGTGTGTTATTTCTATGTATCAAGCAGAAGAGAGGGTAGACCTGTGAAAAGTAATCTGTTTCTGTAAAAATGGTGAATTTGAACAGAAGCATATAGCTTACTAATATCAAAGAAGGGAAAAAAGCAAGAAAGGGTGGGTGATCTCTAGTTCTTCTCTGTTTCTATAACATTTATTGTTGTTTTCATCTACACTTCTTCCTTTGTGCATTCTGTGTCCAGTTTCTTTTCCCTCCTAATTATTCATCCATAAATTCCTCTGAACACACAGATCATCTGAAATAAGGATATTTGATTAATAAATCAGGATCTTTCATTCTACCATTCCCCTATTCATGCGGGCTAAACCCCTCACACCCCCCACCCCCCACCAAAACCAAACCAAAACTCACTCACTTACATGCATTCGCAGAAAGCCCAAGGGGAAGCTGGATGCAGCAACAACAACAACAACAACAACAAAAGAAATAAATAAATGTATTGCATTAGGCAAACCTGATGCAAATGTCCTCTTTAAAGTGCTAAAGACAGAGAAATTTCCTTAGAGGAGTCAGGTCTAAGCCATGGTATTTCAGTTGTCTCATGCATGTAAAATTGAACAATGAATGCTTCAGGGAGATAGAGGAACTGACGTCTTTACATAGCATTTGTGACAAATACTGAGTACACCCACCTCCCTGTCCCTTGACTGCTGAAATAACAAAGGGTCCTGGTGGCAGAGCACACCACATATTTCTCGGAGGAAGGAAGATGGGCTATCTCCTCCTATAAAGTTCAGCCTCAGAAACTCAATGTAAAAATGCTATGAGTTAAGATTGGTTCAACAGCAATAGGTTTGAGTTTTGGATTATCTGAATGAACAAACACATCTGTCTTGTACTAAGTGAAGGCAGAATGTTCCTTGAAAATGACATTGGATAGTGAGACTTTACTTCACATAGATGGATATATTTTCAGGATATACCTGCCTAGGAAGAAGGATGCTATGTGTAATAGTTGTTGCTGTGTTCCATCGAGTTGGAATCAACTCATAGCCGATCATCCAGTGGGTTTTCTTCCCCCTCCCCCTGCCCACTCCCAGTGAGTTTTCTGAAGCAATATAATATTGGATGAGAGAAAATTTCTGGTTCTTCGCTCCTGGGTGGAGCTGCTGGTTGTTTCAAATAGTGTGCCTTTAGGATTGAAGCACAGTCTCTTACCACAGTAGTTGTTAGGCGCCATCAATTCAGCATGACTCATAGTAAGCTATGAGATCTTAGTCCTATCCTGTAGCATCTTCACAATCTCTGACACACCTGTGCCCATTGCTTCAGTCACTGGGTGAATCCAGCTGGTTGAGGGACTTCCTCTCTTGCCTTTCTTCCACCTTCCCAAGCAAGATGTCCTTCTCCAAGAAATAACATCTCCCATCATTGTGTCCAAAGTGAGATGAAGCTTTATCATCTTTACATCCAAGGAGCACTCTAGCTGCACCTCCTCTAAGACATGTCTGTCTATCTTTTGGCAGTCTGTGGAATATTCAATACTCTTTTCTAACATCACAGTTCAAAGGCATCAATTCTTCTTTTATCCTTGTTCCCCGTCCAGTTCTCAGCAACATAGCAAGTGACTGAAAAGACCATTGCTTGAACCAGGCATCCCTCTGTCTTCTAACTACTATTGCTTCTCAATTATTTGGAGAGGTCCCTGACGGTGGCCTTTCCCAATGCAATATGTCTCCTGATCTATGGACTACTGGTACTGAGTGATTCTATTATGCACGCAAGTAGGATGAAGGCATTGACCCCAAAGAGCCATGGGGGAAAAAAAGAACATGCTCCATCAGATGAAGAGACACAATGGTTGTAATAAGGGCATCAGGTTGTGAGGATGGTGCAGGATCAGTGTTTTGTTCTGTTGTTCATTGGGCCAATGCTGTAGCCATCTCCCACAATAAACAAATCTATCTTGAGTAAATGCTGATAGAAACTTGGTAGTCCTGATCATCATAGCTATAGTGATAGTAATATAAGTAACTTAGTAATGAGTCAAATAGCGCTTAAAAGTCCCTAAAAGACTTCCTTATAATCTTTAACTTTTGGGGTAAAAAAAAATCACATTCTCATTTGAATATAAGAAAATAGAAATGAAAAAAAAATTAGGTTCTTTGCCGTTTTTATGGATAATAGGAATCATCACTTGCATTCAAATCTAAGCCTTTCTGTCTCGCCTTTGACTTTTTTCAAAGCATAATTCTGTATTCTAACACAGAGTTTTAAAGTTGTTTTTCACATATTATTGAGTATTCAGGGATAACATTTTATTTGGTATGGAAAACATGATTCTTTTTGATAATTCCAAGATTTCTTTTCTATGCAAAAAAAGAAAAACATTATTTTGTTTTTTATCTCCCTTATAGAAAGTACTGATCTTTGTCATGTCCTTGTGTAGATTGTTGTTGTTGTTGTTATGTGCCGTCGAGTCGTTTGCGACTCATAGCGACCCTATGTACAACAGCCCTGAACTGTGCTCTGTCCTGTGCCATTCGCACTCTCTCTGACACTCCCATCCCAATTACCCCAGTCACTGAATCAATCCACCTCATAGAAGGCCTTCCTCTCCTGCGCCGTCCCTCCACCCTGCCAAGATAGGAAAAGCATGTGTTGTTGTTGTTATTGTTATGTGCCGTCGAGTCGCCTGCGACTCATAGTGACCCTATGTACAACAGCCCTAAACTCTGTCCTGTGCCAATCGCAATTCCTAATATTACTGGAAGAATTAATTGACTCATTTATTATTTTATTCCAAGAAACAAGAATAGCAGATACATTCTTCAGACAATTGTGTCAAGAAAGTCTAAAGAAGTTCACAGGCAATGGGATAAAGCAGAGTCTGGTCTTGAGATCTTTCAAGCAAGGCAGCAACACCCATGTGAGCTTGAAGTATGTTATAGGTCCCCGATTAAGACATAGAGTGTTATGTTGCTCAGTTTATATAATAGCTCAAAAAATTAACAATATAGTCATTCAGTATGGTGGGGCCTTTGGAACTTAGAAATATTGCCAAAGAAGAAAAGCTTCTCTGTGAGTAGATCTAGGATGTGATGCTACAAACGTGCAACAATAATGTGGATAGTAATAATTCCTGCTTCAATAGAAGACCAGACTTTCAATTAATCCATTACCTTTGAATAAATTCCAACAGAAAGAAATTCATCAGTTTCTGAGACTGTAAATCTTCATGGGAAGAGAATGACCATCTTTCCGCTGTGAAGGTTAGTGAAATCTAAGTGCTACATTTTTTGTTTAACCACCTAAAACTGTATATCACAAGGCCATTTTAGGACTTTCAATATGATGAATTATAAGCAATAATTCTAGTTTAATACATTGAATAATATTTAATTAACTCATGTGACTTTCAAAAGACTAATATAATAAATAACAACACAATATAAAACTAAATGGAAATTATTTTTAAAGGTTTTTTATATAATTGCAATAATACCTATTTGAAGTATTTCTTTGCAATCATTAATTGACTACTTAGAGCAATTTTTTTTTCAGTTTTATCCTATTCAGATCTCTAGAAAACTTACTGAGATATCACCAGAAACTGAGAAGATAGCTATTTTGTCAAATGATTTTAAGAGATTCATGTTAGTGCCCATTAAAAAAGAGATTTAACAAAATGTAAAAATTATAGAACAATGCAATTAATATCACACACAAGTAAACTCATGATGATTATTCAAAAACATCTGAAGCAACACATTGATAGGGAACTTCCAGAAATTCAAATTGTATTCAGAATAGGCCGTAGAACAATTCATGTAACTACTGATGTTTGATGGATCTTGTCTGAAAGTAGAGAACAGAAGAAATAGGCTTACTTGTGTTTTATTGATTATACAAAGGGATTCAGCTGTGGAGATCATAATAAATTATGAATGACATTCAGGATACTCAAATTCCCAAACGATTAATTGTGCTCACGCAGAACATGTGAAAAACCAAGAAGCAGTCATTCAAAGAGAAAAAAACGAATAGAATAGTGTGGGGTTTAAAAACCAGAAAAGTTGTGCACTAAGATTATAGTCTTTTGCCATACCTGTTAAATTTGTATGCTGAGGAAATAATTTGAGAAACTTGATTAGAAAAAGAAGAATGTGGCCCCAGATTTGGAGGAATATTCACCACAGCCTGAGACACGCAGGTGACACAACTTTAAGGAAGGTGAAGAGGACTTGAAGCACTTAGTGAAGAAGATAAAAAAGAAACTGTGTACTCGGGGTGGGGGGTGGGGAAAGGGACCTGGGAATTGTATACTAATGAAGG
>NW_006399764.1:6961843-6972888 GCF_000299155.1 Elephantulus edwardii | reverse complement strand
TTTTTTATTATTATTAATGTTAATGAAAATTTACAGAGACTTTGGATTTTCATTCATTCATTATTGCATTTTTCTCCCTGCCCACCCCTCCCCCCCAGGTTCGCTCTTCTCTTTGAAAAGTAAAAGAAAAATTCCTTCATTGGGATAAATTCTCCCCCTCCCCCAGTACTCCAGGATGCAGCCTTCATTCTGGACTCCTGTCATGACCATAATACCCATCATATATTGCTTTTAAACAGTTCTCTCCTTCATCTGTTTCAATGCAGTACACGTAATTTCATGGAGGAGCTAAGTTCTCTCTCCAGGAAGCCCACTACACCAGGCCCCTCCCCTTTCTCAGTTCTGCTGCTGCCATTTTTTTTTTTAATTTTTTTTATCACAGAAATGTAACTTTATTTGGTAAACATAGCCAGAGACTCAGTGACTTCACCTAGACTGCAGGAGTCTTAATGATGCAGTGGTAAGTGAGTGGTAAAGGTCTTGGAGAGAGAAGCACTGAGATCTCACCATCCATTGTGTGAAAAAAAGATGTGATTATTTGTTCCTGAAAAGATTACAGCCTTTGATACCCTGTTTAACCATTCGGATCTATCTAATGGGGGTAAGTAAATTGGAATCTACTTGATGACAGCAGGCTTGATTTTGTGTTGTGCCTAGTCCAATCTTCGGGAATTTGAACAATAAGAATTTGTTTCTTCTATTATACAATACAATGTATACCAATACAATGTTAAATTCTTTTGTCTGATCTTCTTTTGAAGTTTTCTTAATATATTTTATTTTTACATAAGCAACAAAAATTATCTCTAAACTGAAACTAAAAAAAATATTTTTAATTTCTATAAGAACATTTGAAGTACTAGAATTAATGACTATATTCTAGAGAAATAAATTTTGTAATTTTTTTATATTTATTTTTTTAAATAATTTTAATGAGCATTTACAGAGATTTTGGATTTCCATTCATTCATTGCTGTACTTCTCTCCCCGCCAGCCCTTGCCCCCAAGTTCGCTCTTCTTTTTCAAAAGTAAAAGAAGCACTCCTTCCCTGGTACACAATCCCCCCCGTCCCTCTCCCAACCGCCCCAAGTACATTCCACTATTCAACCTTAACTGTGGACTCTTGTGATAACCATAATACCCTGTTATACATTGCTTTTAAATTATTCACTCCCTCATCTGTTTCAGTGCAGTATACACAATTTATCCAGTTTTTCTCAGTCTTACCCCAACCCTGATATCAATCCCCACTGTTGTAAAATGGGATTGCTGCCATTTTTCTGGTTTCTAAGATGTGGCCATCTGCTCTGTAAAAAGGTACAGCTTTGGAAACCCTGTGGAACAATTCTGCACTGCCCTGCGGGGTCACTCAATCAGAATGACCTCAATGTTGGTACGTCTGATTTGGGGTTGATCATACTTTGAACTTTGGCATAACCTTGTTTAGTTTAAATGCAAGGGAGACCTGACCCCTGTTAGGACTTCTGCTCAGTCAGCTGCGACCCCGGAAAACGCTGACTGGTCACAAATATTTTAGCTCTGCCCTTCTGCACACAAGGTTTCTGCTTCGGCACCTGCAAATAATCAGCCCTCAGGAGCACTTGGTGAATTGTTTTCCCTTTGCGTTCTGTGGTTTAAACTGTTCTTTGGCTCCACAATAAACATTGAAATTCTACCTTAAACACACACACACACACACACACACACACACGCCTTCTTAGGTATTACATCTCAACATAAAGAAAACAAAAATCTTCACATCTGAACCAATAAACAACACAGTTAAAGTTGAAGCTTGTCAAAGATTTCACTTGAGTATACAATTAACACCCATGAAAAGAGCATTCCAGTAATCAAAATATCTATTTTCTGGGACAGATCTACTGTCAAGAACTTCTTTAAAGGTCTAAAAAGCAGGATATCTGTTTAAAGATTAAGGTTAATTTGGCTCAAACTTGGATATTCTCAATTGGTTTCTATACCTATGTAAGTTGGACAATGAATAAAGACCAAAGTTGAACTGACGGCACTGTCTTACATTGTAGATGAATAGAGTACTGAACATAAATAAATCAACTTATAACAGCACCTAACAACCATAAATAGTATTAACTTCATCAAAAAGTCACTTAAACTGTCAAAAGTAGCAAGCAAATTTGTTTCGGAGGGAATTTCACCTAGCTGCTCCCTGGAAAGTGGTGAAACCACTTCACATCTCTGGCTATACTTTCAGGAGGCAACAGTCCTTAGAAAAAGGTGTGATGTTTGGAAATGTGGAGGATTAACAAAAGAGAGGAAGACCTTCAAAGGGAAAAGTCAGCAAAGTGACTGAAACAATAGGCTTGAGTATGGTAGAGACCATAGGGATGCCTGAGAACAGGACAAACTTCTGATCTGTTCTTCACAGGGTGGCTAAGAGTTTGAGGCCAGTTGATGAAGGCTGATAGCAACAACTATAAATAGTATTTACTCACACAACAAAAAGTTTAAGCGTATTTAGTCTGGAGTTATGGTTATTGTACTCATTGTTAACAGGACCTGGACTTCTCCTATATTTCTTAATCACCCTCAACAGTTGGGAACCATCATGCAAAACCTGTACTTGGACCAGGAGGTGGTCATCACAACAAAGTAAGGAAACAATGTGTGGTTCAAAATCAGAAAAGAAGTGTCAGGGATGAGTCCTGTCTCTAATACCTTCTAAATTTATATACAGAAAATTTCATGCAGGAGGCTAAACTTTATGAAGAGGGGTGCGCGATATCAGGATTGGAGGAAGACACATCAACAAACTGCCTTTACACAGATGACACAACCTTGCTTGCTGAAACCGAGGAGGACCTGAAACATTTGCTGCAGACGGTCATGGACTATAGTCTGTAATATGGATTGTAGCTCAACATCAAGAAAATGAAGATTCTCACCAGTGGGTTTATTGGCAGCAGATCAATTGGCACTGGGAGAGTGATAGATTGAGAAGAGATTGAGATTGTTAACATTCTGGCTTGCTCATTTTCACAATCAACACTCTTAGCCCCAATAGTTAGAAAATCTAAAGATTAATTGTATTAGAAATTTGCTGTCGGAGACCACTCAAGAGTGCTGAAAAGCAACAGTATCAGTCTAGAAGCTAAGGTGCACCTAACCAGGCTATGGTCTTTTAATTACTTGCTGGACAGTGATCAGAGATGACAAAAGAAGAATAGATGTCTTTGAGTTGTAGTGCTGGAGAAGATTCTTGAACATGCCATGGATTGCCAAGAGAACTAATAAGTCTGTCCTGGAGAGGGTGAAACCAAGTTGTTTTTTGGAAATGAGGATTTTGAGACTCCGTCTCCCATACTTTGGCCATTTTGCCAGGATGGACCAGTCCTTGGAGAAGGACATCATGCTTGGAAGGGTGGAGGAGATGATGACCCTGGATGAAATGGATTAACACAGTAACTGGGGTAATGAGGGTGGGTGCGTCAGAGACAGTGCTAATGGCTCAGATAGAACAGGGTTCAGAGCAATTGTGCCTAGGGTCACCATGAATTGTAAGGTCACTATAACTTGATGGTACATAACAATAACAATGTGACATAAGATGGCTTCTTCAATTTCATACATTACATTCCAGCCAGAAAGGGGTCGGGGGGGGGGGGTGTGGAGGACCAAACCACAGGAAAAAAACAAAAACTTAAGAAAGTCATGTTTCAATCTTTTCTCACACAAATACCAATTATGTCTTATTGATCAGAATTTAGCCCCAAAGCAGACACATTTATCTGTATGTGAAGGCTGAGAAAGACAGTTTTTATTTTGGAAGTTGTATATCCAACTAAAACTCCGAGTTTCTCTTACTGTGGAAGAAAGACTATTGGAAGCAACTACTTGATTATGCAGCAGAAGCTACTGAAATAGTTTTGTTATGAGGGCCTTGCAGATAGAAGATGGTAGTGGATTGGGCTGGGGAGGGGGAACAACAAACAAACCAGGGAAACCAACTTGACAGGGTGAACAATTAAATTCTATAGCTGATAAAGAATCACATATATTCTAACACTTCTTACTAATAAATTGATTTTATGTAAGGGTCATTTTGTGAGATAGAGATTTCCATAAAAGAAATTGGTGTGTGTAAAACGTGTTTAGTTTTGTGCAGGTTATTGTGGGAAGTGAATAGGCATCCACTTCTGAAATGGCTTGCCTCTGAAAACTCTATAAACTGTGCTCAGGTCTTTCATTCATAAGGTCACTATGAGTTGTCTACAACTCAACGGAACTTAACAACAATGACAACGACAACATAGAGCTCTGTTGGCCTAGTGGACAGAAAGTTATGCTACCAAGTCCAAGGTGGGTGATTTTAATTTGCGGCCGACAGGCCTGGTTCAAATTGGTGGGGTTTTTTGTCAAACATTCTTCTAAATGGTATAGCACTGGTCTGTGCGTTGCTATACAGAAATAACTCACAGTTGCTGTGACGCTAAACATTGTGACACTGATGTGCCAAATGCGATAATGGTTACTCATGGTGGATAGTGTTTGATGGAGCTCCTGGATTAAAACAAGCTTGGAAGCAGGAGTGGCATCCACTTCCTGAATAGCTTGCCTCCAGTAACCCCATGAACAGTGCTCAGGTCTTTAGTCTACGCCTCAACGACACTTAGCAACAACAACATTATAGGAAACACTTCACTGAGTATGCTATGTAGCAGAAATATTTAAATTTTACATTTATTTTCTTTATCAAAAGAGAAATGTAAACCACATGGCACAGTCTGTAAAGAACAATTATGTTATGTGAGTGTTTGAACTAATTCATCCTTGTACCCTAATGTTGCTCTAGGAAATGTATTTATGCTTATTTAACATTTCCTGTAATTTCTTCTTGACCCTTCTGCCAACTGACAAACAAGCACACGTCATCAACCTTCTCTGCCCAGTTTTGTTTTGTTTTGCTCTGCTTTGTTTTGGAGAGACATAATGATAATATGAGGTCTTATGGTGTGGCATCTCTTCTTGCTATACCATCTATGGTAATTACCTGTTCAGAAAAATCTGCCTTTAGAAATAGGAGTCTTCTTGAAATTAATACAAGAGTAAAAGCAAACGATTGGCTGACAGCTTTCTACCATTCCTCTCTGTCAACAGATACATTGGACTTTAAATGACAATTAGAATTATAGGGGTTAGAGTAACACCCTTCGGAAGAGCAACCAAAAGACAACACATCGCTTTTACACCTGTTCACCTGTCTTCTGGCCTTTCCTCATTCCGGTTTTCCAGTGGCCTCATCCTGAAAATTGAAAGACCCCAAAGAGAAATTGAAATGGCCTAAATTTAAGTAAAAATAAATGACATACTTTATACAAATATAAAATCAGAATGAGTCATGAAAAAGAAAACTCTAAAATATTTAGGAAAAATATATTAGGTATAATCTTTTATATTGAAGGCTAAGAGTTCTAGACCTGACACCAAAAGTGAAATTTGCTGAAGAAAAAGTTAACAAACTAGTCTTTAAAACTAGAAATGTTTGCTCTGTGAGTTACCTTATGTAGAGGATAAAAATACAAGTTAGCTGTGAGTGATCTCATTCATAGGATAAAAATACAGGTTATTAACGAAGAGATAATGTTTTCAAACCAAATATACAATACAAAACTACTGTCTATAGTATGTACTCTTGAAAATGCTACAGTACAGACAAAAAAACTTAGTGATAATAATGGAAAAATGAGAAAAGACACTAATAGATATTTGATATAAGATGATATACGAATAGAAAAAGACACGTAAGTTGTTACTAGCATTATTTGCTGTAAAGAAAATGTAAATTAAAATCACAATGAATGATCCTTTGCATATGGGAGGGGCAAAATATTGTCAAGAAGTCATATTTAACATTTCTTTGGCTGTTAATTTTCAGAAGCATACCACCAAGCCTTAATTCCAAGATGCAAGTAAGTTTGAATCACCAACTCTTGTAACTCTTTATCTCACTCTATGTCCCAATATCTCTGCACAATTATCATAATGGCTAAACAAAACATTTTAAAAATCACACACCGCATTCCAGCGATAACGTGGAAAACCTAGGTCACTCATACATTGCAACGGACAGGCATATGATACCACCACCACTCTGCTAAAGTAGTTCGGCAGCAAATGAACGTGAACACAAAAATCTACACTACAAAGATGAACGCCAGTTTATTGATAATAACCCCGAATTGGAAACAACTCCAGTATTTTCCAGCAAATTAATGGAAAGATGATCTCTGATCTACCCCTACCATGAAATACATCTCCATAATAAAACAAATACCTGCTCTGAAATAGACCCTCCAACCTCAGTGAATGTGGAAAGAGTAGGGGAATGTCACTTTCAGAAAGCTATATACACCAGGAGGCCATTTGGAGAACTTTTTTCAAAATGACAATTCAAAAATGGGTGACCCTTTCAGTACTCACCAGATGTTAGTGAGGGGATGAGAGATGAAAAACAGCAGCGGTGCCTGGGAAAAGAGCAGCAGAAGGAATTTTAATGGCACTAGAACGGTTTTGTTTCATGACTGTACAGGTGTCCATACCTTCATTGTAATAATTATAATATTGCTCTATAGTTTGCAGGAAATAACTCTAAAGTATTTCTTACAATCTCTGACACGTGAAACCACACTATTTAAAAATAGAATACTATGAATTCTACATGCCTTATTCTTTACAATTTCTGTTTTCTCCATGCTTTGCTTTGCTTTTAATGAATTCCTCCCTTTCCTATTGAATTATCTTGATCCCCTTGTTGTTGTTGTTTTTTTACAATCCTGTGCCTGACTAGTATTTTACTCCACAGATTTCTCAGTCTCATCTGCTATCCAAATCTCCAACCACACATGCTGCCTGTCCTGTTATCACTTCCAACTAACCCACATGCAACCCATTGGGTGTTGAAGGTGTTGAAACAGGAACTTTAAACAGCAACTTTGAAACATCTATGACTAGAGCCACTTTAAATGAGAACTTACATTAATAAGTGATGCCTGGTCTCCTAGAAACTGCTGCACCAAAAGCTGCCAGACGCACCTGATTGCCCTTTCCTCCTTACCGCTAATGAGGGAGTTAGTCAGTCTTGCCAGCTTGCCAGGCTTGAAACATGTCTGTTCGGAACGTGTTCCTACACAAAAGGATGGTGAGACCCCATCTCACGTCCTATGGCCATGTTATTAGGGCCACAGGATATTATGTTTGAGAAGATGAAAAGTCAACAAAAAAGAGGGAGCTCTTCAATGAGATTGACACCACGGCTGGGGCAAACGGCTCAAACATGGTGATGGTTGCCGGGGGAGCTCTGGTGGCCGACTGGTAAGGAGTTACCCTGCCAACCCAAACACAGCGATGGTTGTGAGGAAAACACAGGACTGGAAGTATTTAGCTCTTTATGCAATGGGCTGCCATGCGCTAAATCAGTTCAGTGGCACTAGCAGTGATATTTTTCCTAAAGTCTTTTGAGTAGTTTTTTTAACTTGCCCTTCTTCCAAGTGGTGGGACTTCTTTACGTGCGGTCTCCTTGTTTGTCTCAACCTTTTGCCGTGATGTACTTACTTGCTTTTAGGGTCAACACCAAACCTGCCCCCTTGGCAACAAAACCTCAAAGAGGCCTGAAAGACAGTATTTTCCCTACAAACCATGGAAACATAGATTAGTTATTTCAGCTCTGCTAGCTCTCCTCTTTTTATGTATAAAATAAGAATAATGAAATATTTTGAAAACGAAATAGAATAGCTCTGTATTGGAGAGGGTGAAACCAAGTTTCTCCTTGGAGGCTAGGATTTTGAAGCTCTGCTTACATATTTTGATTTTGGACACATGACCAGGAAGGATTGATCCTTGGAGAAGGACAACATGCTTGGAAGGTGGAGGGACAACACCGGATGAGATGGATTGATATAGTGACTGGGGTTAGGAAGATTGGCGTGTCACAGATAGAGAGATTGGCTCAGGACAGGCCAGGGTTTAGAGCTATTGTATACAGTGTTGCTATTAGTCACAGGTGATGAAATGGCACATAACCACCACCACAACAATAACATTGTGTAGAGTAAGTTTATTTGTCAATCATAACCTTCTTTCATCTAGTTTTACTTTCTATTTTAATATTTCACCTATTTTTTATTTTTACTCCATTGACCTTTGTGATATTTGATCTCTCTAGATTAAACTGATGCCCACTTAACAACAACAGCAACATAGAGATCAGTTGGCCTAGTGGACAGAAAGTGATGCTACCAAGCCAAAGGTGGGTGACTTTAATCCGTGACCCTCAGGCCTGTTTTGAATTGTTGTTGGTCAAATATTCTCTTAGGTCGTATAGCTCTGGTGTGTCCACTTGCTGTACAGAGCTGACTTGTGGTTGCTGTGAAGCTGAACACTGTGATACTGAGGTGTCAAATGCAAGAATGGTTACCCATGGCGGACAGTGTTTGGTGGAGCTCCCCAATTAAAAACAAGCTTTGAAGTAGGGGTGGCACCCACTTCCGTAATAGCTTGTCTCCGGAAGCCCTATGAACCTGGAGAAAGGATGAAAGTCACACAAGTGTTGCGGACTTTCATTCATAGGGTCACTATGAGTCACTTACGACTTGACGGCATGTAACAACAATAACACAGGTTAAACTATCATCTGTGATGTCATTTTAGTACTTTAACACCTAATGCCCATGTATTTACAGTATAGAAATACTTCTTTATTGTGTATATTATTCCATAGGGCTACAGGAAACACTGTTATTCATAAATGTTAGATTAAGGGAAAAAGAAGTCAGGCTATGGGATTTTTGATTCATTTTTCCCATAAGTTTTCTCATATTTCCTAACTTTGTTCATTAATAAATGTATGATGTCCATATGAAAAAAATATGTTACTGGTTATGATTTTTAAAACATAGATTGAACAGTGTACTGCAAAAAGGAAAAACAGGTATCTACATAGTTAACACAATTATTTATAATTTCTTGGAGTAAAAATTTAGGGAGGTCTTAGCATAGCCATTGTTCTGGTAACTTAAAGATGTTGCCTCTCTGCTGGTTTGAATCCCTCGGCCCTCTTCTGGAATCACATGGGCTATCTTTTTCCTTGCATTTTACAGCTTCTGAAAAAACAGTTGAAGGGTCTTCTATAAGCCAATTCTGACCCAATGTCAGTGACTGGGAGAGATGGAGTGTTTTGTTCTTTTTAATTTTTTAAATTACTATTATTATTAATTTTATGCAAATTTACAGATTTTGAATTTTTTATTTATTCATTGTTGCACTTTTCTCCTTGCATACCCCTCCCCTCCAGTTCATTCTTCTCTTTGAAAAGTAAAAGAAAATTTTTTTCATTGTTATAGTGTGAAAACAATATGGACATAGAGGAAAAAACTAATAAAACAGAATCTGAAAGGGAATTCTTTTACAAAGCATTGTTGAATATGTCATTCCTCCCAGAATGGAAATGTGATAATAACTGTATCTACCAAGCACTATAGCTTCATTCAAGTATATTAGCCACAAAGTAGGGTAATAAATTTAGTACTCATTTGTTGGGTTTTTTTGAATTGATACACTTACCAATGTTAGAGAGAGTGGGATTACTGTGATCAAATAAACACATTTATGTACACCTGTGTAATTTAAGTGAGACGTTAAATCACAAACAAACAGTCAGAAACTTCCAGGGGAAATTGTCAACTAAGACAATATTGCTTCTCTGAGAAATAAATGCATGCTGCTCCAGTTAGCAGCTGCCTCTGGTTCTTCTACGATTGGCTTCACCTTGACTTTGTGCAAAGACACCTGGACCCAAAACCTGACCCCCCCCCCAGGGTTCTGCTGTGGGTTGTGTGGATAGACAGACAAGCCTAATTTGTCAATCTAGGTAAAATCCTTTTGCCTTAATTATTTTTCACGTGGTTCGCAGCTTTTATTTATCCAGAAATCCAGGAACTGGAAAGAAAATCTCATAGCACAGTTAGGTGGTCTTTGTCTACAACCATTATTTTGTTTAATCTTTTAGAGAAAGCTGTGTTGCTGAATAACTAAATGAACAGTTTTATAAAGAGTAAATAGTAATTAGTCAAACTAATTTGCTTATTGGGAAGAGTGCTGGAAAAACATAATAGGAATTCTAGATCTTCCAACCAGAATACTTTCTAAAACAAGAAATACTTATTTTTTTATTATTGGCATTTCTCATTGTGAACTTTCCACTTATCAAGTACTTAATGAGCATCTGAGTCTAACAGTTATAATGCTGGGCTGTAGAGCTAAATCTAAAGTCTAGACATACTATAAACTCAAATGATAAAGGAATTCTGGAAAAGACCCCTTTATCCTTTATCCATTATCCTGATCAATTATAACTTCAAAATCTAAAGGCAGTATATTTTTGAAAACTTTTTTCTAATTATTACTTGGATTGCAGAGTAGAATTTAGATGTAAGGTAAAAGTAGATGGAAAGGAAATTTTAGGCTACTAATGAAGTATTCAAGCCAAGGTACAGGGGAAATAACTCATGTCATTAAATTGGCATGTCAGTGATTTCAGAGTTAAACTTAGAACTGAATTGGATTATATTTTCCTAGCTACCTTCTGTGTACCATACTTGCGGGACTCTAAAGATGGATAAGAAACACATAATTCTGTATTTCAAGGCCTGTAATCACCAAAAGAAAAGTATGATCTAAGTGAAGGAAATAATGAAACCTAATTCTAGTTTCATCCTGAATCATCCTATCCTGTACTGTCTGTCCCTATACCTTTCTGAGTATGATGTCCTTCTCCAAGGAAGGACTAATCCCTCCTGGCAACATGACCAAGGTACGTGAGATGGAGTCTCAAATTCATTGCCTCCAAGGGCCAGCTTAGTTTCATTCTACATCTAAGTGCATTAGGAGTATCTAGGAATAGATCAAATTTTTAATATTAGTAGTAGTATTTGTTGTTGATTGCCGTTGAGTCAAGCACGACTCATAGCAATCCTATGAATAAAGTACCTGAAGCCTTTCTATAACCACTG
>NW_006399764.1:6959888-6961273 GCF_000299155.1 Elephantulus edwardii | reverse complement strand
GCTGTTGGCGCAGGATAGAGCAGGGTTTAGGGCTGTTGTGCATAGGGTCGCTATGAGTTGCAAAGGACTTGACGGCACATAACAACAACAACAACAACAACAATTAAAAGCTACATAGGCTTATTTATCAAAGGAAAATATATTGTTAGAATTGAGTTTGACAAAATGTAAGCTCCCATTGACCAATAAATACAAGTAAAACAAAGGTAAACAAACTGGAAAAATAATAAATTTAACAGAAAGCTGAAATCATTCTATCTAAAACATTTACATAAATAGACTGAAAGTAAATCAGAGAAGACAAGAATATAGTCAAATGAATGTGGAAGAGAGAGGATTCCTAACTTGAATGAACTGAAAGAATGAAATATGATATGAAAAGAAGATATCTTTGAGTTTTGCTCTATTTTCATTTAATTGACAATTTAGTTTCAAATAATGAGTATCATCACTGGTTAAGTGAGTCACCAGCCACATTTCACATCTGAATCCATTTTGTTTTGTAAAACACCTACTTAAGCTACAATTAAACTATTAAAATACTTTATTCAAAACAATTAAACTTAGTGTCTGATCCTTGACTACTATGTCAGAAAGCAGAATTTTCATATTATAATATTCCCATTTTCTCATTTCCATTGAATCAGCACAGACTCCTAGCCCACCTCCAGCAGGTTTTCAGAGGCTATAAATTACACAAGAGGAGACTGACCATCTTTGTCCACGGAGTAGTTGGTGGATTTGAACTGGGCAATCTCCTCCCATATAATTAACGTCCTCTCTACAACAACCACCCCCATCACCCTTGGATTGACACCAATTTTGTACTTCAGTAGAAGGGCAATCCCTCTCAAAATGAAACATAGATCTTTTTTGATGAACACTTCAAAGTCTAAGGTGTGCATCACCCAAGTCAGAGATTTAAAATTGCTTCATGTGCATGAGACTATTGAACAATCAATAAAGAAGATCATGAAGAAGAATTGATGCCCTTGAACTGCGACCTTGGTGAAGAGTATCGAGTAGACTGCATACAGAAAAAAGAAGAGATCTGTTAATGGAAGAGTGCAGCCAGAGTGCAGGAAGAGTGCGCTTCTTGGAGACAAGAATGGTGGAACTTTGTGTCTACGTTCTTTGGCCATGTCAAAGGGAGGGGCCAGTCCCTAGAAAAGAGCTTCATGCTCAGAGAAAATGATGGCTCTGAGAAGATGAAGACCCTCGAAGAGATGGTTTGACATAGTAGCTGCAATGATGGGCTTGAGCACAGTTGTTATTGTTGTCGTTGTTGTTGTTATGTGCCATTGAGTTGCTTGTGAGTCATAGCAACCCTATGTACAACAGCCCTGAATTCTGCTCTCTCCTGTGCCAATTGCACCGTCTCTGAT
>NW_006399764.1:6934209-6957315 GCF_000299155.1 Elephantulus edwardii | reverse complement strand
AAAGCATCCTTGATTATAGCAACTCGAGGTTTTAATTTGTTCTTCCGTTCCTTGAGCTTAAGAAATGCTGAGTGAGTTCGGCCCTTTTGATTTTCTGACTGCAACTCCTTGCACGTTTCATTGTAATATTTTGCTTTGTCATCCCGTGCTGCCTTTTGAAACCTTTTATTCAACTCTTTAGTATCTTGAATTCTTCCTTTTGCTTTCGCTTCTCTGCACTCCGTGCAATTTTCAGAGTCTCTTCTGACATCCATTTTGGTCTTCGCTTCCTCTTCTGTCTTTGTAATGACCGTTTACACTCTTCCTGGATGATACCCTTGATATCCTCCCACAAGTCATCTGGTCTTCGCTCATTAGTTTTCAAGGCCTCAAACCTGTTCCTGAGATGGTTCTGAAATTCAGGTGGAGTAGAGTCAAAGTCATTATTTGGTTGCCTTGGATTTGGTTTAATTTTCCTCAACTTCAGCTTGAACTTGCATATGAGTAGTTGGTGGTCTGTTCCACAAACAGCTCCTGGCCTAGTTTTCACAGCTGATATTGAGCTTCTCCAGCAGTTCTTTCCACAGATGTAATCGATCTGATTCCTATGCCTACCATCAGGTGAAATTCAAATATATACCCTGTGTTTATGTCTTTTAAAAATGTATTTGCTATGAATAAGTCATAAGACTGAGGGTATTTTTATAATTATTAATAATGAGTCAGACAGCCAGGAATGAGATAGGACAGAGAGCATAAAACAGGGGACCAGCAGTTTTCCACTGAATACCCCCATTCCAGTTTCCCTGCATCTTTATTGAAAATTATCAGGAAGTAAATCACAAAGAGAATTCAATGCAAATGAAGCCAAGCTCTTTCTTTTGAAAACCTTCTGCTTGACTCAGGAGGGAGGGGTTAGCAAATGCAAGAACCTGGTAAACCCTTAAGGAGAACCTTAGTGCCTCAGGGTGAACTCTAGCTTGAACCCTGCCTCTCCCACATCCTGATAGCATTCAGTTTATTACAAATATTTAGTATTGGCTTCCCATAGTGGACAGTGTTTTGTGGCACTCCCTGATTAAAACAAGCTTGAAAGCACGAGTGGCATCCACTTCCAAAAGAGCTTGCCTCTGGAAACTCTTCTGAGCTTGGAGAAAATGATGAAAATTATATAAGTGTTCAGGTCTTTTGTTCATAGAATCGCTATGAGTGGTCTATGACTCGAGGGCACTCAACAACAACAATGTATCTATATAAAATTTGTTTTTATATATCTATATGTATGTAAAATATATGTATATATTTATACTGATTGATAGATGATAGATAGATAGATAGATAGATAGATAGATAGATAGATAGATAGATGATAGATGCACTGATCCCATTGTTTTCTTCCTCCGTTACCTTTACCTTTGTGTCCTTAACGTACAGGGTATCAATGATTAAAGTCATTATCATCCACACACTTTATATTCTCTTTTAAGAAACCACCTGTGTTTTAATCTGGGGTGTTTGCATCAGGTTGCTCTATTTATTAGAAAATAAGCATGGTTTTAGAGTATCTGTGGGTGTCAAGTTGAAAAAGGCTGGGCTAGGAATGGTTTCATTTTATCAGTTTTGCCACCTAGAATTGCACCCAGAATTGTACCTCTAATATGTTTCCTGTGCAAGTTGAAAGACAGCAGCTGTTTTGTAAAGTCCACAGGTTGTTGTTAGGTGCCATCAAGTCAAGTAAGCTTCAGAGTGACCCTTTGAATAACAGATCTAAACGCTGTCCTATCCTGTGCCACTCTCATCATCTCTGACACACTTGAACCCATTTTTGCAGTCACAGTGTCAGTTCATGGAATTGAAGGTCTTCCTCTCTTTCACTGACCTTTTCAGGCAGGAGCTCTCTCTTCAGGCAGTAGCTTCTCCTAGCAGCGTGCTCAAAGCGTGTGAGACAAAGCTTTGTCATCTTTGCCCCAAAGCAGGACTCTATCTTCTCTCCAAGCTATGTCTGTTCTTTCACCAGTCTATGAGATACTCAGCACTCTTCTCCAACACCGCAGCTGAAAGGCATCAATTCTTCTTCTGTTATCCTTATTCATTGTCCAGTTCTTAGCATCATAGCAAATGACTGAAAAGGTGTGCCTTAGTTTTCAAACTAACACCATTTCTCCTCAGTAATTTGGACAGGTCCCTGACTGCAGACTTTCCCAACTTTCCCTCAATCAGATACTCAACCAAACAGTAAACAGGTGCTATGTGAAGGAATTCTTCAGATGTAATTAAAATGTCTAATCAATTGATTTAGTTAATTAAAAAAGGCACTTTACTGTCTAGGGCTTAATCTATTGGAATACTTCTACCTCAGGATTTGGGCCTTTGCCAAAGACCTTTGGCTGACACATGTAGATATTTGCCCAACTACCACACAAATGATGGTAACTTCAAATCATTATTCAGAGACACCTTAACATTTCTGCAAGCTCACAGCCTTGAAAACCTCAGAGCACAGTACTTCTCCACACACATGAGGTCACCAGGAGCTGGAATCAGCTTGACAGCAAATAATAATCCTTCTCCAAGTTCAAAGGCCATTGCCTGTGGACACTGTAGACAGAGAGTAAGCTTCAGCTGGTACTGTGAGAGTCTACCACGACTGTGACATGACCTTTCTGACCTCCAGCTCTAGTACCTTCAGACTTGGCTGCTTAATCCTTAAAGTAATTTCACAACATTCCAGAATATTCCTGAATGCATGTAATTATGCTTTTCTGGCTGAGCTTTACCCAATACAAGCATTTAAGAAGTTTCTTCGGTCTGCTCAAATACTCTATCAAAAGTCCTGATTACTAGTGGGGAAATATGGAGCAGAAATTCAAATTCTGAACACAATCTAGACCTTCTGGAGCCATTGAAGGTGAACAGATTTCTGAAACTATTGCCTTGAGACATTTTTTAAAGTGGAAACCAGAAATATCCCCTTTCATGTTCTTTAAACTAAAGAACAGTTTAGCTTAATTAGTAAAGACTGTTTACCTTGAGCACTCTGCTCTTTAAAAAACTATCTATATAGGATCAAATTGACAACAGCAACTTGAATGCTGGGTAGGAAGCTTGGCAAATAGTGAGTACCTGTCAATGGGGAAGAAACAATTAGGGAAAGGGACCACAAATGGGTGTAGAACTAAAGAATGTAATCAATGTCACTTAATTGTTCAAGCCGAAATTATTGAATTGGTGTCTGTTTTGTTGTCTGGACTTTCAATAATAGTTATAAAAATCTTTCAAAAATACAACAGCATTTTTAATTGATAATAAAAATCAGTGAGCCCAAGTTTACCGTTTTTCAGCAGAGGGATCTTTTTCAACCCATCGACTGTAGATGAGCTTTAACAAAAATTCAACATAGACTTAACCTACTGCTTGTTCCTAGTAAAAAATAGGATTGAGAAATCAGAAAGCTAATGAACTACACTTTTTATTTAAATTCTGACAGGACATGCTAGTTTCATTTTGTGAATTTTGAAAGAAACTTGTCGGTTTACTTACTAAATAATGGGAGGGGAAATGTACATAATAGAAGAAAATAGTGTTTTTATTAGATACTTATATCTCCATTTTCGGCAGGCAAAGTATCTACAAATCATACTTTCAAGGTCCTTCTGACATTATCACACATTAATCACCTTATTACATTTTATTCTACTGTACAGACACTGCAAGAGGTATCTGATTCAGAATGATTTAGTGACCTCTCTCAAATGGGTAATATGGAAACCAAAGAGGAAAAGGAGGCTTAATAGGAAGAGGGTAGATTAACCTTAACTGGTTTTGCATCAAGAGCTATGGCTCTTTAGCTGTCTCAGGTTGTAGCGAACAAAAATAAAAAATAAAATAAAATAAAGAGACACGCAGGAATAGTTGACAACTTACATACTGAAGCAAGATATTCTATTTAAAGCTTATTTGACAAAACAATATATAGCTGCCTTTATTTTTTAAGAAGTCATAAAAATGAATGAATAAGCAAAATGGGAAGTTAACATTAGCTGAAATATTCACAGATGCCTAGATGTTTTTTGAAGTAGAACCAGAACACAGTATTCAGTTATCTGGTGTTTTGGGTACTGTACAACTCTGTGTTAGCGTCGTCTGCTGATGGACATTCTGTTTTCTGCATGTTCGTCTTGATTCTCATTGTGTTGGCTACCTGACTTGTGCTCTATAGCAATGTCCCATAAAGCTACTGTGCAAACAGTAGGCTCTAACACCTACCACCTAGATCAAAAAACAAACTACACACATGGCTATGGAGCTGATTCTAACTCATAGTGATTCTATGGACAAGGATGAAGGAAAAGCAAAGAAGTGATACCTTTGAATTTTGCTGTTGGTAAAGAAACTGGATAAATTATGTGTACTGCATTGAAATAGATGAGGAAGAGAACAGTTTAAAAGCAATATATGATAGGGTATTATGGTTATCACAAGAGTCCAGAATGAAGGTTGCATAGTGGAGTGTACTCGGGGTGGGGGGATTGTATCCCAATGAAGGAATTTTTCTTTTACTTTTCAAAGAGAGGAGCAAACTGCAGGGAGGAGTGGGCAGGGAGAAAATGGCAACAATGAATGAATGGAAATCCAAAATCTCTGTAAATGTTCATTAAAGTTAATAAAATCATTTTTTTTAAAAGTATAAAATAGAACATGGACTGTCCAAAGAATAAGCTATTCTCTCCTGGAGGAAGTGCTACCAGGATGCTCCTTTGAGGCAAGGACAATGAAGCTTCATCTCACGTACTTTGGTCATGTTACCAGGAGGCACTACGTTCTTGTAAAGACATCATTCCGTAAAAAGTAGTCGCTGTGGTTACTTGCCATTGAGTCAACTATGACTCACACAGGGACTTTATGAACATTAGATCTGCAGCTTGTCTTGTTCTGCACCTGCTTGCTATTGTTGGTTAAAATATGCTTGAGGCTGTTGTTATAATCACAGTGCCAGCCTGTTTTGTTGGGGATCTTCATCTCTTTCTCTGACTTCTCATTTTTCTTTGCATGCTACTTTATCCCAGGGACTGGCTCCTGACAACATCGTCAGAGGGTGTGAGATGAGTTTTTCCATCCCGGCATCTAAGGAGCACCCTGGTTGCACTTCCACTAATGTAGCCTGGTTAATGTTTGCGGCATTCAGTGGGATATTTAATAATCTTCTACAACAGCACAACTGAAGGGCATTGACTCTTCTTCTGTCATCCTCATTCCTTCCAGAAGTCAGCAAAATAAAGAAAGAGCCTCAATGAGATGAATTGACAACAGTGAGTTTTAGAATAGCAGAGATCATGAGAATGACACAAGATATGGTACAGTTTTGACTGCTGTCCATAGGGTTACTAGGAATTGTAGTAAACTTGATGGCACCTACAACAACAAAAATGGTTTTTAATTTTCTTTTTAAAAGTATAAAGTCACTGCTATTAGCTACCAATTTTGCAATTGTTGTTATTATATCCAACTGAGACATAGATGTCTCTAGTGGATTTTCAAAGGCAATAAATGGCATGAAGGTTGATGGCCCATCTTTTCCCAGGAGAGGCTGGTGAATTTGAACCACTTACTTTTGGTTTAACAGCATGTTCCTTACTACTAGGCCACCAGAGTTCTCTAAATTTGCAGTGGTCACATTAATTCACGTAGTGTGGATAATCAAAAGTTAATGACTTAGTGTTGCACAGAAATAATTTTAAATGTTAATGAAGAAATTATCTTAATTGAATATTTTACTACTGCCAGAAATACAATTTTTTTTAATTTTTTTTTCTTATACCGCTAATATTTGGAAGCAGGAGTGGCATCCACTTCCTAAATAACATGCCTCCGGAAAATCTATGAACGTTGATAAATCTCAATAGTTGTAGAGGGGCTTCAGGCCTTTTGTTCATAAGGTAGCTATGAGTTGTGCTCGACTTAAAAGCAATCAACAACACGATAGAGAGAATCAAAGATGATAGCCTTCAATACAATACGCATTGCATTCCTACATCGAGAAGACAAAAAATAAATCTTAACCACTGGACCAATAAGCAACATCATGATAGATGAAGGAAAGACTGAAGTTATCAATTATTTCACCTTGCTTGGATCCACAGCAATAACCTTGGTACCAGTAGTCAGAACAGAAGATGTACTACATTTGTAAAGTCTGTTGCTAGGGACTTCTCCAAACTACTAAGGTGCAATAATGCCAGTTTGAAGACCTGATTCGGGCAATGGTTTTTCAATCACTTGCTATGGAACTGAGAACAGGAGAGTGAATTAGAATGACAGAAGAATTGATGCCTTTGAGTGCAACTTGGAAGCAAGAATGGTAAAGTTTCATCTCTCTTACTTTGCTCATATTGGTAGGAGAAGCTATTACTGGGAGAGGGATACCGTGTTTGGCAATGTGGAGGGTCAGAGAAAGAGAGGAAACCCTAAACCAGATGGACTGACAAAGTGACTGCAGCAATGGGCATAAATGTGTCAGAGATGATAAGGACGGCACAGGAAAGGATCATGGCATCCCTATGAATTGTACCCAACTCAAGGAAACCTAACAGCAACAATAACAACAAATTCCTTGTATTGTTTGTTTTGTTTTGTGGGGTTTTGCTTTTTTATTATATCTGTATTGATGGTGGTGGTGGCGGTGGTGGGGGGTGTGTGTGTGTGTATACACACACACACACACGCACATGTTGTTCTTGTGGTGTACCGTAGAGTTGGAAATGACCCATAGCTGACCCTCCAGCAGGTTTTGTTACAGCATTAATTGCACAGGAGGAGATTCCCCTCTTCCGCCCACAGGGCAGCTGGAGGCCTCAAACTGCATGTCTTGGGGATTGTCGCGCTGCTTCTTGCCACTAGGCCACCAGAACTCTCATCTACACATACATATATGTGTGTGTGAAAATCTTTTATTACAAGGAAGAGTAGAATTCAGAACAGAAAGGGGGAAAAAAAGAAGGAAGCAAAAATTCTTCAAAGGGCATTTCAGCAACACATTTTAATTTTAATTCTAATGTTCTAAGCAATATATGGAAATGACTCCTTTTTTGCAAAAGCAATTTCCTTTTTGGCCTGATGAAAGTAAAACTTTCTGCATGTTCAAATCCATTTCAGACTTCAAAGGACAGAACAGCCTTGGCGTTGGCATGGTTCTTGCAGGCACTTGGGTAAATTGACTATATAATGAGTCCTTGGCTGTCCCTAACCAAAACTTTGTTGGACAGGTTCATTTACAATCCTCAAACAGAATGACCTTCCATCTGGCTTAATGGCCCCTGGATTGTTGCAAATGCGACCTGACATTTCCTTATGGCTGAGTTATTAAATTATATCACAGAACACAATAACATAATTTGGTTTCAGAGCCTAAGTGAAAGTGATAGTCCAGCAGATTAAGATGTAAAATTCCTTTGCAAAATTAAGTTATTTATAATCTGATGCATACCCCCTTGTTTTATCTGCCGTATAATAGAATTATTTTCCACAGTACAGTAGCTGCATATTTTGACAATGCTGACAAAACAGAAATAGCATTTGAAGAGGGCTGGAGAGAACTTCAGCAGGAAAGTGCCTGACTTTTATAGCGAGCTTTCTAAAGTGAAACCACTTGCAAATCTTGGGTTTGGGTTTTTTTCTTCTTGTAATGGAATTGATCCATTAAGCCAGGCTACACTCTTACATTTAATAGTATTAGGCATACTTAACTCTATGAGCTACAATTATTTAATACACCCGGAAACATCTGCTTTGAGATGACTAATGCCAACATTTTAAAAAAAAATTAGGATTTTATTTATTTCGTTATCTCCAGCTGCCTTGACTGAGTGAGAAATAAACCAATTTCTCATTTTTTGACTCTATCAGACACGACCATCATTAGCTGTCTCCCTGATATTCTCGATGTGATTAAAAACCAATAAAACGAAAAGAGGCACATATTTTTAAAATCATTTACAGGCAATGGAAAATTTCCCTTAGTCAGATTTTCACAATTAGAGGATGAATACATTTGGAGATAGAATTGCCCATATAACTAGGTCCATTTCCACTTTTACTAGATTGTTGTAGCATATGTCGGAGTAAAGGAGTTTGGGCATTGTTTATCATCTTGTCTACCATCTCCTAAATTTTCAAAGTGCTTTATTTTATTATGTGCACTCATGTGTGAAGTCATTTGCCATCAATCCCACTTTAATTATAAATTCACTCAGGTGACTTTTTGTGAAATCTCAGTAATTATAGACTATACCAACCATTGTAAAAACAAAGATAGTAATAGAAAAAAATTATAATTGTAAGTAAAATAGGACAAAACAAGAGATCCAGTAGGGTATACGTCTAGTTAATCACAACTAAAATGTTTAAAAAGAATAATAAGTTGGTATTGAAATAATTCTGGCTCATATATACTCTATGTGTGTCAGAAGAGAATTGTGATCCTTGGGTTTTTAAGTTGTCAAATTTTCAAAAATAGAAGTTAGGCCTTATTTTTTTTTTTCTCCCAAAATATTTCTTTGAATTACGGTATTTATTGGTGAAGAATCTTGAATATACCATGAACTGCTAAAAGAACAAATGTCTTAAGAATTACAACCAGGATGCACTTTAGAGACAAACATGATGAAACTTTGTCTCACGTGTTGTTTTTATGTGCCTACAAGTTGCTTGCAACTCGTAGCAAGACTATGTACAACAGCCTCTAAACCCTCCACTGTCCTGTGCCAATCGCACTGTCTCTGACACACCCATCCTGATTACCCCAGTCACTGAATCAACCCACCTCATAGAGGGCCTTCCCCTCCTGTCCTGTCCCTCCACCTTCAAGCATGGTGTCCCTTTCCAGGCAATACCTCCCCTCACTGAAAGCACAAAATACTAGAAGAATGTTTATTTGTGCTTAGCTTACTATGTAAAGGTATTTGACCATGTAGATCCAAACAAATTATTGCTCACATTGAGAATTAGAATCCTCGAACACTTAACAGTGCTCATGTGAGACCTCTAGGTCTACCTAGACCAAGAGACTATTGTGTGAATAGAGCAAAGGAACACTATTCCATGGTTAAAATTAAGAAAGTTGTGTGTCACAACTCTATCCTTTCTCCCTATCTTTTTAAGCTGTATTCTGAGTGAATTGTTCAAAAAGTTGGACTTTATGAAGAAGAATGTGAGATCAAGATTGGAGGAAGACTCAATGATTAAACCTCATTATACAGATGGCACGATCTTGTTTGCTAAAAGTTAGGTCTTGAAGTGTTTGCTGCAGAAGGTCAACAATCAAGACTTCAATATGATTTTCTCAACCTCAAGCAAACAAAAACCCTCAACACTGGATGGATAGCCAATATCATGATAGATAGAGAAAAGATTGAAACTGTCAAGGACTACATCTTACTCTGATCCTCAGTCAATAGACTTGGTAGCAGCAGTCGGGTGATTAGGAGGTGTAATTTTGTTAGGCAAAGCTCTTCCTTGGAGAGGCACATCATGTTGGGAAAGATGGTAGGATAGCAAAGGAGAGGAAGATGCTCAACCAGGTGGATTAACACAGTGACTACAGCAATGAGCTTGAGGGTGTCAGAGATTGTGAAAATGTTCAAGGACAAGATAGGGTTAAAAATATTATTCATATGGTTGCTACATTCAACTTGATGGTGTCTAACAACAATGAGAACAATATGTCCTGAGAATGTGAATTGAGGCTTTATCATCTTTATGTCTTCTCCAAGGTACAACCCTTTATCTTTTTGCCCTCCATGGATATTCAGTACTCCTGTCTAACACCACAGTTCAAACACACCAATTCTTCTGTTAACTTTATTCACTGTCCAGCTCTCAGATGCCTATCAAGTGACTGGAAGGATTATGGTCTATATCAGGTGCACTTTAGTCCTCAAACTGACATCATTGCTCCTCAAAAATTTTGAGAGTTCCCTCACTGTCAACTTTGCTTCTGACAGCTGGTACCAAGTGCATGACTGTGGATAGAAGTAAGATAAAAGTTGTTGACAATTTTAATCTTTTCTCCATCTATCATAATGTTACCTATTGGGACAGTGGTGAGAATATTTGTTTTCTTGACATTGAGATACACAGTAAGATATTAAGTTTTCTAGTATATCACCTTGTTGCTTGACTATGAGAAGGTAATTGTATAATGAAAGGGCCAGGATAAATATATTTCTTCTTGTTTTGATAACAAGTTACAGTAAAAGGAGTGATTAAGTGATGGTGAATGATGTTGTAACAATGTTTATGAATGAATGCACGAAGAACCAATATGATTTATAAACCTTTGTGCAAATAATAAAACAAATCAATAAGGAAAAGAAGAAAAATGAAACTTGAACTTGACCATTCTTCTTCCCTGATTGAGAGCCACTGCTTCCCCCTTTCTTCTTTCTCAGCATACCATTCCTGGATGAAATCCTATGAGCATTTACAGGTGGAGCTCAAATATTATCAGCTCCCTGTACTTGATTTTGTAAGTGTGAACTTCTCAAGAGCGGCACTCAGATAGCCACAGTTTATCCCCAAAGACAAGTTCCTGGTTGCAACCACTGGTGTTAATGCTAACTTGCTCTCAGACACTAATTAAAGTTTTGAGATTTGAGTTCACCTAGAAAAGCTCTGGAAGAACATTCTAGAGATGTACTTCAAAAAAAATTAGCCATGGGTAACCCTATAAAGCACAATTCTGCTTCAACACGGATGTTGTAATACAGATGTTATTGTTGTTGTTGTGTGCCATTGAGTAAGAACTGACCCATAGCTGATCCTCTGGCAGGTTTTATAGACAGTTAATCACATGGGAGGAGATTGTGCATCTTTCATGGAGCAGTTTGTGGGTTTGAACCACTTGCCTTTGGGATTGCAGCACAGTTTCTTCCCACTAGGCTTAATTGAAATCTATATGGTAACAGTTACTACCAGTTACTGGTAACTTTAAAAGGCCCAGCCTTGCTTTTCCAGGTTTTTCATCTACTTTTTTCTTCAGCTATTGAACATATCATGGACTTCCAAGAAAACAAATAGGTCTGTCTTGGAGAGGGGGAAACTAGGATTTTGAAACTCCATTTCACATGCTTTGGGTGTGTGGCCAGGAGAGATCAGTCTGTGGAGAACTTCATGCTCAGAAGTGTGGAGGGGCAGTGCAGAAGAGGAAGACCCTGGATGAGATGGACTGACACAGTAACGGAGACAATTGGGGTTGGTGTGTCAGAATTAGTGAGACGGGATCAGGACAGGGCAGGGTTCAGAGCTGTTGAATGTAGGGTCGCTATGGGTCGCAGGTGACTCGACGGCACATTACAACAACAACATTCATTATTTAGACTATAACGTGCCAAAACTAGAAGAAACATATTTGTCCTTGCCCCTTCATTCAGTCCCCTTCTCATAATTAAACAAAGTAGTAAATTGTTGTATTACGTAGGGAGAAAAAAAGTCATAATATGTTCATGTTTGCATATTTTGAAGGTACAGGTACTTCTCCGAGGCCACCTTGAAGCTCTCAACAATGTAACATTCAGTTCAAAATGTTCTAGGTAGCTCAGCAATTGCTTTTATTTCCTTTAGGCACAAGTCCTTCTGCTTATTTTCATACTTACTGGTTTAATGCTAGGTTCACAGTCATTGGCTAACAGTAGAGAATGTTGGAAGACCTTGAGGACAGAAGGGTAGGAGGGAGGAAATTTACACTGCAAAACTCGTGTCTTCCAGTTCCCTCACATTGTCTCTGTGTGCCGCCAGTTCATTCCTGACTCACGGTGAACGACAGTCCACAGTAGACCTGCTCCAGTGGGTTTCGAAGGTTACAGTCCATCTTTAGGAAGCAGATTGCCCCAGCGTTCACCAATGAAGGAACTATTAGCTTGAAGCTCCGATGCACAGGAATCACCAGCTAGAAACGGGGCCCCTTCTTGGTTATCATCAGATACTATCCATCAACTCTGACGCACAGTGACCCTATGAACAATATACTGAAATCTTGCCCTGCCCTGTGGTGTCCTAAAAAGCCCCGCCACACTCCAGCCCTTTGGTGTCTTCACTGTATAAATCCATCTTCTTGAAAGTCTTCTCTTTTGTTGATTTTTGGGTTTTCTGAGCAAGATATCTCCACCCCCCCCACCCTCAAGGAATGTCATGTCCTGACAGAAACACCCCACCTATTCAGTACATTGTATTATTACATATTCGTAAGTAGCTTACACTATATTTTAATAACTCTTCTCTCTTTTCTCTCTGCCTCTGTCACTCTCTCTTTCTCTGCCCTGTCTGCCTATTATCTCACTCAGAGGAAAAACCACATATGTACAATTTTTAAAGCAAGAGAGCATTAATATCACTTACAGTTTGAAATAGTCGCTTCAACAGTGCATTCTACAGTGCTTTTATGAATCCAAGCTGGGTCTATAAAGCATGCTTGCCTCTTCAGAGAACTCTCCAGTTACGCTCTCCATTGACTGTTATCCTGCCCTTGATGTTACTGTAGATAATGACCCTTCAGGGAATTCTTGAAATTAAATTACTAAAATCACAGTTCGACTTTTGCTAAAGTTATTGTCATTGGCCAGATAGAAGAAGTTAACACAGGAACATAAGTATTCAATTCTATCTGGACCAGTCTGATAGCTAGAAAAGAGGTTGTAATGTTTATTTATTTAGTTGCTTTTTTAAAATTACACCCATCATGAAAGTGCCTTAGGGAATAATTTAAAGAATTAGCACATTAATTATAAGTAAAGCATTTCTGAACAACAGCAATAAACAACTCCCACTAGTTTTTTAATGTTATCATTCAAGCTGGGCTGTAATAATGAAAAAGTGATGTGAATGAGAGAAGACAACATAACCACTAAATAGCAATCTGTCTGTTTGTCGGTCTCTCTGTCCATTGGCCTAAGTATCTGCTTCAGAGCTGTCATCAAATTACGGTGGTCCTTTTCTAAAAATAAAATTTAAAAAAATCTGATTTTAAAATACAATTCATGTAACATCCTCATTTTATATTCTCCTCTATAAAGCTGATGATATCTGTTGTCTTAGTAGAACTATTTTATTTCTGAATTTATATTATTCTCTGCTTTTGTTCAGGTTTTATTCCTTCTGACTTATAATAAAAATGGAATACTTGGAAAGACATGTAAAATAACCTATTTCAATTAAGGTAAAATTAACCTAAACCTTCAACATAAGATATTTAGGTTAAGCAAACAGGGGAATTTTCCAGCAAGCGTAAGAGTTGTTTTCTTTTTACATATTATACATATCTATTAATTTCATCCCAGACTATCATTCTAAACAACCTCTGACCTCAATGAAAAATCCTGTCTCCCAGGCTTTACTTGAAGGGATTCTCTCCCAGGCTCTGTAGTACCAGCACCTTGGAATGAAGCAGAGGGACCAACTGACCAGCCTTTTAGAACCAGAATTGATACTTGTCACTTATCACAAGAAGCTATTGTTTTACTGTCTTTTTAACATTTTCATCATTTTTGCACAACATCCTTAGGACCTAATGTCATGTGTCGAATGAATATTGGTTGACTGACTGAAGGACAGAGAGAGCTAATAAAGCCTAATTCCAAATTACTGATGAGGGAACATATATATATCCTTTCTGGAGAAGCAGAGAATATATTATTCTCTGTCCAAGTGATATGGACAGACTCAAAGTAAATTAATGTACCAAATAATAAGCTCCTTTTCTTCTCAAAAATTTTAATTCATTCACATTTATATGGTACTGTCTCAATTTTGTTACTATATAGAAGTTAAAAAACTCAAAATGTTCTATATGGTTTCACGATTTCCTGTCAGAAAAAGGACCTCTGGTGGTGTTAGTCTGCATTATGTTTCACTGGTAGCAAGCAGTCTGGTGCCTCCAAAGGTTTAAATCCACCAGTGGCTCTTAGAGAGAAAAATGGGCTGTCTCCTAGTCTGCTAAGGCTTGGGATCTCGAGGGAAGGTCATTATGGATAGGGATCAACTCAATCGCATTAGGCTTATTCTTCTAATGCTAACAGAACTCTCCAACACATAACTATCAAAGTGCAAACAAATGTAAGAACACTTTGTATTTGGTCTAGTCATACAAAATTCATCTGTCCTAAATTTGAAACAAGACCACATATAAAGGAATTATTTTTATTAAGATTAGCAGTTTGAAGGAATATGTGATCAGGTATTATTATCATGACAGGAGTCCAGAAATAAGGCTGCATAGCACAGCAGACATTTGGGGAGGAATTGTTTAACAATGAAAGAATTTTTCTTTTACTTTTCAAAGAGAAGAGCGTCGGGGGCGGGGAGGGGGGGTGAGAAGGGAGAAGTGGCCAGGGAGAAAAATGCAACAATGAATGAATGGAAATCCAAATCCTGGAAATTTTCATTAATATTGATATTTTTTGTTCTTCTTGTTATGTGCCATTGAGTCACTTGCGACTCATAGCAACCTTATGTACAACAGACCTAACCCTGCTCTATCCTGTGCCAATGACACTGCCTCTGACAGACCCATCCCGATTACTCCAGTCACTAAGTCAATCCACCTCATAGAGGGTCTTCCCCTCCTGCACTGTCCCTCCACCCTACCAAGCATGATGTCCATTTCCAAGGATCTGTCCCTCCTTACAACATGTCCAAAGTATGTCAGACGAAGCCCCAGAATCCTTGCCTCCAAGGAGCAGCCTGGTTTAACCTTCTCAAGGATGAATCTGTTTTCTTGGCAGTCCATGGTACCCTCAACACTCTTCTCCAGCACCACAACTCAAAGGCATCAATTCTCCTTCTATCCTCTCTAGTCATTGTCCAACTCTCTGATGCATAACAAGTGATTGCAAAGAACATGGCCTGTATCAGATGCACCTTAGTCTTCAGAGTGACACCATTGCTCTTCAGTACTTTGGAGAGGTCCCTAAGAGCCGACTTTTCCACCACAATATGTCTTTCAATTTCCTGCCTGCTGGTGCCAAGAGTGTTGGCTGTGGAGCCATGTAAACTAAGGCTGTGAACAAACTCAGTCTCTTCACCATCAATCCTGTTGCTGCCAATTGGTCCAGTGGTGAGAATCTTTGTCTTCTTGATATTGAGCCGAAGGCTGCAAATCTCGACCCTCTGCAGCAAGCGCTTCAGGTCCTCCTCAGTTTCAGCAAGCAGGGTCGTGTCATCCGCATAACACAGATGGTTGATAGATCTTCCACCAATCCTGACCCCATATGTCTCCTCATAGAGCCTAGCCTCACAGATAATTTGTTCTGCATACAAGTTGAAAAGGTATGGAGATAGGACACATTCCTGGCATACACCCTTCCAATTTTGAACCATGCAATAATTCCTTTCTCTGTTCTGATGACTGCCTCTTGGTCTAAGCATTAGGATGATCAAGTGTTCTGGGATTCCCATTCTTCTCAGAGTCAGCTACAGTTTGTTATGATACACACAAACGCCTTTGCATAATCAATGAAACACAGATAGACATTCTTCTGGTATTCTCTGCTTCCAGCTAAGATCCATCTAACATCAGCTACAATATCCCTAGTACCACGACCCCTTCTAAACCCAGCCTGGACTTTTGGCAGTCGTTTTTATAATCTTCAGCAGAATCTTGCTTGCATGTGAAATCAATGAGATTGTTCTATAGTTTGCACACTCTGTTGGGTCACCCTTCTTTGGAATGGGAACAAATATAGATCTCTTCCAGTCAGTTGGCCAAGTGGTTGTTCTCCACATTTCTTGGCACAACTTGGTGAGCATGTCCAGGGCAGCGTCTGTTAGCTGAAATATGTCAATTTGTATACCATCTATTCCTGGGGCCTTATTTTTTTGCTACTTCCTTCAAAGCAGCTTGAACTTCTTTCATCACCATAGGCTCTTGCTCATATGTTATTTCATTAAATTCTTCTGTGTCTGCCAATTCCTTTTGATACAGTGACTCAGTATATTTTTTCCATCTTCTTTTAATACTTCCTCCATGATTTGATATTCTGCCTAAAGCATCCTTGATTATAGCAACTCAAGGTTTGAATGTGTTCTTCATTTCCTTGAGCTTAAGGAATGTTGAACGAGTTCAGCCCTTTTGATTTTCTGACTCTAGCTCCTTGCATACTTCATTGTCATATTTTGTTTTGTCATCCCGTGCTGCTTTTTGGAATCTTCTATTCAGTTCTTTAGTATCTTGAATTCCTCTTCCTTGTGCTTTGGCTTCTCTCCACTCCAGTGTAATATTCAGAGTTTCTTCTGACATCCAATTTGGCCTTTTTTTTTCTTCCTTCTCTGTGTTTGTAATGACCGTTTGCACTCTTCCTGTATGATAATTTTGATATCCTCCCACAACTCATTAGTTCTTCACTCATTAGTGTTCAAGGCCTCAAAACTGTTTCATGAGATGTTTCTGAAATTCAGGTGGGATGAACTCAAAGTCAAATTTTGGTTCCTGTGAATTAGGTTTAATTTTCCTCAACTTCAACTTGAACTTGCATATGAGTCGTTGGTGGTCTGTTCCACAATCAGCTCCTGGCCTAGTTTTCACAGCTGATATTGAGCTTCTCCAGTGGTTCTTTCCACAGATGTAATCGTTCTGATTCCTTTGCACAGCATCAGGTGAAATCAATGTGTATAACCTGTGTTTATGTCTTTTAAAAAAATGTGTTTGCAATGAATAAGTCATTGTGCAAAATTCAATCTTTCTATCTCCAGCTCCATTTCTGTCACCAAGTCCATGTTTTCCAACTACTGATTCCTCTTCTTTGTTCCCAACTTTTACATTCCAGTCACCCATTATTATCAATGCATCTTGATTGCATATTTGATCAATATCCAACTGTAAAAGTTGGTAGAAATCATCTATTTCTTCTTCTTTGGCTCTGGTTGTTGGTGCATATATCTGAATGATAGTGGTATTCAGTGGGCTTCCTTGTAAGCATATGAATATTATCCTGTCACTCACAATGTTGTGCTTCAAGACAAACCTAGAAATTACTTTTTGTAACTATGAAAGCAACCCCTTTTTTTTCTTGCCTTTTCATCTTCGGAGTAATATATGATCATCTGACTTAAAATGTCCCATGCCGGTCCATCTCATCTCACCAGTGCCTAGTTTGTCAATATTTATGTGTTCCATTTCTTTCTTAACAATATCTAATTTTCCTACATTCATGGTTCTCACATTCCATACTCCAATCACTAGTGTCTGCTTACAACTGTTCCTCTTCCTTTGTATTTTCATACTTGAAAGCTCTACCTCAGCTGCCCTCTGTGTTTTTCTACGTGTGATCTGTGTGTGTTCTGTTGTACATAGCGTTTTCAGAGGCCTGCTCTTTTGGAAGTGGATGGCCAATCCTTTTTAATCTGTCTTAATCTGAATGTTCAAATTTAGAGAAGTTATCTGACAGAATAATAAAAATAAGATGGCATTTGCACCAAAAAAAATGTTCTGAGATTCCCATTCTTCTCAGTGTTAGCCATAATTATATATAAGTCAATAACATATACATAATAGTCAATACAACAGAAATAAACATAAAAACAAACTTAGCAGTTTGAGTTTTGAAGAGTACTTGACGAAAGTGAAAAAAAAATTGATTAGACAGATAGATAGACGGGTGGAGAGATGTTGGAGGGTGTGATAGAGCTGATTCTGATTCATTACCCAATGACACACGCCCAGGGCCTGTCCCATCATCGTAATTATGGCTGGTTTGTTCATTGTTGCAGCCAGAGTGTCAGTACATCTTCTTGAGAATCTTCCTCTTTTTCATTTACCCTCCCTTTACCATGCATACTCTCCTCTGGGGGCTGACCCCTCCTGGTAACATATGAGATGAAATCGTATCTTGCTCTCTTCCAAGATCACTCTGTCTATACTTTTTCCAAGACCGATTAGTTCATTCATTCTTCCAGCAGTCCTTTATATTTTCAAAATATTGCCAACTCTGTAATTCAATTGCATGCATTTTTTTTCAGTCTTCTTTTTTCATTTTACACTTTTTTTACATGTGTGTTGTTATTGTTAAGCACCGTCAGGTTGGAACCAGATCATAGCTGTCCCTCCCATGGGTTTTTAGAAGTAGGAAATCTTTCAGAAGGAAGTTACCATCTTTCTCCTGTAGAGCAGACGGTGAGTTCAAACCATGTTTCTTTGGGTTGGCAGCACAATTCCTTATCACTAAGACACCAGAGGCAATTCGAAAGACTATAGCTTAGGTCAGATTGTTTTAAGACTCAAAGTGACATACTTTCTTTTTAATGCTTTAAAGAGGTCTTTTGTAGTAGATGTTCCTAATGTAATATATTCTTTTCCTGACTTTCATTCACCAAATACGTAGAAAGCAGAAAGTTGGACATGGTGAAACAGGCCTGTTAGCATCTTTCTGAAAGGGCCCGAGAGAAGGAGAATAGCACAGCCCCTCACCATCCCGGAGCAGAAAGCAGAAAGCCCATAGTCCAGCCCCGTGGCACCTCTAGAACCACAGCTGCATCCAGAGGTTCATTGATTTGTTGTTGACTCACAGCTGTGACACAGAGTTTAAAAGCGAAGTAAACTGGAGAGTGAAGGAGGCAAAGCATATCAGGTTTTGACTGTTGATCAGAGTAAAACAGAATCTTTGACAAATTTAATATTTTATCTGTTTACAATGTCATTGTTTATTGATCTAGTGGTGATACCTTTTGTTTTCTAGCTGTTGAAATATAAGCCATACTGAAAGTTGTAAACTTTTATCTCAATCAATAAGCATTTGAAGTCCTCTTCACTTTGGTTCACTTTTAGCAAACAGATTGTGTCAACTGCACGTCCCAGGTTGTTGATCTGTTTCCTTCAATCCTGATGTTTTGTACTTCTTGGAGTTTAGCTTCTCAGATTATTTTCTCAGTGTACAGATTAAATAAATGTGGAGAAAGATTAGTCCTGTCACGCATATTTTTTTCCTGATTTTAGGCCACTCCTAGTTTAAACTTTTTGTTCTCTTCAAATGATTGTCTCTGTCTGCGTTCTTCACGAGGTATAGAAAGATGCTTCTCTATGTTATGTAAATGTATGTATGTTGTTGTCTAATAAATGAAATACATACCTACATAGACACACACGGGCTGTAAGTATATGAAATCAACTTCTATTATCCTGTTTACATAAACGCAGTGCTCTTTTTCTTATGATTAAGTTATTACATTGCTCTCCTTCTTCAAGAATGAAAAGAGATTTAAAAACAACAGAACAAACAAAAAAACCAAACCCCTTTGACGTCCACTTCCACATTTTAAAATGAAAAGGATATTTCAGTCACTTGTAACACATCTTAATTGCTTCATTATATTTTTATAGAGCACCTGAATTGCTTGGAAGCTTCTTAATTAAAATGGTTCTTGCTTTATAGTGAACGGAAATGCAAAAAGCACATATCCTGAAGGACAATCAATCATATTCTTTTCTTCGCCGCAGTCTTAAAGACAGTGTAGACTGAACAGCTTAATAAGGCAATGAAACATTTGAGCATCATCAGAATTTAAATGTGTGTATCTTCTGAGGCCCAGGCGACTCATAAACTTAAGCATGATCTTCTACGGACTTGACTCCATTGCATCACTTAATAAAACACTGGTGGGGCAACACCCATGGTAGCCGCAGTAAAGAAAGTTAAAACAGTGCTTCATTGGGACAATCTGCTGTCAGGAACCTCTCCAAAGTGCTAACGGGCAGGGTCGTAAAGGGTGTCAGTTTAAAGACTGAGGTGTATCTGATCCAAGTCACAGTACTTTAATTAGTTGCTTTATATGCATCTGAAAGTTAGACAGTTAGGAAGGAGGGCAGAAGAAGAATCAATGTATTTGGATTGTGGTGTTGGGGAAGAGTATTGAATATACAGTGAACTGCCAAATGAACAGATAAATCTGCCTTGGAAGCGGTGCAATTAGGTTGCCCTTTAGAGGCAAAGGATGAAGTTTTGTCTCCCATTCTTTGCGTATGTTATCAGAAGGGGTTAATCCTTGCAAAAAGACATTCTGGAAAAGATAGAAAGTCGGCAAAAGGGCGAAAGAGCTTCACCAAAATGAACTGACAAAATGACAGGAACAATGGGCTCAGACATGTCAGAGACAGTGAGAATGGCACCAATCAGGCCAAGGTTCAGATGTGCTATTCATAGAGGCATTATATGCCAGAGTTGACTCGATGGTGCATACCAAAACCAACAACATCAAACTCTAATACTCAGAAAAATCAGAAAGACATACACACATATCCTAAAGAAACTTGTTACAAAGTTGCTGTTTTTGTATACTGTTAAGTATGAACGGATCCATAGCTGATCCTTCCGAGGGTTTTCAGAAGCAGGCAGTCACATGGAAAGATCAGCTGGTGGTTTTGAACCAAATGCCTTTGGGTTGGCAGCTCAAAGAATAAGAATATATACATAGAATAGATACGAAGACGCAAAATACTCTCTGAGTTTCATTAATGTTACTAGTTTTGAGTCTTTACTCACAGAAACCCTGTGTACAACAAATCAAAACTTGCCTGGTCATGTATCCTGCACACAATCTCTGCTGTGCTTACATCTATTTTTATCGTTTTTGTGTCTCTCCTTCTTGTTGAGAGTTTTTTTCTCTTTCTCTGATGCTCTAACTTCCAAATAAGATTGTCTGCTTCCATGGACTGTGTCTTCCTGATGAGATGGGTTTCACCTTATATGAGACAAGTTTCAATTTATATGAGACAGTTCCACCAACCTTTTTTCTAAAAATCACTCTGTCTACACATCTTATAAGACATATTTGCTGATTCTTTTGGCTTAAGAATTTAAAAACACGTTTCTTGGACTATAATAATCTCCAGGGATGGAAAATTGTGTCTAGTAAACAAGAACTTTACTCTAGTATATATAATCATTGTTTTTATGTACCATCAAGTCAGAGCCAACTCATAGCTCACCCTTCAGTGAGTTTTCAAAGGCTGTAAAGGAGATTATCTTTCTCCGGAGGAGCAGTTGATGAGTTGGAACCATCTGGTAGCACAACTCCTAATCACTAGGCTAACAGAGCCTACCCTAATAAGGAAGTCCCTATAATAGTGAAGATTAATATAGTAGGTGTAATGTACGTACTAATAGCCATTGTGTTGACCCCTCAGAAACTGTGAATATAACCTTATTTGGGGAGAAAAAGTGTCATTTAATAAGTAAGTAAGTTATGAATCTCTAGATAAAATTATTTTGGATTATTTAGATGAGATTAAATTGACAGGTGAATGTCCTTTTAAGAGTTACACAGAGAATTCTGGGGGCATAGTCTATAAGAGTTGTTGTATTAACCTGTAAAAAGAGCAAGCACAATATAGGAACAGCTAAATCCAAACTCAACTAACTTCACAAGTGGGAACCGTCTCTATCAAAAGCCTCCTCAACACAAATCTAGTTTCCATGAGGTCAGACATATCCCCATATTTCCAAACCTCATTCTAAAACAGAAATCGTCTTGCTTTACTGGGACTGAAATTTGTTGCAATAATGCAGAGACCATGCAGAATCGTACTTATTATTATGGAGCTTAATAGGAAAGCCGGTAGTCTGTAATTCTGGTTGGCAGCAGATTACAATCCCTCAATCCAGACAGCTTCTCAAGCATAGTCGCACAGGCCTCACGGCCACTTCAACCTCATGGTTTGGACCATTATTCCCTTAGTCCTACCAGCTAAGGTGTCTTCCTTCAGTCCTCCATCAATTTTGGGTAAAAGATTCTGGCTCTGTCTCAGGTTGGTCTCTTGAGGCTGCTGCGGCACAGAAATTTTGGGCTCTGATGGATATGCTCTGGTGCTTCTTCCTCATTGACTTTGAGATTCCCTATTTCTAATGCTCAAAGTGTTCTATTTATACTTAGTTGGATGACCGGACTAGCTAATCTGGTTAGTCCTGTGGATAAACTAACACACCCTTTTGAATGATGTGCCCATTCATGTGGCAAAAGTCAAACCAGTGGCTAGAAAAGCCATTTTGAACAATAAACCCTGGATAGAACACCATCCAAGAGCCACTTCTCTCTGATAGTTTGCATTTACCAGCGGTTCCACAGGAGAAAGATGAGCAATCTCGTACCTATGTGACTGACAGCCTCCAAAACCCTATTATAATGTCAGCTATGAGTTGTTTCTGACTTGATGTGATGACGGTGAGTTGAGTTATACAAAGGACGGATGCACAAGAAGGAGGCAAGAGACATCCATATGGAAATGGAGGAAGAGATTGAAGTTAGGCATCCTTGAGCCAAGGAAAGTATGAAATCACGTGAGATTAGAATAGTTTCTCCCTGTTATGTCAGAAAGAAGCACTATCCTATCAACTCTTTGATTTTTATGCTGTGGCTTCTGGAATAGTTAGAGAATATATTTCTGTTGTTTAAATACTGTATTTAACTTCTTTGAAATTAATGTCATAAGAGACCTTTTAAAATATAGTGGCTAAAGTGAATGGAAAAAAGTTATTTAGTAAAAGAGCTGAAGAAAAGATTTCAAAGGGCAGCTAAAGAAGAAACAGTAAAACACTATGATGACATATGCAAAGACGTGGAGTTGGAAAACTAAAGGGAAGAATATTGATATTTATCTAGGTGAAAAAAGACAAAATAAAATTTGAAGACTCAAGCCACTAACTGAACAGTGAAGGAGGAAGACCCTCAATCCAGTGGTATGACAGTCACTGCAGCAAAGGGCTTGAGTAAGTCAGAGATTGTGAAGATAGACAGGGTTCGGATATGTTGTTCAAGGGTCTCTAGGAGTCCGCTCAAATTGGCAGCACCCAACAACAACAATGAGCAAAGTATCAAATAGCACAGAAGTATCAAAAGATGATGACAGGCATACAGAGTCACAGCATTTGAATGAAATGTATCATTTCTGAAAATAGCATGTGATCAAGAAACAATGGTACGGAGAGAAGGTATTCAAATTGCATTGAAAACACAGAAAAACAAAGCTGTAGGAATTAATGGATTCAGTTGTGATGTCTTGGTAAACAGATGAATCCTCAAAATCCTTACTCATCTAGACCAAGAAATTTGATAGTTACTTGGCTAATTGATTAAAAGATATTCATATTTGTG
>NW_006399764.1:6886469-6933914 GCF_000299155.1 Elephantulus edwardii | reverse complement strand
AATGCCCTAAAATATAATACTTTTAGACTATTCTCTCCCCCATAGACTTCAATGCCGTAAACATATTTCATCCAGTATCTTTAAAAGCAGTTGCAGCAGTATATTGTCTGTCAACTGGGAGGAATTTAGACAGATTCAGAAGATGATTTGGAATATGGGTTATCATTGATATTTTCAGATGGATCTTAACTGAAAGCAGAGAAATAACGGAAAGATGTTGATCTGGGTTTTAATGACTATAGATAGTCATTGAGACTGTTGAACACAAGAAATTATATATAACATTGGCAAGAACTGGAGTTGTAAGCAATTGTGTTCACCTCTCATTTGAATGGAACAAAGGAATTCTGCGTGGTTTAAAGGCAGGAAAATTATGTGTCAGTGTTGTAGTCACTGAACTAATCTGTCTGCAGAATCTAAGAGATGAAACAACATAAAGAATGACAAGAGTAATGCAGAAAAACATTTAACAGCCTGTAACTTTCTTCTGTAGATGAAGAAAAATTTTAGCTTTTACTGATGAGAAGAGAGCTCTGGTAGTGCATGCAGTCCTTTGTGAATTGTCCTGTTAACCCAAAGGCTGCACATTTTTAATGGTTTGGATGCAGCTTTGATTTTATAGGAGAAAGATGGGCAGTCTCTTCCTATTACAATTTATGGTCTTGGAAGCCAGACTTAAGGTCATTTGAGTCAGAAACAACTTGATCACATTGAGTTTGACTGATGAAAATTAAAAAACTTCATTCTTTAGTGTGGATGACACCACAGTATAAAGAAAACAAAGAGTCCTATAACTTGACTAATAAACAACATCATGATTAAAAGACAAACATTTGAAGTTGTAAACAATTTTATTTTGCTTGAACCCACATGGAAGCAGCAGAAAAGTAGTCAAGTGATATAGTGCATTGAGGAAATCTTTTGGGAAAGGACTCTTAAAACTGCTAAAAAGCAAAGATTTCTCTCTGAGGACGGAGATGACCTGATTCAAGTGTTAAATGACCCCTTATACATATGAAAACTAAAAAATGAGTAAAGAAGATTTAAGAATTTATTGATGCATTTGAATAACGTTGTAAATAAAGAATATTGAGCATGTCTTGTATTATAAGAAGAATTGAAGAAAGCTTTCTTGAAAGAGCTAGAATGCTTCTTCGCAGTGAGGATAATATAATCAATGCGAACATGTCTCGTTTCATGTATTTGGGGTATCTATAAGAAGGAATTGACGTAGGTGGAAGAACATGATACTGAATAAAGCTGAGAATTACAACAGGAAAATTCTCATCCTTGAGGAGATAGACTGACACAGTGATTGCAAAATGAACTCATATATAGCAAAGATTTTGAGGAAGGACCAGACTGAGCAATGTATAATTGTTACATGTAGGGTAACTACAAGTTAAAATTAGCTTTCATGAGCTTAACAAAATGTTTCCAATTTATGAAAGGAAACTTTTTGCTTAGTTATTGCATTACTGTGATCACATTTTTATGTTGCAGAATAATTTACTCTATTGTCTGTTAATTATACTTAGAAGGAGAGAAAAATATATTCTCTTTGTCATCAAATTTGATGGGGTCCTTCACATTTCCCTTCAGTTGGTTTCCACATGGTTGGTACTCAACCTTCCAAGAACACAATTCACTTTTTTAATCTTTCTAGTTGCACTATAATTCAAGAACTTCCAGTGTTATTAAGATTCTAATTAGTAGATGAAGAGTCAGAGTGTGTGCAGACTAGTTATAGAACCCACACACATTGCACCAGTGGAGAATGAAAAATCTCCTCCCCATCCCATGTGACTTACTGGCTCTGAAATCCCACTGAAGGGTCATCTATGAGAGGGTTCCAACTCCTATAATACAACAGTAACACCTTTTGCGGCTGCATCGAAGGTAGCATGTGATGGTAAGGAGTGATCATTGATCCCTATACTTTGGTATTTCTTTGCTACATTGGCATTTTCTTAACTTACTCGTGGAGAAAATGTACATTACAAATTCTCATTTTTAAAAGCCTAATGAAGAAGCAAACAGAATGATGACAATTCCTCACAGAAACTGTCTCTTCCTATTCCAGGATTTCCTGCAATAAAGATTCATCATCTGTAGAAACTACATTTAATATACCCAGGTTCATTTCATAGAACTGTATCCAGGTTCATTTCATAGAAAGGTAATTTGCTTATAATGTTTATATAACGGATCCTGTTATCTCAGTTTTCTCATTGCAGAGTCAGTCATGTATTTGCTTTTCAAAATAAAAATGCTCATCCAAAGGGTTTTTTTTCCCCCCAAAAGAAGGAAGACTTCTTTTCCTCCTCTTCCTTAGTTTTCATGTTTCTCATCCTGTAGGAGAGGATAGAATCCCAACCATCAACTAAGTGCGAAATGATTGCATCTCCTTTCAAAATCGCCTCTTCTCCCTGTCCTGTCTGCTGCTATTTTTATATTCCAACAGTCATTTCTATTGGAGTCTGCTGCAGGAATAGTGAGATGTGTATGTTTAAAGTGTCATCGTATCCAGAATTCTCAACAGCCTGCCTTTTTGAACTGTCATTTCTCCAGCACTTGCTGTTCTTCTTAGAAATATGACACTTTGTAAGATATATATTGCTTTAAAGTTCATGAACAAAACTTTATGGATCACTTAATCCTTTTGTCTCCAAAGTTATCACTCAGCACTTTCAGAGAGGTAAATAAGCTGGTAAATATTTGCATAAATAATGATTTGTATTTTTTGCCTAAGGATCTTTTTCTCAATCTCTACCAAAGATTGTTAAAGGGCAGTTCCTACATCTTCCTGATGTTTCTATTCATTCTACCTACTATTGTTTGATGAATGAATGGGTGGTTAAATAAATGGATATTGCCTGAAGCCATTCAACCATTTTTTTACCTCATTTGTCCCAGAGATTTTTTTTATCTAAAATGCTTTTCCCCTCAATAGCTTCCTTGAATAACTGCCCACCTCTCAAGGTTGCCACATAGTTTTTCTGCTGAATTAGTAATTCCCTAACTTGACTGAACTGAAGATTTATATGTGTGATTTGTTTTTGTTTTTCTACTTTAATCCCCTTCAGGTTCCCCTGAAGGTATCAAATTAGAATAACTAAGAAAAGACTGAAATTCTGTAATTTTAACAATTATTCTACATGAGTCTTATGATCAGACACTTCTGGGAAAATTAAAATTCCATTATATCATCTCCTATGAACTCAAATTAGAAATCCTTTCTTGTTTTGTACCTACACTTTTATATGTAATACTTTTAACATTCAACTATCAAAATTACGTTGTACACAAAACCCAAGTGTAGTAGGAAAACATACATTCTCAAAGGCTACAGCTTTGCTTTGGTCATGTCAGGATTCAAAATATTTCTTGAATTGAGTTGCATATCCTTCACATAGTCATCTTTCTAAATTTAACATGAAGAGATGAAGTATCTACCATTTGCTTAAAAGACAAGTTTTAAATAAGTGTTGGTGTTAAAGATTGAATTGTGTGCCACCATAAAATACACTGAAAACCAATCACTGTTGTTGTTTCATCATTAGATGCTATCGAATAAACTTCTGACCCAGGGATTCCACGTAACAGAGTAGAAAGGCTCTTATTGGATTTCTTTATGCTTGATCGCTAGATTCTTCTTCTACGCAGCAAACAGTTGAATTTTAACAATACAGTTGTTCGGTTGGTTTTTTTTTTTTACTTAATCATTGTTTTAAAATGGCTTTTAATTTGTAATATTTGTGAATTTATTTTAGTAATTATTTTGGGAATAATTTCACTCATTGCTATCCAGTCAAAATCATAGTTGATCAACTCAGGGTTGATCCTCCAGTGGGTTTTCAGAGGTTATAAATTGAGAGGAAACCAAAAGACAAATAGTTAGATATAAAAAAAGAGCACAAAGGTGTGAGGGAGAGGAATAAAGAAAGGAATTGGTCCCAAGAAATGAACAGGCCTTTATTGTGCGGTCTGAGAGGGACACCACGTGACCCAGCAGCCTGGCATGCGGACAGGGTCCAAATGGCATGCGGGCAGTTTGGGGGGGTTTCCTTTTAAAAGGGGTGCTAGGGAGGACTAAGATGGTACTTCTTGGAACTTGGAGTGTTAATTAAGCTAGGTTTTAGCTGTTTGTTTGTTTGTTTGTTTTCTCAAGCTCAGACCCTTATCACTGATCCATTGTCTGGTCTGGTCTTTGATGTGACCAGCTCAGATGTTATTAAGTTTCTCAGGAAGTGATCAAACTTGTGGGTGGTCGGGCAACTGACATATTCTCCCTTCACAAGTTGCATTAGGAAAGTCTTTTGTCAAAGACCTCTCCAGGGTACTAAAGAGCAGCGATATCAGTCTGGAGGCTAATGTGCACCTGATCCAGGCCATAGTCTTTACAATTACTTGCCATGCATTAGAAAGCTGGACAATGATGAGGGATAATAGATGGAGAATTGATGTCTCAGCTGTGGTGCTGGAGAAGAGTATTCAATATACCATGGATGGTGAGGAGAACAAACAAGTTTGTCCTTGAGAGGATGAAACCAGGATGCTCCTTGGATTCTGAAGTTTCATCTGACTTACTATGGACATGTGGCAAGACAGGACTAGTCCTTGGAGAGGGACATCATGCTTGGGGAAGTGGAGGGACAGCACAAGAAAGGAAGACCCTCAATGACATAGAATGACTCAGTGACCGGGATAATGGGGGGTAGGTGAGTCAGAGAAAATAAGGTTGGCTCAGGATTAAACAGGGTTCAGAGCTGTTGTATATAGGGTTGTTGTGAATTGCAAGTGACTCAACGACACTTAACAACAACAACAAATTGTAAGGGAAGAGATTGCCCATTTGTCTCCCACAGAGTTGCTGGTGAATTAAAATTGGCAGAGAGAAGTAATCTGTGGGTTAGCAGTATGATTCCTTATCCATTAGGCCATGGGAGTTTGTTTGGTTGAGAATACATTTCCTTTGAATATGTTATCAGTTAAAAGGACGTTAGATCAGATTAATGATTTCTGGTGACATACTCATAATGTGTCACGTTTATTAACCAAAAGGTCACTTGTCTCTGTAGGTTCACCTCCACTCTTGATTCTGAGAGAGAACAATGTTCAGTCTCCTCTCCTTAAGACTTAGGTTATAGCCTCATAAACCAGGTGGATCGTAACCATTGGTCCAAATAGACTTTATGACAGTAAATGAGGGCAGTCACATTAAGTTGGGCATGTTCTATTCCATTCTTAATATTATTCTTATAAAAGTGAAGAAAAGAAACACACAGATCCCTGACTATTCATCTATAAGCCATAGAATGCTCGGAGCGACTAGGACTAGGGGAGCCTGGAAGATGCTCCTGGGATTCTCTTAGAGAGGATGTCCATGCTGACAACCTAAATTTAGACTATTAGCCTCAAGAATTGAGGCAATGAAATTCTCTTCTCTAAAGCTACACTTTTTTGTGGCATTATTATAACAGCTTTAGAAAGAATTTATACAGTAGGTACATTTTTTCCTTATTTAAGATATGTGTACATGATGCTTATCATAAAATTAATCACAGGATGCTTTTTAAAAAGCTCACCTATATTTACTACCCTTTTAACCTACTAAATCAGGGTTTATAAATTCTTCTCTTGACTTCAGACGATAGCCAAAGGATATGCAATTAAAAAATTCTATCTCAGACAATGCATTAATTAAATGAGAATAAACACAAAAGAAACTCAAAGCAAGGACTAAAAGGGAAAATTGAAAACAAGCAGAAGCTAAGAAAGAAAATAGATCTTAGAGACTGGTGCTGACATCTAGCAAATGAAACACACTGTTGCCTAAATGCAAAACATAACACATCAGTCATGATGGCCAGACAAGCAGAACCACAACAGTGCACTGAAAACGCAAAGCAACAGAATCTCCAGACAAGAACAAAGCTCACAAGTTCACTGACAATTAGAGGAGATTCTATTGACAATGCAGAAAAGAAAACAAAGAGATTGCCATGACAGGTATTTCCTCACTGCACTGCTTGCTTAGGGACTCCTGTGGGTGCCGGTACAGGCCATATTATTTAGGTGCCAAGAGTGGCTCATATCCCTGATAAAATTTGCATACTGATAGCAATAGATAGACAGTTAATTTTAGAGTTTTAACTTAAGTTGTATTTTTTATATAATGTTCCAATGTAGTGTAGCACAATAGTGAAAATTCCAAGACCTCCAGCAAGTCACTTTGTCCCTATATTCCTGGATTTCCCCTTCTAAAAGCATGACACGAAGAACACTAAAGTCAGGGGGCTTGTACTTCAACATCATACTACTGAAGATTGTTCAAAAAAGACTAGAACAGAACACAGACGTTCAAGCTGGATTTAGAAGAGGCCAATGACACCAGGGATATCATTTCTGAAGTGAGATGGATCCTGTCTAGAAGAAAAACAAAAACCAACCAAACAAACAAACAAAAAACTTCACCAGAATTCATGTTTTCTTTGTTAGACAATGGCATTTGATTGTGTGGATCATAACAAAGTGTGGCTAACATTGAGAAGGGGAATCCTAGGACACTTTAATTTGGCTCATATGAAACCTATACCTAGACCCAGAGGTTATTGTATGAACAGATCAAGGGGACACTCTTGTTATTGTTAGTTGTCATTGTGTCAAATATGATTCATAGTGACCCTATGAACAGCCATTCTAAACCTTGCCCAATCCTGTGCCATCCTCAACATCTGTGAGACACCAGAGCTCATTGCTGGAGTCACAGTGTCAGTTCATCTCACTGGGGTCTTCCTCTCCTTCGCTGACCCTCAATCTTTCCAAGCATGATATCTCTTTCCAAGGAATAGCCTCACCTAGCTACAAGTCCAAAATATGAAAGGCAAAGCTTGGTCATTTTCACCTCCAAGGAAACTTTGACTGCTCCCTTTTTCCAGGACATATTTGTTTGCTTGTTTTGGCAGTTTCTGTCAACCTTATTCATTGTCTAGCTCTCTGATGCATAGCAATTGATTGAGAAGACCATGGCCTGAATCAGGTGCACCTTGGTCTTCAAACTTACATCATTGCTCTTCAATACTTGGTAGAGGTCCCTGACAGTGGATTTGCCCAGTGCAATACATCTCCTGATTTTTAGACTGCTGGTACCAAAGGTGTTGATTTTTAATACAAGCAAGATGAAATCAGTGATAGCTCCAATCTTTTCTCCATTTATCATAATGTTGACTGTTGAGCATGTGGGGAAGATCTTTGTGTTTTTGATGTTGAGATATAATCCAACCTGATTTAGGTACATGTATCAAGATTATTTAATTGCAGCCATCAAGAAACATGTACTATCTAGTTTAAAAACAAGGAAGAAATTACTTACTATTTGGATTTGCTGTTGTTTTGCCTTTGGGTCGGAATCAGCTCATAACTGACATTCCAGTGGGTTTACAGAGGCAGTAAATTTCTTGGGAGGAGATTCCCCATGTAGCAGAAGCTACTGCTGCTGCTGCTTTTGTTAGGTATCAGACAGCCTCAAAAGCGCCTATTCTCTGTTTAGTTTGAATCTTAAGTCTATTAAGCATTAGATCCTTTCCTCACAGAGAAAGAGAAAAAGACTGCTAACAAGAAGGTTTGAAACAATAACTGAAACAGTGGGCACCAGCATATCAGATATCTGAAGATGGCGCGAGATAGAGCAAGGGTCAGATCTAAGGTTCAGATTGTGTGTTCATGGAGTCCATAGAGGATCTATTAAAACCAACAGCACCTAACAACAAGCACCACCATCATCACATTACTCATAAAGTTAAACCCAAATTGATTAAAAATACAAATTTAAAAAGACAGCTTTTAGAGGATTACTATTGATTCTAAAACAACAACAACAACAACAACAACAAACCCCAAAACAAACAAACCCTAAAACGAAAATGAAAACAGAATTTGTGATGAGTTGTTAGGAGCTATTTAGTTGGAACTGGTTCATAGCTAACCCACTAGTGTATTTTCTGAGGCTAAAAATAACACAGAAGGGGGATTGCTCATCCTTCTCCTGTGAACCAACTTGTAGATTTGAACTACCAGCCTTTAGGTTCTAGAAATTCTTACCCACTAATCACTAGAGATCATTGTGACTAGTAACAATTACTATGATTTGTAAATTCTTTTATTTTTTACAATTTTATTCTGAAAATTGCCAACTTCATCTACAATTTTGATAATTTTTTACCTGGACTAGAATGTCTACTTGATGATCTTGCTTCTCCCCTTGGAATTTAATGATGATATTCTTTTACTGTTTTTCAGAATCTACTTTCATTAATGAGAGGTGTGTTGTTTATTGATATTTTCATGTTTCTATAAGTAATATTTTTTCACTATCACTGTTGTTGTTGTTTTTGTTATGCGCCGTCGAGTCGCCTGCGACTCATAGCGACCCTATGTACAACAGCCCTAAACTCCGCTCTGTCCTGTGCCAATCGCACTCTCTCTGACACTCCCATCCCAATTATCCCAGTCACTGAATCTATCCACCTCATAGAGGGCCTTCCTCTCCTGCGCTGCCCCTCCACCCTCCCAAGTATGATGTCCCTCTCCAAGGACCGGTCTCTCCTCACAACATGTCCAAAGTAAGTTAGATGGAGCTTCAGAATCCTTGCCTCCAAGGAGCCAGCCGGTTTAACCCTCTCCAGGACAAATCTGTTTGTTTTCCTAGCAGTCCACGGTATTCTCAATACTCTTCTCCAGCACCACAGCTCAAAGGCATCAATTCTCCTTCTACCCTCCTTGGTCATTGTCCAACTCTCTGATGCATAACAGGTGATTGCGAAGACCATGGCCTGTATCAGACACACCTTAGTCTCCAGAGAGACACCAATGCTCTTTAGCACTTTGGAGAGGTCCCTAATAGCAGACTTTCCCATGGCAATGCACCTTTTAATTTCGTGGCTGCTGGTGCCAAGACTGTTGACTATGGAGCCAAGCAAACGAAAGCTGTGTACAATCTCAATCTCTTCACCATCCATCCTGATGCTGCCAATTGGTCCAGTGGTGAGAATCTTTGTCTTCTTGACATTGAGCTTCAATCCATATTGTAGGCTGCAGTCCTTGACACTCTGCAGCAGGCGCTTCAGGTCCTCCTCAGTTTCAGCAAGCAGGGTTATGTCATCCGCATAACGCAGATTGTTGATAAATCGTCCACCAATCTTGACCCCACATTTCTCCTCATAGAGCCCAGCCTCCCGGATAATCTGTTCTGCATATAGGTTGAAAAGGTATGGAGATAGGATGCGTCCCTGGCGTACGCCCTTCCCAATTTTGAACCATGCAGTGTTCCCTTGCTCTGTTCTGACGACTGCCTCCTGGTCCAAGTATAAGTTTCGCATTAGAACGATCAAGTGTTCCGGGATTGTCATTCTTCTCAGAGTCAGCCACAGTTTGTTATGATCTACACAGTCAAATGCCTTTGCATAGTCAATGAAACACAGATTCCTCTGATATTCCCTGCTTTCAGCCAAGATCCATCTAATATCAGCTACAATATCTCTAGTACCACGACCCCTTCTAAACCCAGCCTGGACTTCTGGTAGTTCTCTGTTGATGTGCTGTTCCAGTCGTTTTTGGATAATCTTCAGTAAAATCTTGCTTGCATGTGAAATCAGTGAGATTGTTCTGTAGTTTCCACATTCGGTTGGGTCGCCTTTCTTTGGGATAGGAACAAATATCGATCTCTTCCAGTCATTTGACCAAGTGGTCGTTCTCCAGATTTCTTGGCACAACTTGGTGAGCACGTCCAGGGCAGTGTCTATTAACTGAAATATGTCAATTGGTATACCATCTATTCCTGGAGCCTTGACCAAAAGAAAGTTCACTATCACTAGTGGCATAAAATTTTCTCTAACTTCAGTCATGTCTAATTTTATCACAGTGAATCTTTACAGAATACATTTTCATTTATCCTGCTCCAGAATTGTGTTTGTGTTATTACTGAATTCAAGTGGATCAAAATAAAAAAAAATATTGCATTAGAGTTTCATACGTCTTCCTTTTTCAAAAATTCATCATGACTCACTATAGAATTTGGTTGTATTGGGTTTTTTTTTCAATATTTTGAGAAAAAAATGATATTGTTTTGCATATAAAACTTGTATATGCTGTGTTTCATTCATGTACACCGTGTTTCATACATTCCTTCATTCACGATATGTTTCATATGCTCATTCCTCGTGGACTATGTTTTATAAAATGAATCACCATTTATCTATGCCCACTATTTAGCTGTCTTTTCAGGTCCCATCTTTTTAGATGTCTTTTTAGATCCATCACAATTCCTTTACCTCCTTCTTCTGCCCACAGTAAACTACAACCTCGTGATACCACCCCCCCCCACGCACACACACAATTAGCTGTCCATTTTCAATTTACCTTACTGTGCTGATCTTAAAAAAAAAAATTCTCGAATCTTTGGAAAGTGATTCTATAGCGCTGTGGTTAGGTACGGCAAATCAACTGACTCATAGCAACCCTAGGAACTAATGATCTGAGCTTTGGTCTGTCCTAAACCACCTTCACAATCTATTTTAAAACTACCTATTATTAAAATAGATAGTGGAGAAGAGTATTGAGTGTACCATGGACTGACAAGAAAACAAACAGATTCATCCTAGAGAGGGTTAAACCAGGCTACTCCTCGGAGGCAAGGATTCTGGGGTTTCGTCTGCCACACTTTGGACATGTTGCAAGGAGAGACAGGTCTTTGGAGAGGGACATCATGCTGGGTAGAGTGGAGGGACAGCGCAGGAGGGGAAGACCCTGTATGAGATGAGTCGATTCAGTGACGGGTAATCGGGATGGGTGTGTCAGAGACAGTGTGATTGGCACAGGATAGAGCAGGGTTTAGGGCTGTTGTACATAGGGTCACTATTAGTCACAAATGACTCGACACTCGACGGCACATAACAACAACAACAACAATATTATTTAAATGGCTTTGATCATTATAACACCACAAAAGTTTACTTTCTAATTGTTGTTCTTGAGTCCTTTTGAGTCGGAACCAACTCATAGTTGACCTCTAGTGGATTTTTAGAGGTACCAAATCACTCCGGAGGTGATTGCACATTTTTCACCTGAGAAGCGGCTCCTATATTTGAAACTTGTACCTTTGTGCTGGCAGCATTATGCTACCAGAGCCCATGGATAGAAATTCTTTCTTAAATTCATGAAATTTAAAGTTAATAATTCTAAGGGGGAACATTTTTACTCGGGTTTATGTGCTGTTGTTGTTGTTCTTAAGTGCCATCAAGTCGTAGACGATTCATAGCGACCCTATGAACCAAAGACCTGAACACTGTTCTTAGAGTTTCCGGAGGAAAGTCACTTCAGAAGTGGATGCCACTCCTGCTTCTAAGCGTGTTTCAATCAGGGAGCTCCACCAAACACTGTCCACCATGGATGACCATTATCACATTTGGCACATCAGTGTCACAGCAACCACGAGTTATCTCTGTACAGCAAAGTACAGACCAGTGCTATACCACCTAGAGGAATGTTTGACAGAAAAACAATTTAACTAGGCCTGAGGTTTAATGTAGTCTTAATAAAAACCAAGCAGAGCTCTTTTGTATTTGTTCCCTTGAAGACAGAACACCCAGTACGTTTAGTTAGTACTTATTGTAAAGGGAAAAATATCACCCCAAATTTCCTTTTCCTTATTCTCATTATCATGATATTATAGGAACTTTCTACTGTATTACTTAACACTGGCAGAGATAATTTACTTCCAATATATTCTGCTTCACACTTAATAAACTTCAAAACATTCTGATTTTCATTTTAATAAATCTTGAGCACATTAATCACAATGTTGCCTATGATGCCCACCTAAAATTTTATAAATAGAAAACTGTATTTTTTAGCTTTGTTTGCTCATTACCAATACTAAATTGTAGCTTCAGAGAAGGTTTTAGCTATTGGAAAGCTACCCACAGGGTTCTTTGCTAGTTCTTTGTTTGTTTGTTTTAATTCCTGGCTTCTGCTAAGGATATATTTTGGATCAAATAGATCTTAAACCAAAATCATTGGCAAAGACAACATTAATAGTGAGAATTAAAAGTAAGGCTAGACAACTTTTTTAAAAAATCCTATATATATTAAGTCCTCATAGAGCCCAGCCTCTTGGATAATCTCTTCTGCATACAGGTTGAAAAGGTGTGGAGATAGGATGCATCCCTGGCGTACGCCTTTCCCAATTTTGAACCATGCAGTGTTTCCCTGTTCTGTTCTGATGGCTGCCTCTTGGTCCAAGTATAGGTTTCACATTAGCACGATTAAATGTTCTGGGATTCTCATTCTTCCCAGAGTCAGCCACTGTTTGTTATGATCCACACAGTCAAAATGCCTTAGCATAATCAATGAAACACAGATAGACATTCTTCTGGTATTCCCTGCTTTCAGCTAAGATCCATCTAACATCAGCTACAATATCCCTAGTACCACGACCCCCTTCTAAACCCAGCCTGGACTTCTGGCAGTTCTCTGCTGATGTGCTGTTCCAGTTGTTTTTGGATAATCTTCAGTAGAATCTTGCTTGCATGTGAAATCAATGCTATTGTTCTATAGATTGCCCACTCTGTTGGGTCACCCTTCTTTGGAATGGGAACAAATATAGATCTCTTCCAGTCAATTGGCCAAGTGGCTGTTCTCCAGATTTCTTGGCACAACTCGGTCCGCACGTCCAGGGCAGCATCTGTTAGCTGAAATACGTCAATTGGTATATCATATATTCCTGGGGCCTTATTTTTGCTACTTCCTTCAAAGCAGCTTGAACTTCTTTCATCACCGTAGGCTCTTGTTCATGTTATTTCATGAAATTCTTATGTGTCTGCCAATTCCTTTTGATACAGTGACTCAGTATATTCTTTCCATCTTCTTTTAATACTTCCTCATAATACTTACCTTTTAATACCTTTTAATACTTTCTCATAATACTCTATGAGGAGAAGTGTGGCATCAGGATTGGTGGAAGATCTATTAACAATCTGCTTTATACAGATGACACAACACTGCTTGCTGACACTGAGGAGGACCTGAAATGCTTGCTGCACAGGGTCAAGGACTGCAGCCTTCATTATGGATTGAGGCTCAATTTCAAGAGGACAAAGATTCTCACCACTGGACCAATTGGCAGCATCAGGATGGATGGTGAAGAGATGGAGATTAACAACTTTAGTCTGCTTGGCTCCATGGTCAACCCTCTTGGCACCAGTAGCCAGGAAATAAAAAAATGTATATTGCAATGGGAAAGTCTGCTGTTAGGGACTGCTCCAGGATACTGAAGAGCAATGGTGTCACTCTGGAGGCTAAGGTTCATCTGATATGGGCTATGGTCTTTGCAATCACTTGTTATGCATCAGACAGTTGAACAATGACTAGGGAGGATAGAAGGAGAATTGACGCCTTTGAGCTGTGGTGCTGGAGATGAGTATTGGCTGTACAATGGCCTGCCAAGAAAACAAACAGATTCATCCTGGAGAGGGTCAAACCAGGCTGCTCCTTGGAGGCAAGGATTCTGGGGCTACAGCTGACATACTTTGGACATGTTGTAAGAAGGGACAGTTCCTTGAAAAGGGACATCATGCTTGGAAGGGTGGAAGGATGGTGCAGGAGGGGAAGACCCTCTATGACGTGGACTGATTCAGTGACTTGGGTAATCAGGATGGGTCTGTCAGAGGCAGTGCTATTGACACAGGATAGAGCGGGGTTAGTTCTGTTGTACATAGGGTTGCTATGAGTCGCAAGCTACTCAATGGCACGTAACAATAACAACAACAAAATATTAAGTCCAATCTCAGATCCAATTGGAAATACACATAAGTCTCAGAACAGAATTTTCAGTCTTCCTTAGTTGACTCTGGTCACAGATACATTTATATGGGATTACATAATCTTTCAAACTCATAAATTTCACATGAGATTATTTTACATACTTGTATGAAATACTTGAAGTTCCCACAAACAGAAATCTAATATCCTAGTGTAATAAAAATAATTAATAGGCAAAACGAACCTTCTCTTTGGATAAATAAGGCAAGAAAAGATTATCTTTATGAAATTTTCTTTCAGTATCATCTCTGAATTTTATTATAATCACTCCCTCATTAATTTTAACAACATAGGTACTATGTATGTATATATAAAAATCTATGATAATTAAGTCAGTTCCACTCACAATAGCCCTACAGTGAACTTCGGAAACTGTGAATCTCTGTGGCAGGAAATTATAATCCACAGGATTTCAGCACTGTTTTCAACAGACAAATGTAGCCACAGTAGGCTGAAAGAGAGATTGGGGCCCAGAAAGCATTTAAATAACTGAGTTAAGTTTTAAAATGAGCTGTGACTCATTAGAAGGGGAAACAGTTGGAGTGGAGCATGTGAGAGAGAGATAAAAGGTCTTAAGCATGAGTCAGAAATAAAGAAAATTATTCATTTTATTCTTCCAAATTGTCTGAGGGGGAAATAAGTACATGAACAATGATGAAAATAGAAACAATTACAACAATAGATTCTAATGTCTGCCAAGCACTTTTTGAATAGTTAAAATTCATATACTCTCATAATATAATCTCTCTAGTGAGTTGTTTTGGACAGGTACTATTACTTTCAATTCACAGATCTGTCTTATCCAAGGCCATACATTGCCAGAATCTACCAAATAAAGAACTCCGCTGCTTTCTGCTCTGTGAAACGTTGTTGAGAAAACGACTCTGTAAGAGTCCACAATTGAGAAGGACAGAACATCATCTCTAATCCATCACTAAAGGACATTGGAAAATTGTCTCTTGTAAAGTTTAAAAGGAACTAAAATGTAGAAGTGAAGCAAATAAAAGAACAAGAAGAAACCAGATAACCTCTATGGATAGCTAAAATATTTGACTCTTTAAATATTTTATACAACAATTCTTTAGCAAAAGCTTTCAGTGAGTTTTCAACAGAAGTTCCTCTGAAATACAGCCTAGTATTAGATCATGTCTAGTAAATGTTTATGAATATCTAAAATAAAGATACAATGTTCTTAATAAAATACCGAGATTTATTTTCACAAAATAATATATGTTTATATACTTAAATCTATACTCAGATTTTAGATTACCACTATTTTTGCCAGGGTATTTTGTTTAACAATACATACATCAAGTTATATAATATTCAAATTTTAGACACTTAATTATACTGTAACCTCAAGCTACTGAACTGTGATTCCAAAGTCAGGCAGTTTGAGTCCAACAGGAGCAGGAGAAGGGCAGGCAATCTCTTGCCTTACTATTAACCACCTTTGTTAGGGCAGCTAACGTGTCAGCTCTGAGTTGGTTCTGACTCAAAAGCACACAACAACAACAACAACATCATATTAGTGGAGCTCTGGTGGCCTAGTAGGTAAAAAGTTGCAGTGTTACACTGTTAATCCTAAGGCAGGCAGTTTGAATACACCGGTTGCTATACAGGAGAAAGAAGGTCTGTTTCCTACTATGTAACCAATAGCCTGGGAAAATCCACTGGAAGTGTACCAACAATTTCTTTTACTACTCAAACAATTACAGCTCTGCTTCATGGATGCACTTCCAGCTGGATTTTATTGGCTACATTTGTAACTCCTTTTGTTTATTTCTCTTTTTTCCAAAGATAAATGACCTTGTATATTTACTGTCTGTGATTGGAATTTTCTATGTGTTTCATATCATTTGATTGATTTACTTTTTTAAATGGGAGATGAATCTAGTTGCTGTCATTCCACAGTGATTGAAACCAAAATGCTTTATGCTCTATTAAGGTAACAACTCTAGGAGTAAAATGTTTTAAAGCATGTTACAAGTGTACCAGGGAGTGAAGGAGAATGCTTCTGTTTGAAACTCAGGAACTTATATCCAAGTTTCTTATGGACACATGGATAAATTTATTATTTTTCCAAACTATTTCCAAATCGTTACTTTACTGATTAATGTTAAATTACAAAGGCCTGGATGTTTTTTATAAGAGACAAAGCAATTACATTTTGTTAACAACATAAAAATATCATTGTACTAGTTTATCAGCAAATTTTAAAAGAGGCAGAAAGATAAACAGGAACTGAAAGTAATACAAAAGTAAAAAAAAAGATTTTTTAAAGATTAAGAAAAGAAGCTCAATATTTGAATGAGGAATAAGAGAAAAGAATCTTGATATTTTGCTTTAATAAATGAAAAAAGATCATCTCATGCAGTATCATCTTGTTAATAATTACCCAGGATTCCTTTTTTCCTACCAGACAGCCTCTTTTTTCAGTAAAGATTCCCTTAATGGGCTATTTACATTAACATCTTCTACAGTGAAATGCCCAAGACGCTACATTGTTCAAAGAAGTTCAGCTTTCTACCTGACTGAACTAGAAAACATAATATAAATAGATGAAATTATGTTATGAATAAAAAGAGACCAGAAAGTAAAGAAGATATTCCTAAAACGTTATTTCTCTTTCCACTCAAGAATCAAAAGCACGTATTTTCTGTGCTCTACAATTAGTAAACAGCCAGATTTAGAAAACTCGCAGTAGCAACATATATACACAAGACTATAGAGGGTCACGAATAAGACTCACGCATGCGCACCATATTACCCAAGTAGCTGCATGCGCATATCCATTTGTTTGGTTTGTACACATAAAAATACTAAGAGCTGGCCACCAATTTCAATCCTTACTCTAAAAATATGTATATATTTTTACCGAATATCTTTAAAGGCTGACATTTTATTAATTCCAAATATTCAACTTGATTTGACTTAAAATGAACAGTAATTCTCATGAAAATAGAACAGTTAACGATTTTCTATTTATTTAGACATAATGTCTCAGCCTAGATAAGAATTAGAAGTGTCATTGTTTCTGATATTCAAAGAGCTAAGAATGAATTTGACCACTAAGAAACAGAGTTTCAAAATGAGACTGTTTTTAAAATAATACCCCATGTCTACCTATGAACATGTGGTAGATTTGTGACCACAATGTAAGCTTTATATTTTGAACTTGATTTTCTAACCCTTCCAGAGAGCTCTGGTGCCCTAGAGCTGTAATCCCAAAGGCATGTGGCTAGAAATCAACAGCTGCTTCTTCAGAGAAGGATGGGCAGTCTCCTCCCCTACGATTTACATCCTCTGAAAACCCACTGGATGGTCAGCTAGGAGTCAGTTCTGACTCTATGTTCCACAACAACTACTGTTATCTCTGTGTGTGTGTGTGATACTTTATAAGACAACTGAATCCAAACAGATTAAAAAGAATCTTACTATAAAGGAATGATGCTCAGAGTGAATGCTGTTGAAAAATTGGGTTATTTCTTGTGGACTGTAGAAAAATACTTGTAAAAATTTGATTGCTTGAGGGCCACATATTCCATAGCGAGCCCTTCATATTTTCCCATGTAGTTCAGGCACTCATCTGGGTTTGTGAGCGTATAACCAGAGATACAGATAAAATCTATTTGTTGTAACATTGTTTTTCTTTATGCAAAATCAACTGATCCATAACATCATCATCTAAGTAACCAGTACAGTTCGTGTGTGTGCATTCATATCAATCTGTCTTCAAAAGAATACTTTCAATAATTTGCAAAGACACATCCAGTAAAATCATAATGAAAGTAAGTAAAGAGCTAAAAAAAATCAATAAAAATAAGAAAAACTCAGAAGGCAAGAAGTACTTCAGCCATATGTTATATGGCTCCCAAACATTTTGGAAATTATCATAATTAAGAAAGACAACAAAATAGCTCTTTGTTTCTTTTGTACACACACACACACACACACACGTACATATATGGTTTATTTTGTAAATATATACTTGAACCAGGAGACATCATCAGAACAGAGCAAGGGAACACGCATTGTTCAAAATTGGGAAATGTGTATGCCAGGGGTGTGTCCTATCTCCAAGCCTTTTCAATCTATAGGCAGAACAGATTATCTGGGAGGGTGGGCTCTATGAAGAGAAAGGTGGCATCAGGATTGGAGGAAGACTCATCAACAATTGGTGATATGACACAAATGACACAACCCTGCTTGCTGAAACCGAGGAGGACCTGAAGCACTTGCTGCAGAAGGTCTAGGACTGTAGCCTTCAATACATATTGAAGCTCAATTTAAAGAAAACAAAGATTCTCACCACTGGGCCAGTTGATAGCATCTTGATAGATGATGAAGAAATTGAAATTGTTTACGGCGTTAGTCTGCTTGGCTCTACAATCAACCCTCTTAGTACCACCATCCAGGAAATTAAAAGGTGAATTACATTGGGAAAGTCTGCTGTGAAGAGTACTGAAGAGAAATGATGTAAGTCTGGAGATTAAGGTGTGCCTGATCCAGATATCATAACCCTTGCAATTACTTGCTATGCATCCAAATACTGGACAATGACTAGGGATGAATTGATGCCTTTGGGCTGTGGTGAAGAGAAGAGTATTGATTATACCATGAATGGCTAAGAAAACAAACAGTTTTGTCCTGGAGAGGGTGAAACCTGGCTGCTCCCAGGCAAGGATTATGAAGCTCAGTCTGACATACTTTAGACATTTTACAAGAAGGGACCAATTCTTGGGGAGAGACGTCATGCTTGGGAGAGTGAAGGGTTTCAAAACTTATGTCTTCAGGATTGCAGTGCAGTTTGTTACCATAAGGTCACCAGAGCTCCCTAGAAGGGGGAGAAAATCAACTTCAAAATTACATATATATTTTTTTTTCCACAATTCATAGTAAATTTCTCATTAAAAAAAAATCTTCAGAAGTTCTCCAGATTTTCTCTGTCATAAAAATCCTCTTACCATAGTCTATCTACTCATTTTCAAGTAACATCTTCACTATTTTCCCGTGTACTATACGGTGTGGCTACTCACAGTGTCTGTCTATTTCCATCCATGTGATGTTCTTGCATTTCTGTGCATTTTTCTTTTGGCCTATACAAATCTTTCTACATGAAGGGCCAATATTACGTTAGTGCCTTTTGATCCTCTGGTGAAATCGCCTGGATTCTGAATGTCCCACTTTAATGTCTCCTCTTTTCTGAAGCCTTTCAAAGACCACTCAGAATATGATGTTGTTGTTTGCCATTGAATCAGAACCAACCCATAGTTGGCCCTTAGGTGAGTTTTCAGCTGCAGTTTATCGCATGGGAAGAGATTGCCCATTCTTCTCCCACAGAACAGCCTCTGGACTCAAACCACACACCTTTATGATTGCAGTACAGCTCCTTGCCCCTGGGCCACCAGAGCTAGCATATCAAAATACGTTAGTCAGTTTAATTTTATTTTCCTCTCTGATAGTGTAATGACACCTCTTGTAATCTTTGTAATGTTTTTCCTGTCTATTAGTCCAAGCACACTGATAGACTGGAAATAACATTTGTTCAGTTCTGCATTCTTAGCAGAATTAAACAGCTACTCAGTGAGTACCAAATGCACAATACATAGTAGACATAGTTATTATTAGCTTAAAGCTGTAGCTAATAGTAGAAGCAGATAAGATTTAAATATTGAAAAGAGTCAGATAAAAGAAATATATGATGACTATCTAAAGACCTCAAAGGGATCAATAATGTGAATAATATAACTTTAATAAAAAGTTTTGTTGCTCCTTCTGGATTAACTTCATAATCAGTGGATTCATTAAAAAAATCCATAGTAATATGGCAATGTTTTTAAAGGCCTGTATTACCAGTAATATCCATATAAAATTCAACTAATGTGAGTTATATTGTTATAGGAAGTCACCTCCCTTAGTTCGTATGATGAAAGCATTTTTATTTTATTATACATGGTCTTCCTTTGTGGTTTTGATGAGCTATCCCAGCTCAATTTCCTTCCAATTGCATAGTACAAAGAATTTCTCCTAGAAGCTTCTTTTGAAGATTAAAGCATAGAAATAATTTTATTAATGCAATTTTACTTTATATAACACCACACTTCAGAAAGACTACATTCTTCATGAATACGAGCATTATCTGTATAGGATTTAATTTACCAGTGGCACAATGTGAAAGTCTTGGTTGCCTATCCACAAATGCACATAAGTAGCCTAACTATTAATATTTATTGTGAATCTTCAAGGTTTCTCAACAAGTAAAATAGTAGCATGGTGCTCAGTAATGCCCTTTAATTGAGTCAAAAGGTTACAATCCAGATTAATAACAGAATACAGTCAAGGCTGCTTCTGAAATGTGCACACAGGCCTCGAGCCTTCAGGCCAGTGTTCGCAAGTTTCATTCCTGTCAATATAGACTTCAACTGAACTTTCCAAAGTCATTTGTCTCTGTTGTATAGATAAGTGTGGGTCTAGCTTTAATCCACACATCTTTCTCCATTCTGCCGCAGACAGAAATACAGATGCTGCCCGTAAGTTTGTCACTCTTACAATCCATTTTAGTACCCACTTGCCAGGAAGCTGCCGATAACTCTCCACAAATTATGCATTTCCTCTATGCCATAGCCTCCAATTCTTCCTTGGTTCTGCCCATCTGCCTGCCAGACTACTTTTTTTTTTTTAAATTAATTTTGATGAACATTTACAGAGATTTTGGATTTCCATCCATTCATTGTTGCACTTTTCTCCCTGCCCAGCCCTCTTCCACCCCAGCTCGCTTCTCTCTTTGAAAAGTAAAATTCTTTCATTGGTATATAATCTCCCTGCACCTCCCACCACCCCGAGTATACTCCACTATGCAACCTTAATTCTGGACTCTTTTTGTAACCGCAAGTCAGATATTTCTGGTTGCTTCCACATGTTTTGTTTTGGGTTTTGCTGTTGTTGCTTTTTGGTGGAAAAGTCATCAACAACCTGTGTTATGCAGATGACACAACCCTGCTTGCTGAAACTGAGGAGGACCTGCAGCGCTTGCTGCAGAAGGTCGAGGACTGCAGCCTTCTATATGGATTGAAGCTCAACATCAAGAAAACAAAAAGACTCACCACTGGGCCAATTGGCAGCATCAGTATGGATGGTGAAGAGATTGAGATAGTTAACAGTTTTAGCTTGCTTGGCTCCACAATCAACACTCTTGGTAACAGCAGCCAGGTAACCAGGAGACTAATTGCATTGGGAGAATTAGCTGTGAGGGACCTCTCAAGAGCACTGAAGAGCAAAGACGTCAGGCTGGAGACTAATGTGTGCCTGACCCCGGCTATAGTCTTTGCAATTACGTCCTATGCGCCAGAGAATTGGACAGTGAATAGGAATGACAGAGAATTGATACCTTTGAGCTGTGGTGCTGGAGAAGAGTGTTGAATATACCATGGACTTCTACACGAACAAACAGGTTTGTCCTGGAGAAGGTAAAGCTGGAATGCTCCTTGGAGTCAAGGGTTCTGAAGCTTCGTCTGACATACTTTGGGCACATTGCAAGGAGGGACTGGTCCTTGGAGAGGGACATCATGTTTGGCAGAGTGGAGGGGTGGCAAAGGAGAGGAAGACCTTCGATGAGATGGATCGATTCTGTGACTGGAGTGGTGGGAATAAGTGTGTTTGAGGTGGCGAGGTTGGCACAGGATAGAACAGCATTTAGAACTCTTATACATAGAGTCACTATGAGTCGGAAGCGACTCGATGGCACATAACAACAACAACAACAAAGAATCAGACATATTTTGGGCATGTTGCAAGGAGGGACCAGTCCTTGGAGAAGGACGCCATGCTTGGGAGGGTGGAGGGACAGTGCAGGAGAAGAAGACCCTCTATGAGGTGGATTGATTTAGTGACTGGGGTAATCAATCAGAGTAGATTTGTCGGAGACAGTGCGATTGGCACAGGATAGAGCAGGGTTTAGGGCTGCTGTACATAGGGTCGCTATGAGTCACAGACTTCTCAATGGCACATAACAATAAAAACAAAGAGCCTGAGATCAAAGGATGTAACTCTGTCCTGGTAGAACCTTGTTCAGCTTTGATTTTAGCCATCTCAGTTCCCACATCCTTTTCTTTGCTATATGTTGTCACAACTGATAACAAAAACCAAGGAATTGTAAGTTTCCCTCTTTCCTTATCATTTAGTCTTCTTCTCCAGTACCACAGCTCAAAGGCATAGATTCTTCAGTTATTATCCAGTTCTTGGATGCATAAAAGCAATTGAGAAGATTTTTTTTATATCAAGCAAAATGAAGGGGGGGAAAAAAGAACTTTTGTTTCCAGACAAACAAAAGTAAGAATATTTGTCATTTGTAGAACTGTCTTTTAGAAATACCAAATGTCTTTAACAAATGCTGCTTGCAAGATTGGAAAATCATCTGTAGAAAACTGAAGCAAGACTCACATCTCATATCATATAAAAAAACCAGCTCCACAGACCTATGAGTAAAACCAGACTATAAAACTGATCAGAGAAAAAATGGGAATTTTATAAGACAGCATGAACAGACTTCCAAGTTTAATGAAAAACCTACAACCACGAGGGGATGGATTCCTATGCACATCAAAAAACTTCTCCAGCAAGGTAAAAAGGAAACCCAAAGTTTGGGAGAAATATTTGGTAATGACATAGCTGATAAGGGACTCATCTAAAATTTATAGAACACTCCAACACCTCAGTCAGGAAAAGGTAACCCAATTACGAAGTACACGCAGATACGAATAGACATTTCATCAAAGTAAAAATTCAGATGGCTAACAAAAATGTTCAAAATCTCTAGCTTAAGATGTCAGTTTGGAGACTAAGGTACTCCTAATTCAGGCCATGGTCTTTGCAATTACTTTCTATGCATCCAAATGCTGGACAATGACTAGGGTTGACAGAAGGACAATTGATACCTTTGAGCTGTGGAGAAGAGTATTGAATATTGAATATACCATAGACTGCTAGGAGAACAAACAGGTTCATCCTAGAGAGGGTGAAGCTGGGCTGCGCCTTGGAGGCAAGGATTCTGAAGCCTTTTTCTGACATACTATGGACATGTTGCAAGGTAGAGCCAGTGCTTGGAGAGGGAGATCATGTTTGGGAGGGTAGAGGGACAGCATAGGAGAGGAAGATCCTCAAGGAGGTCGATTGACTCGGTGACTGGAAAATGGGGATAAATGTGTCAGAGACAATAAGATTGGCACAGGATAGAGCAGGATTTGGGGCTGTTGTATATAGGGTTGCTATGAATCACAGGCAACTCAATGTCAAATAACAACGACAACATCAGAGAGATGCAAATAAAAACTAATATGAGATGTCATCTCATCCCAGTAACAGTAGAGAAATTCAACAGGGCATCAAACAACAAATGCTGGCAAAGATATGGAAAATTTGAAATTCTCATTCACTGCTGGTGGTAATGTAAATGGCACAACCACTCTGAAAGGTGGTCTAGTGCTTTCTCCAAAAGTTGGAAATAGAAATAATCATTTGGCACAGCTATCCCACTATTAGGAATATGCCCTGAAGGAACCAGAGCTGTGATGTGAACATTAATATTTTTTAAAAGAAATACAAAATATATTCTACAAGACTAAAATTGAAGTCCACAGGAGAAGGATGAACTATCTCCTCCTGTGTGATTAACTGCATTTTGAAATGCACAGGAGGAGGGCCAGTTATGGGCTGGTTCCAACTGGATGATACACAACAACAAGAGAGGGTCCGTGATAGAGTGGACTCATCCACTAACTGCAACAGTGGTCTGAGTATGTCAGAGATGGTGACAGTGGCACCGGACAGGGCGAGGCTCAGATTTGGTTTTCATAGGGCCATACTTGACTCAACAGCACCTAACAACAACTACAACAGATAAAAGTATGTTTATGCATGAAGAAATAAAGAGCACCAATAAAAATAACTATTTAAGTAAATGTAAAAGATAATATGAATATGGTTTTTTTTCCCACCGTAACAACTTTCTCTTCTCCTAAATATTGGAAAGATAATTGCATCAAGAAATAATGTTTAAATTATGTCACTGATCTTGTAAAAAATAATGTGTAGAGTAATTAATAGCACAGCAAGGAGAATTTCATTAATGCTTTAGCGTTAATGGAAGTATGTGTACAGTTTAAGACTTAATCAGTCTCAGTTCTTTAGCCACAAATTTTCAGAGACCTCTGCTAATCCATGTTACATGTGTAGTGTTAATGGTAGATACATTATTGATAAGCTTTTTTTTCTGTTAAGTCACTGAGATTTGTTGGTCTTTTGTTATTATGACACATCTAGGCAATGATAACGTTAAAAAGCTGAATTTCTCCTAGTCTTTCTCAAAGATTTGTATCTAAACGAATATACTTGGTTTGAAAAGAAACGTGTTCAACAAAAGGGAATATACATGTGTTTTATGTGGAACAGATCTTTAAACATCATTTTACATACTATTTCTTTTAAGTATATTATCTGATGTTATTAATGCTGTCAAATATGCTGTTTCTGCTATACATGTTTTACTTTTATAGGAGAACGTTCTCTAACATCTCCTAAGAAAACAAGTATGCCTCTACTTCCACATATGTGTTCATTTCATTCCTCTTCCCAGGTGTAACACTTCTCTTTATAATACACTCATTACTTTTAAAAAATCCTATCTAATTGTCATTAGCAGTTAAAGTCACATTCCATTCACTAGCTTTCATTCTCCATATAGATAATAAAATAATAATGTAGGATATTTAAAACATGAATAAACTACAAATCTCTGTGTTAGTTGATTTTTCTATGTTGTGCTATTTAATCTTTACAACCTGGATAATGAGGCTATGAAAAATTTAGATTAGGAACATATCTAGCTGAAGTCTGCATAACTAATATTTATAGAGCTAGTATTTTTAATCAATTATTGCATCAACAGCCTTGTTGTGCAGATGACACAATATTGCTTGCTGAAAGTGAGGAGAACTTGGAGCACCTGTTGCAGAAAATCATGAAATGCAGTTTTGGTATGGATTGCATCTCAGTGTTGAGAAAACAAAGATTCTTATCACCAGACCAATAGGCAACATCATGATTGACGAAAGGAGATTGAAACTATCAACAGCTTCATCTTGTTTGGATCCACAATGAACACTCTTGGTACCAGCAGTCAGGAAATAAGGAGACACATTGCACTTGGAAAACCTGCAGTTAGGGACCTCTCCAAATTATTGAGGAGTAATTATGTCAGTTTTTAGGACTAAGGTGCATCTGATTCAGGCCATAGTCTGTTTGACCACTTGCTACGCAACTCAGAGCTGGACAATGAATAATAATGGCAGAAGAATTGTTATCTTTGAGCTGTGGTGTTGGAGAAGAGCACTGAACATCACATGGACCACCAAAAGAACAAACAGATAAGTCTTGGAGAGGTTGCAGCCCAAGTGCTCTTTGTAGGCAAGAATGCTGAGGACAAGACACACTTTGGACATGTTTCTACGAAAGGCTATTCCTTGGAGATGGACAAGGTGCTAGGAAGGATGGAGTGCTGGCAAAAAGTAAGGAAGACCCTCAACCAGGTAGAATGACATGGTGACTGCTGCAATGGGCTCTTGTGTGAGGATGTCGCAGGATTGAACAGAATTCAGATCTTTGTTCTTAGGTTTGCTATGACTCGTACTCAACTCAACGGCACCTTACAAAAAAAGTATTTTAAGCTTTAATTCTATACTTTTAACTTCTGTTATTTAAGGACCTCTGATGGCTTATTGGTAAAGATTCAATGCTGTCAACCCAAAGGCACATGGTTCAAATCCATTAGCTTCTCTGTGGGAAAAAGGTGAATAATCTCTATGTGTCAGTCCTGACTCAACAGTTTTGTTGTTTTTAGATACTGTCAAGTCGAATACAATTCATAGTGACCCTAAGAACAATGGACCTGAACTCTGCTCTATGTCGTGCAATCCTTATAAAATCTGACACACTAGCTCCAATTGCTGAAATCACTGTGCCAATTCATCCCATTAGGGGTCATCCTCTCCTTCACTAAATCTGCATCTTTCCAAACATGATGTCTCTTTCCAAGGAATAATCTCGCCTTGCTACATGTCCAAAGAATGAGAGAGGAAGCTCTATCATATTTTCCTCCAGGAAGCACACTGGTTGCACTTTATCCATGCCATATCTGTTAGTTCTTTTGACAGGCCAATGGGTGGGTATTCAGTACCCTTGTCCAGGACCAAATTACAAAGGCATCAATTCTTCTTCTGTCAACTTAATTCATTGTCCAGTTCACTGCTATGTAGCAGGTGACTGAGAAGATAATGGCCTGAATCAGGGCCATCTTAATCTTCAGACATCATTGTTCTTCAGTATTTTGAAGTCCACTGACAGTGGTTTTTTGTCCAATGCAGTACATCTCTTGATCTTCTGACTTCTAGTACTAAGGGTTTTGACTGTTGATTAATAGCTTCAATTTTTTTCCCCATCTATCATGATGCTGATTGTTGGTTTTGTGGTTAGGACTTTTTCCCCTTGATTTTGAGATGTAACCCAGAGGAAAGACTGCAGTCCTTGATCTTCTGCAGCAAGTGATTTATATCTTCCTCACTTCCAGCGTGTAATGTTGTGTCATCTGTATAACAGGTTGTTGATGAGTCGTCTTCTGATAATGATGCCACATTCCTCTTCATAGAGTTCTGTTTCTGGAATTATTTTCTCATACACATTGAATAGGTATGGAGAAAGGCTCCATCCCTGGTGCACCCCTTTCTTGATTTTAAATCACACAGTACTCCCTTGCTCCGAATGGACAATAATTTGTAGATCTGAGGATAGATTTCTCACGAGGGGAATTAAGTGTTCTGTGATTCCCATTCTTCTCAGTGTTACCCATAATTTGTTATGATCTACATGGTCAAATACCTTTATGTAATTAATAAGAGACATATAGACATTGTTTTGGTTTTCTCTGTTTTCATCCAGGATCCATCTGACATCTGAAATATCTCTGATGACACAGCATTTTCTAAATCTTACTGAAGTTCCCTGTCATTATACTGTTGCAGTTGTGTTGGCATGGTTCTCAGCAATAGTTTGCTTGTGGATGATGTCAATGATATTGTTCAATAATTTTCATATTCTGTTGGATCACAGTTTCTGGGAATGGGGACAAATATGGATCATTTCTAATCAGTTGACCAGGCAGTTATTTTCCCAAAATCCCAGGATAGACTGGTGAGCACATCCAAGGCTGCATCTGTAGTTGAAACACGTCTGTTGGTATTCCATCAATTTCTAGGACCTTACTATTGCCAGTGCCTTCAATGAAACTTGAACTTCATCCTTCATTACCATTGACTCTTTTTTATATGGTGCTTCCTCAAATTTTTCAGTGTTAATTCATTCTTTTTGGCACAATGATTTCATTTTCTTTTGCTGCTAATTGCATAATTGATGATTTTATCCAAATCATCTTTCAGGGCTGTATCTCAAGATTTGAGTTTGGGTGTGGTGGGGTTTTTTTCCAGCTTGATAAATATCAAGTAAATTTTTTCTTTTTTTTTTTAAATTCAGCTCTTTGCGCATTTTATTATAATATTTCTTGAACTGCTCTTTGAAATATTTTGTCTAGCTCTTTTACTTCACCAAATTTTCCTTTTGTTCTGGCTTCTGAATGCTCTATAATGCATCTCTACTGTATTCACACATTTGTTGTTGTTATATGCCATCGAGTCACTTTTGACTCATAGCAACGCTATGTATAAGAGCCCTAAACCCTGCTCTATCCTGTGCCAACCTCATTGTTTCTGTCACACCTACTCGCATTACCCCAGTCACTGAATCAATCCATCTCACTGAAGATTTCTCTCTCTTGTGCTGTTCATCATCTTCCCATCATCTGTTCATCATCTTTCCAAACATGATGTCCCTCTCGAAGGACTGGTCTCTCCTTGCAACATGCCCAAAGTCTGTCAGAATCCTTGCCTCCAAGGAGCAGCCTGGCTTCACCCTTTCCAGGACAAACCTCTTTGTCCTCCTATCAGTACATGGTCTATTCAACACTCTTCACCAGAACCACAGCTCAAAGGCATCAATTCTCTTTAATTAGCTTAAAAACTTATCCATACATTACTCCACCCAGTTAAACCGGGTGGCTCCTTGGAGGCAAGGATTCTGAGGCTCTGTCTAACTTACTTTGGACGTGTTGTGAGGAGAGACCGGTCCTTAGAGAGGGACATCATGCTTGGGAGGGTGGAGGGACTGCGCAGGAGAGGAAGGCCCTCTATGAGGTGGATTGATTCAGTGACTGGGATAATTGGGATGGGAGTGTCAGAGACAGTGCGATTGGCACAGGACAGAGCGGAGTTTAGGGCTGTTGTACATAGGGTCGCTAAGAGTCGCAGGCGACTCTTTGGCACATAACAACAACAACAACATACATTACTCCAATTTCACCATATCCTTCAATTCTGCATTGTAAGTGAATTGTAAGTGCTTACATTTTATACTGATATTTTAATTCCAGGCTCCACAAACTGTACTTGCAAATATTCCCATTTAGCTTTCAGAATTTCAGAAGTAAATAATAACAAATAATGTACATTTTTTTCCTTAAAGTCTTAAGGTTTAATATGAAAAGTCAAAGATATTAGTTTTAGCTAAGAATGCAATTCTAGTGAGAGTGAGATGAGAGAGAATAAGGCAATTTTTTATATAAGTTAGGGAAAATTTATTTATAGAAACTAAGCAATACATAAGCATCAATACTAACTTTTCCACTTTAACTTTCTTTCAATTGTGAAAATTCAAATACAGTGTTACAACTCATGATTTGGATATCTATAAACTAATGTCTATAATACCCATTTAAAGAACAGTATTTTACAGCGTGCATTCTAATTTTACCTGTCCTTTGTTCTGTGTGGTCTTTAGTTGAGGTCTTATAATGACTTTGTAATGAATTACTTGAAAACTTTGAAAACAGGCAAAGTAGGTCTAAATTTACATTCTATTCCCTATTAACTGTGTCACCCAGAGCAAATCACTCAATAAGCATTATATGTCTCAGTGTTTTCATCTGTAAAATGAGATCACTAATTTACTCTGAGAGTTATTGTAAGTAACAGAAATGACATTTTAATGCACTGTCTCATAATATAATTACTCTTTCTGAATTTTACATAATTAGCAACAGGGACAAATTTCAACCCCCACTGTATCTGCCTACAAAATCGATGTATTTCTTCACAGCAGTTTTTAAATTGTCTGGAATAGATAATCACAATTTTGATCTCTGAGTGTGGATATGATTTTTTCATGCTATTGGGGATTACTCTACTCTTTCAGTGCACTAGAGGATGGTGAAAAGTCAATGATCTGGTCCCTTTTGGAATTACAGTGCCAATATTCAACCATATTCATTCATAGTCAGTGGTGTTTGCAGCAAATCATTTTGTCAGAAAGAATGCGTACCAATGTAAGAGGGGAATACCGTCAAGTTTTTGCTCTGCGTAATATTGGTTTATTTCCATGAGGTTATAATTTCCTTTCTCCCATATTTGACAAACGTGGGCTTAAGTGATAACGTCTTTATAAACATTTTTCTCTCTCTAGTGCTCTCTTCCTCTTATTTGCTGTCAACTTAAGGTTAGAATGCAAGAAGTTGTGAGTTTCATGTTTTATTTCTAGGTTATTTGCTTCCCTTTTCAAAACAAATTTGAATAACTTATTTTTTATTCTGATTTTCAAAGTTAAACACACATTTTTAGATTCCCCCCCAATACTTTATATTTATAGGACTAGAAATAGAGCATGTTTAAATTAACATTTCATTCTTACCCTAACCTCTCTGCTTTTTTTGGTGATTATTTCCAAAATAGCATTTGTTTTCTTTTTAATGTTTCTGAGATTCTGTGAACAGCAAAGTCTGAAAAGGATTCTTCTTTTCCTTGTTTGAAATTATCAACTAAATCTTGACAAAGAGGAAAGAATCATTACTGATAATTAAGAAGAAGAGAAAGTATTATAGCTTGATTTCTAGATCCCAATGGAGATATAATGACACACAGAAAATGAAATGGTTTAAGTTGTTAGTAGTCATTGTTGAGTTAGCTCTGAGTCATAGTAACACAATGGAATGAATCTCAGTGCGCTCCTGTGCCATTCTCACTACTTCTGCTGGGCTTAAACTCATTGTTTTCGTCACTATGTCCATCTGTCTCTTAGAAGCTCTTCTCTTATTGACTCTCCACTTTTCCAAATATGATATTCTTTACCAGGGTCGAGACCCTCTGGATAACTTGCTCAAAGTCTCGAAACAAAGTCTTAGTATTCTTACTTCCAAAGAACAGTTCCATTGTACATCTTCCAAGATAGATTTATTTCTTCTTTTGTTGTGGTTGTTACGCCATTGAGTCACTCGTGATAGCAACCATATGTTCAACAGCTAAGAACCCTCCTGCTCTATCTTGAGCCAATTTCATTGTCTTCAACACACCTAACCCCATTACCTCAGTCATTGAATCAATTCATCTCATCCAAGGTATTTCTCTCTTGCATTGTTTGCTTGACCGTTCCAAGTATGATGTCCTTCTCCAAAGATTGATCCCTCCTGGCCATGTGTCCAAAGTATGTGAGAAAGAGCTTCAAAAGCCTTGCCTCCAAAGAGCAGCCAAGTTTCACCCTCTCCAGGACAGATCTGTTTATTCTTTTAGCAGTCCACAGTATGTTCAATATTCTTCTCCAGTACCAAAACTCAAAGGCATCAATTCTTCTTTGTCATTCTTATTCACTTTTCAGATCTCTGATGCATTGAAAGTAAGTGCAAAGACCATGGCTTGAGTTTGACACACCTTAGTCTCTAGACTGATATTGTTGTTCTTGAGTCTTAAAAGCAAAATATTTCTTTTGAGCTTTAAAGAGGTCCTTAAACCATTACAATATATTGTTATTTCATGACTGGTGGCTAAAACTATGGGTGTTGATGATAGATAAAAACAAAATGAAATATTTGACAACTTCAATATTTTCTCCTTTTGTAATTTTCTTTAATTTATAGAAATTATAGGAACCAAGGAAAGAGAATGACTATTGAGAGCCACACTGTATTGTTTTGTAGAGTTCCTTCATATTACAAATATAATCAGAACTACCTTTTCTATCATAGATTCTTTGGTATTGATAACATTTTATGACTGTCCAATTACTCTTTAAACATTTCGCAGTGTCTGTATATATATAGTAAAATGAAGATCAAGATCTCTAATCAGTTCTCAACAGTGTCACAACCTACCCTAAGGCAATGAGCCTTACCACTAAAAAATAGAGAGCTCTGGTAGCCTAGTACGAGTAGTTGAGCTGTCAAGACAAAGGCACATGGTTCAAATCTACCAGCTGCTCTACACGAGAAAGATGGGCAATCTCTTTTTGTGTGATTTACAACCTACTGACTACCTGTTGGAGGGCCAGTCATGGTCAACAACCACTGAAGAACATTTAAACCTTAGATCTAAGATCAGATTCTCATCTATGACTGTCATAACAATAAGGAATATGACCTGAACCTGAATTATTTTCAGACAGTTTTTTTTTTCAATGGCATCATGCCAGAAGTAAGGTAAAAAGTAACCTTTTCTCTTTGTAAATGTCCTAAAAATTTGAATATTAATGCTAACTGAAACATTGTGGTGATTGTCATTAATAATGGAGATAAAAGCCTGGACATTTTAGTCAAGAAAAACTGAGTTGAGTTGAAAATGAATTCTCTTAAAAGTTTGTTAAAAAAACACACCTAGGTTTAATTTTATTAAAGTATAAACAAGTTTTGCATTTTCTACATAAGAAAAGACTGGTAAACTTTAGATACTTTATAGAAAAGTAGCTTTGTTAAAACAAGTATAAATTCATAGGTGACTTTGTCACTGAAACTAAAAAATAACTATTAAAATCTAGGAAAATGCTAACCTCCTTAGAGACCACTAAAAATTTCAAATAGTAGACTTGCTACACAAACTACTTTTAAATTCTAAGATAACAAAACATAAACCACCTATTTGCTACAAATATTTAGTTTCAGAAAAGTTAAAATATTATAAAACTTTCCACCTAAGTTATAAGTATGTGAAGTTCAACATAAATAAAACAAAAATTCTCACCACTGGGCCAATTGGCAGCATCATGATAGAAAATGAAGAGATTGAGATTGTTAACAACTTTACTTTGCTTGGCTTCACAATCAACACTCTTGGTTTTCACAACCAGAAAATCAAAAGACAAAGTGTTTTGAGAAATTCTGCTCATAGGGACATTTCCAGAATACTGAAGAGCAATGATGTCAGTCTGGAGACTAAGGTGCACCTGATCCAGGCCATGGCCTTTGCAATTACATGCTATGTCTCAGAAAGCTGGACAATGATTAGGGATGATAGAAGAAGAATTAATGCCATTGAGCCGTGATGCTGGAGAATAGTATTGAATATAGTATGGACTACTAAGAGAACAAACAGGTTCACCTGGATAGGGTGAAACCAGGCTGCTTCTTGGAGGAAGAATTCTGAAGCTTTGTCTGACATACTTTGGGCATGCTGCAAGGAGGGACCAGTCCTTTGAGAGGGACATTATGTTTGGGAGGGTGGAGTGATAGTGCAAAAGAGGAAGACCCTGAATGAGTTGGATTGATTCAGTGACTGGGGTAATGGGAGTAGGTGTGTCAGAGATGATAACATCGGCTCAGGATAGAGCAGGATTCAGAACTGTTGCACATAAGGTCACTATGAGTCACAGGCGACCCAACAGCATATAACAACAACAACAACAATAATTTTTGTGAACATTTTTGCAGTTTTAAAAAGAAAATAATAAAGAAAAACAATTATTTTAAATTTCTTGTAAATATCACTCAAGATATACTTTACAAACTTGCTGTAAGCCTTTTTTATGTGGGAATATTCTGGGGACTCTTTGTCTAAGGATTTTCTTAAAGGCCTTTCAACATTTTATTCACATAAATGGTTAAACTACCACAGAAGTAGAACATTCTTGTTAGGTTAATCTATGTCTTTTCCCAGTTAATTTTTTTATGTTTCTTGTTGTGTTTTTAAAATTTTTGTAGTTTTGTTTGCTCAAAGAAGTATGGTTTTCAGGGAAAAAATAGGATAAAAAGATAAATATTTCTTTGGTAAAAGTAAAATATTTTTCCCTTTCCAAATGTCTTCCTCTGCAAATTTGATGATCTTTAGAATGGGTAGCATTTGTTTAAAGATCTGTGTCAAACAAAAACTCTGAACGTCTCTAAAGCAATGATACAACATTAGCCTACATCTGTCTGAAATATTAAACTATATATTTTACAGCTTTAGGGATATATTAAAGATGGTGGGAAACATGGTGTCTTAAGAAGAAAGTTAATTCTTCCATTAGCAAGTTAAAGAGATAATCCCACAGAATTCTATTTGTCAAGTCACTACTACAATGTCTTAACACAAGGCTGGTCTCATCTTAGTTCTTGGTTAAATCTCTTATTTCCAAATGATAAGACACAAGTGGACAAGAATATAAGATATTATTTTAAAAGGCAGTAAAGAGAAACCAAAACAAAAACAAAAACCAAATTAATAAATCCAGGAAACTTAAAGACAGACCCTGGGATTCCCAAGGCACCAGTGAAAGTAAACATAATCTTTAAAATACCAGAAAGGACTTGGATGGGTAGGGATGTATAATTATACTATACATGGAGAACCATCATAATTAAGGATATATGAGAAAATTGGAGATAAAAGATATGATGTATGAATTCCAATTTTTTCCATTTTTTCTAGAAACCAGAGTCCAATGCCCCAGAAACTTTAACCTTGCAACAATACAATCCATACAATCTACCCTAATAAGAATTCAAAGTACTCTGACAAACAGTACCCTCAAATTGTCAAAACTAAAACCGAGTCACTACAGGTCAATCCAATAGTAATGAAGTTGTTGCATAGTGTAGAGTCAAAATCAACCGTAGCTGACCCTCCAGTAGGTTTTCAGAGGCAACAAATTGCATGAGAGGAAATTGTTCACTCTCTGCAGCAACTGATGGGTTTCAACTGCAGGCCTTTTTGTTGACAGTTCCGCTCCATTTCACTCGGCCTAAGGCTTATGAGCTTGTCCAGCAGTTCTTTCCATAGATGTGATCAATCTGACTCCTATTCAGGTGAAATCCACGTGCATAACCTGCATTTGTGTTTCTTATGTATTTGCAGTGAAGAAGTCAGTTGTGCACAATTCAATCATCCTATCTCCAGCTCCATTTCTGTCACCAAGTCCATATTTTCCAACTACTGATTCTTCTCTGTCCCCAACTTTTGCACTCCAGTCACCCATTATTATTAGTGAGTCTTGTTTGCATGTTCAATCTATCTCTGACTGTAAAAGTTGGTAGAAATCTTCTATTTCTCTTCTTTGGCTCTGGTTGTTGGTACATATATCTGAATGATAGTGGTATTCACTGGACTTCCTTATATGTGTATGAATATCATCCTGTTACTCACAATATTTACTTCAAGACAGATCTAGAAATGACTTTTTAAACTATGAAAGCAACCCCATTTTCCTTCACCTTTTCATCTACAGAGTAATAGATCATATGATCGTCTGACTTAAAATGCCCCATGACAGTCCATCTCATCTTGGCAATACCTAGTATGTTCCATTTCTTCCTTAACAGTATCTAATTTTCCTACATCCATTGTTCTCACATTCCATGTCCCAATTACTAGTGTCTGCTTACAACTGTTCCTCTTCTTTGTATTTCCATACTTGAAAACTCTGCCTCAGTTGCCGTGTTAGTCTATATGGCTCCTATTGTACATAGGGTTTTCAGAGGCCTGCTGTTTCAGAAGCAGATGGCCAATTCTTCTTCCTAGTCTGTCTTAATCTGAAAGTTCAAATTTAGAAAAGTATTTTACAGACAAGCATTTTACAGAAAAAAGTAGACGAAAGATTTTCCCCAATTCTGCAATTAACCAATAGTTTCAGTGTTGTCCCCACCCTTGACACAAGTGTCTTGACCCACTTATTTCCCTGCTCCACCATCCACAAGCAGCCCCTTCCATTCCCACCCACTCCCTTCAACACCTATCTCTCATTGTCCAGCCCTAGATCTGATAGCTTGTATCTCAAGCTTTATGGATTTCTGTGATTCCAAACACTTCAACTGCTGACAATTTCTTATGCTGTGGCCAGTGTCTCTTGATTTTAGGGGTAATGTTTGCCAAGCAAGGGTGATGTGTCCTGTATATTTGATATATAGATTGAAATGAAAAGATGTATTGCAATAAGAAAGACTGCTGTTAGGGACCTCTTCAGAATATTGAAGAGCAATGGTGTCACTCTGGAGACTAAGGTGTGCCTCATACAGGCCATGGTTTTTGCAATCACTTGTTATGCATCAGAGAACTGGACAATGACTAGGGAGGATAGAAGGAGAATTGATGCCTTTGATCTGTGGTACTTGAGAAGAGAATTGAATATACCATGGACTGCTAAGAAATTGAAGAGGTTCATCCAAGAGAGGTTTAAACCAGGATACTCCTTGGAGGGAAGGGTTCTGAAGCTTCATCTGACATACTTTGGACATGTTGCAAGGAGGAACTGGTCCTTGGAGAGGGATGGCATACTTGGGAAGATGGATGGACAGCACAGGAGAGGAAGACCCTCTATGAGGTGGAATGATTCATTGACTGGGGTAATGGGGGTAGACGTGTCGGAGACAGTGAGGTTGGCACAGGATAGAGCAGGATTTAGGGATGTTGTACATAGGGTCATTATGAGTTACAGAATACTCGACAGTATATAACAAAAACACGGCTTATGAGAGAGACTGTTCTTCGTTTAGGCAGGAGGTTTAGTACAACAATCCATAAACATCCCTCCCTAGTCAGTGTTCTATTATGAACACTAGAAGGAAAGTAGAAGTGACTGTGAAAATATCTTCCACATCAGACAAATGGCACAGAGGAAATGTGCACACAGCTTTTTAAAACTTTTCCTCAGCTTCACTTACTAATGAAATCTGCCCCGCAGCTTTTTGGGAATGCATTTTTTAAACAATGTAGAAAAAATACAACAAACAAAAGTGTATTCAAAAAAACATATCAATGAATTAATCAAATTAGCACTATAGTTACAGGAACTTAAAACAGTTGACACAACTTTTCTAGTTTCTTAAATCACAATAGCTCAAAGATACAGCTTAAGTCCATGAATACTGACTCAATATCTGAATATTATTTATTACCATTACTCGCCCTTAAAGACTAGTCAATAATTGATCTTTCTTTCGATTATTCAGATAAACTTTGTAAGTTAAATTTTTATTGAGTAAAGATGACTAAGGGAACTCTGGTGGCTTAGTGGCAAGAAACTGCGCTGCAATGCCTAAGGCAAGCAGATCAAGTCCACCCGCTGCTTCTGAGGAGAAAAGTCTTGTCCTTTGTGATTAACTGCCTCTGAAAACCCACCTGAGGGTCAGCTTCGACTGGATGCTACACACAACGAGGGCTATTGAATTATCTCTCTGCCTTTCCTTTTCTAACTTTATCCCTTCTGTCCTCTTTCTTGTTTCTTTTGTCTTTATATATTTTGTTTTTCTGTGTTAAGATTAAGGAGAAATTTTAAATGTCTAACCTAGTTCTTAATCCTTTTTAAATATGGCTTATGGTCAGATAAACTGGGCTTTTTTGTTCCTTTTTTTAAAAAAGTTCTGCCTTTGAATTTATTCTGATTTATAGTAACTCTATAGTACAGAGTAGAGCTGTTTCATATGGTTTCCAAGGCTCCCAGTCTTTACAAGAGTAGTTGCCACAACTTTCTTCCTTCGTGCAAGTAACATTGGAACAACTGATGGTTTTCCAATGGCCAGTGGATCTCAGAAACACTGCTCCACCAGGGATCCTATTTAAACACTTGAAGAATTTTAAATGACATTTTTAAACAAAATCACTTTAAGAGAATTTTTTTAAAAATGTGGTAAATAAAAACAATAATCTCTGGTGCATATTTTTAATTCATTAAGATTTCTTTGTTTGGAAATACTTGCTACCCAGAGTTAAAGCTAAGTAAAATATAATGAATTATCTCCACGAAGGAGCTGTGGGTTTCAGCATTGGGATTGAAGAAAAAGTGATCAACAACCTATGTCACTCGATGACACAATCTTGATTCTAGAAAGTGAAGATTTGAAGCAGTTACTACAGATCAAAGACTACAACCTTCAATAAGAGTGACATCTCAATACCAAAGATAAAGAGAAAGTGAAGAAATCAAACAGAACTTATGGAAGAATAGACAAGATTCTTTACTCTTAGTGTGCTTTTCCTTTACATTTAATGTTTGTGCCTTATTGATTAAAATTCTGTGTTTGTTTATATTCTTGCTCACAGAATTGCTAGTGTGACTTCCTGCATGTCAGCGAAGGCCTATTGTGTGAAGATGCAGTGCTATCAACAATAACCAAATTATTCTTCCATCATGAAATTTTTTTCACAGAAAAATATTCTTTTTTACAGCTTTTTAAATTAATGTTGTCCTTTTCAAACTGAAGGCATTTGATATTTTGGATGAGGAAATTAATTTCTAAGAATCAGTTCATAAACATCCAAGATAGTTTATTTAGGGCACATTCTGAAGAAGAGATCTTGTCTCTTCTCTTCAAAACCCAGCCAGTGAATATATCACTGTAATTAAGTACTTTTAAAATAAATAAAATTTTGAATATGTGTGGCACAATTAAATTGGAGTCAGAGGCATGTCCAAAAGAGAATAACTCAAATATCAAGAAAAGTATGGTATAAATCTGTGGTCCTATCCAAATGCCTCTTTGAAGTGCTGTTTGTAAGTAGAAATGCCACAAAACTCATAATTTAAAGTTTAGTAATCAAATCAGAGATGGCAGAGAAGTCCTAGTATACAATATGCCATTCAGTGTCAAACTCAAGTCCAAATCAAAGGCATGCTGGTTTTTGTTAGATGCTGTGAAGTTGACTGTGATTTGTCACGACCATATAAACAACAGTGCAAACCCTTTCCTGTACTGCACCATCTTCACAATCTCTGCCAAACTCTTGATCCAAGAATCAATGAGAAAGATGGAACCAAGGATGCAGACATCAAAACTTAAAAATTTAGTATCTCTCAGGAGCCAAATTAAGAGCATGAAATATACTACAGTCTAAAATGTTTCAATTTATGATATCTAAATCTAGAGGAGGCAGTCTTCAAAATAGAAGGGTAAGTATCATCTTAGCACATGGAATTTACTGGAATCAGATAGTGAAAACAGTTACCTCCCTAGGTATTTGATATGTTTACACTGCCTGATGATATACTACCTAGATTAAAGGAAAATTATGACTATGTATGAATTTTGAAGTTCCCATTTTGTGGGCAAGAAACGTCTCCCATTAATTGTTTCTATTAAAAAAATGGGAAGAAAAGGCCATGTGGAAAGAAGATACAAGAAAATGGAGAAAAAAGGATTGAAGTATGCAGGGTAGCATCAACAGGATTGGATCCAGGAACACTACCAAGACTAAAATTTCTTTGGATCATTCACTATGCTTAACTTCTTCCCCTTTCTAACAGAAAAATTATGTACTACATCTCTTTTCTGCTTGTTCCTGGTGTGTATATGTGTTTATGAATATGTATATAGGAGAACAAACAGGTTTGTCCAAGAGAGGGTGAAACCAGGCTGCTCCTTGGAGGCAAGGATTCTGAAGCTTCATCTGACATACTTTGGGCATATTGCAAGGAGTGACCAGTCCGTAATGCTTAGGAAGGTGGAGGTACAACACAAGAGAGGAATATCCTTGATGAGATGAGTGTGTCAGAGACAATGAGTTTGGCACAGGATAGAGCAGGAGTCAGTTGTTGCACATGGAGTCGCTATGATTTGCAAGTAATTCTGAGGTAGAGAACAACAAATAACATATTTGTGTGTGAGAGGGTAAGGATAAGATGACTTAATATCTTTAATCATGAATTCAGGACTGAGAGAAATTACACTGATTCAGGTGTAGACATTCTCACAAAATTCTGTATTTGGTGTATTTAGTAAATCTTTCTTGTGGGTTTGTGTATCTATGTGTGTGTATGTGTTTTGGAAGGGTTGGAGAAGAGGTAAATAGATGCAGTATTTTGAAGAGAAATGCAATTAATTAAACAAAGTTAAAAGAGCTCTGATGGTGTAGTCCATAAAATGTTCCTGCTAACAGAAGACTGAGTGGCTTCCTGAGGTATGAATCCACTAGCTGTTCTATAGGAAAAAGAGCCTCAGAAACTGGATAGAGGGTCATTATGAATCAGAATCAACTCTGTATCTGTAAGTTTGTTTTTTATTTTACGGGATTTTTTTGTGCGTGCTTGAGAACTTCAGACAATAAAATAAAGAGTCCACCATCTTCAAGATAATAATCTGCTATTTAATACTCAAAGGAAAAGTAAGTATCAGAATGGAAATTATTTCCTAAAAGAGTTGAGGGAAAGTAATCAAGGATAACACTTCAGGAAGAGACAATAACATTTTCAAAGTGAATTGCAAATTGTTAAGATGAATTCTAAGTTTAAAGAAGTGAATAGACATTGGTAACACGCTGAGACACTGTTAAAATGGCATTGAGTCAGTGAGAAATTTGTGAATAAAGCTTGCTGATTTAGGTCAAAGTTGAAAAATTTAAAAGCTGATAATCCTTGAGGTTCTTTTTATTTTCTTTTACTATATGAATACTGATCATCCTAGTTGTGTGCTGGGGATTGAAACAGCTCAAAGATTAGCACTCCAATTTTCATCACACATCTATGAACCTGATAACAAAACGTGTCTCATGTTAATAGGTGTGGAAACTGAGAAATATGCATGATAATTAATTCCATAAAAGTTAATAATTTAATAAGAATCAGCCATTCAAATAATACATAAAGTACCTATTGTTAACACATTTGTTTTTCTTATTAAGCCCTGTCAGCCCAAGAACTGATTTTTTTAAACAAACATAACACTATACCTAGAGTGAAAGAGGTACATAAAGACTAAATGATTGAACTAATGATCTTCTAAGATAAGTTCCGTTAGTTCACCTCTAATTAAAATTCTACAAGAAATATATCTTCAATGCATATGGTAATGTCTCTGGCATTCTTCAGTAACACAGTTGTAGCAGTGAGCTTTACAGAGAGAAACTGAGATACTGGCACATTTTCCTTCATGTATATTATTGTTGTTGTTATGTGCCGTTGAGTCACCTTCGAATCATAACGACCCTATGTACACCAGCCCTAAACCCTTCTCTATCCCTTGCGAATGTTACTGTCTCCAACATGTCTATTCCCCAGTAACGGAATCAATCCATCTCATCGAGGGTCATCCTCTCCTGTGCTGTCCCTCCACCCTCCCAAGCATGACGTCCCTCTCCAAGGACTGCTCCTGCCTTGCAACATGTCCAAAGTATATCAGACAAAGCTTCAGAATCATTGCCTCCAAGGAGTAACCTGGCTTCACTCTCTCCAGAATGAACCTGTTTTTTCCCCCTAGCAGTCCGTGGTACATTCATTACTCTCCTCCAGCACCATAGCTCAAAGGCATCAATTCTCCTTCTATCATCCCTAGTCAATGTCCAGCTGTCAAATGCAAAGCAAGCAAAGACCATGGCCTGAATAAGGCACACTTTGGTCTCCAGACTGACAATGTTGCTCTTTAGTACCTTAGAGGTCTATGACAGCTGACTTTTCTAATGCAATTAATTTTTTAATTTCCTATCTGCTGGTACTAATAATGTTGATTGTGGAGCCAAGCAAACTAAAGCTGTTGACAATCTCAATTGCTTTGCCATCATGATGCAACCAATTGGCCCAGTCATGAGAATTTTTGTTTTCTTGAAGTTGAGCTTCAATTCATATTGAAGGCTGCAGTCCTTGACCTTCTGCAGCAAGTGCTTCAGGTCCTCCTCAGTTTCAGGAATCAGTTTTGTGTCATCTGCATATTGCAGATTGTTGATGGATCTTCCACCAATCCTGATGGCGCATTTCTCCTCATTGAGCCCAGCATCCAGATAATCTGTCTTGCATATAGATTGAGAAGGCGTGGAGATATCCCTGGCATACACCTTTTCCAATTTTGAACCATGCCACATTTCCTTGCTCTGAGATTGAATTGTTGCTGTTGTTTATATGTGCTGTTGAGTCGCCTACGGCTCATAGCGACCCTATGTATAACAACCCTAAACCCTGCCCTGTCCTGTGCCAATCTCACTGTCTACAACACACCTACCCCCATTACCCCAGTCACTGAATCAATTCATTTCAGAGGATCTTCCTATCTTGTGTTGTCCCTGTACTCTCCCAGGCATGACACCCAGCTCCAAGGATTAATCTCACCTTGCAACATGCTCAAAGTATGTTAGACGAAGCTTCAGAATCCTTGCCTCCAAGGTGTAGCCTGGAAGACTAGAAATAACCCTCTCTAGAATGAACCTGTCATTCTCTTAACAATCTATGGTATATTCAATACTCTTCTCCAACACCACAGCTCCAAGGCATCAATTCTCCTTCTATCATCTTTAGTCATTTTCCAGCTTTCTGATGCATAGGAAGCGATTTGCAAAGACCATGGCCTGTATCAGGCGCACCTTAGTGTCCAGAGTGATATCATTGCTCTTCAGTACTTTGGCAAGGTCTCTGACAGCATTTTTTCCCAGTGCAATTCGCTTTCATTTTCTGGCTGCTAGTGCCAAGAGCGCTGATTGTGAAGCCAAGCCGACTAAAGCTGTTAACAATGTCAGTCTCTTCACCATTTATCATGATGCTGCAAATTGGTTCAGTGGTTTATCAGGAAATCACATATACTAGGCTTGATATTATTGTATTTGTGTGCTGTGGAATCGCTATCATCTCATAGCTGACCCTCCAGTGGGTTTTAAGTACACAGGAGGAGATTGTCCATCTTTCTCTTCCACAGAGCAGCTGGTGGATTCAAACGATGTGACTTTGGGATTGCAACACAACTTCTTAGCACTACTAGGTCACCAGCACTCCCTATGCTTGATTTGAAGTATTGAGTATACGAGATGGACATTTCTAGTTCAAATTTTTTCCAACATACAATAATTTAAAATATTGAAAATAGACTATGCTCAGAATAATAAATTATTTTATTTTTTAAAGTTATTTCTTAGTACTGAAGAAAACAAGTAGTTTCCTTTAATACTGCTTTTTTTTGTTAGTTTTTGCTTTTATTTCTTGGCTTCTAACCATGAATAGAATTGTACACCAATCCCTAAAAAAAAATGCTAATTAAGCAAAAGTTCTCTCTAATCTTAAGAACTGTAAAAAATGTTGCTTCAAGTAAGGGTAGAAAATTAATAGAGGTTATTAGTTTTGTCACATTTGAATCAGTAATGATTGATGTTGCTTATAAACATTAAAATCAACAATAACTCCAGTTAAGTTTAGATCAGACATAATGAAAATTTGCAGTAACAACACAGAGCAAATTGAAACAAAGGAATTCACATTTCCTGCAAAAACTTAATGTAGATATTGGCTTAGGTTTTGAAATGTATTTGATTAAATAAATAGAATAAATAGAATAAGTGTTAGGATATGTAGATCAATCTACAAGTTTAAAAGGGAAACTATGAAGGTTCCGTAACATTTTATTTTTTCACAAGAAAGACAATAATAACTATGTATTAGTAAAAGGGACCTCTGGTGCTATCAATTCATTTGTAACTCAATGCTGAGTTACAGTTCTAACCCAAAGGCCTTGCCTCTCTGATAGTTCATATTCACCAGCAGCCCCCTGGGAGAAAGATATATATATTCTACTCCCATGTGAGTTGAAGTGTTAGGAATCTGATGAATGGTCAGCTATAGATTGGTTCTGATTTCAGCAGCAATGAAAGAAAATATACACGCATTCATGTACTGTTATGGTTGCATATCATTGAGCTGGAACCGAATCATAACAGACTCTCCAGCAATTTTTCAGAGGCAAAAAATCACATGGGAAGAAACTGGCCGGCCATCTTTCACTCACATAGCCACTGACAGATTTGAACCCTGAGCCTTTGCAATTAGCAGCACAACTCTTAACTACTGAGGTACCGGAGCTTACATATAATTTGAGAAATAAGAATTGATCCGTTATTGTTTAAATATGACATCTCTAATAAATTACAGATACGTAACCATTTTATGTCAGGATATTCTCACTTGGGGAATCCTTGGCTATTTCCCAAACTGTTGACAAATAGGATTAGATGAAGAAGTTGTCGAGTGGCTTCCAACTCATGGCGAACTGTTTCCAAAGATACAAATCTTAACAAGAGACATCTACCTCATCTTTCATTCGCAGAGTCCTAATTGGTTTAGACAGACAACCTTTGTTAGCAGATCAACACTTAACTTACTACATAACCCGGATTCTTCATAATTGACATGGAGTGCATTAATGCTTGCCACTCTGGTGCAGTATTCAGAGGAACTTCTAATATCCATCTTAGTCTTTTCTTCTTCCACCGACTTTGTACTGACTGTTTGCTTTCTTCATAAGTGATATTCTAGGTATCATCCCACAGCTCATTTGATTTTGTTCATTAGCGTTCAAGGACTCAAACCTGTTCTTTAGAAGGTTTTAATTTTCATGTGAGATAACTCAAGGGCACATTTAGTTTCCAATGGCTAGGTTTTAACTGTCTTTAACTTCAGTTTGAAGTTACACACTAGGAGCTGACAGTCTAGTCCATAGTCAGTATCTGACCTAGTTTTCTCAGCTAATACTGAGCTTCTCCAGCAATTCTTTCCACAGATGTAATTAATCTGATTCCTGTGTAGTCCATCAGGTGAAGTCTATGTGTATAGTCTCCATGTGTGGTCGTTTTGGTGGTGGTGTTTTTTTTTATAGATTGTATCTTCAATAAATAAATAATTCTCGCACAAAATTCTATCATTCTATCTCCAGCCTAATTTCTGCTACCAAGTGCATACTTTTTTTTACTACAAATCCTTCTTTCTTGTTCCTAACTTTTGTCTTCCGGTCGCCAAATATTACTAGTGAATCCTAGTTTGATGTTTGATCTCTTTTAGGCGGCAAAAGTTGATAGAAATATTCTATTTCTTCGTCTTTGCTCTACTTGGTGCATCCATTTAATGATAATAGTATTAACAAATCTTCCTTGTATTCATATGGATAGTATCCTGTCATTCAAACTTTGTATTTAAGGATGGAAGTAGAACTACTCTTTTTTTACTATATATGTTCTTGCTGTTATGTACCATCGAGTTGACTATAACTTATAGAGACTCTACAAACAGCAACTCTGAACCTTGAACTATTATTATGAGTCAACCTCACCCATGTGTGTAACACACCTCACCTCATTGCCACGATCACTGTGTCAATCCATCTCATACAAGATCTAACTCTCCTTCACTGACCCTCTGCCCTTCCAAATATGGTGTCTTTCTCCAAGTGTTGCTGCTCCCTGGCAACATGCCCAAAGTTTGTGAGATGGAGCTTCAAAATCCTCAGCATCAAGTAGCAATCTGGTTCACCTTCTTCAGGACAGACATGTTAGTTCTCTTGGCAGTCGATGGAATATTCAGTACTCTTCTCCAGCACCACAACTCACAGGCACTGATTCTTCTTCTGTTCTCCTTAGTCATTGTTTGGCTCTCAGATGCATAGAAAGCAATTGAATATGGGCTGAATCAGGTGTACCTTGATCTCTAGACTGACATCATTGCTCTTTAGCACTCTAGAGAGGTGCCTGACAGCAGACTTGCCCATTGCAATCTGTCTTTTGGTATTCTAATTGCTAGTGTCAAGAGTGTTGATTGTGAATCTGAGCAAGATCAAATTGTTAATAACCTCATTGTTTTCTCCATCTTTGATTATGTATACAACCCCATTTTTTTCTCATTTTTAATTCATTCTTGCCATGCCAAACTATCTCAGCTCACTAACGTCTAGTATGTCAATATATATGTATTCCATTTCTTTTTTAACAATACCTAGGTTTGGTACATTCACACTTCAAACATTCCATATTAAAGTCATTAGTGACTCTTTGTAACTATTCATCCTCATTTTTTTTTATTTCTGAATATGAGGACTCAGCCTACAGAGCTATATCTAATAGACCAAGTACACTCTATTTCGTAGAATTTTCAAAGACCTGTTATTTCGGAAGTGGGAGCTAATCCTTCTTCCTAGTCTGTCTTAATTTGGGAACTCAATTTAGTATAGCATCTGACTGCTTGGTTTAAAATTTTTAAAAAGTGCATCAAGGATGTATCATTTCTCCATACTTTTTCAATCTATATGTGAATCAGATCATCTCGGAGACTGGACTTTCTGAAGAAGAACATGACATTAGAATTGGAGGAAAACTCAACTACCTATGTTGTACAGATGACACAACCGAGCTCACTGAAACTGAGGAGGACTTGAAGTGTTTTCTGCAGAAGGTCAAGGGCTATAATGTTCAGTGTGGATTAAATCTCAACATCAAGCAAAGATCCTCACCACCAGTCAGGTAGTATCATCATAGATGGAAAAAAGATGGAACTTGTTTACAATTCCATCTTTCTCAGGTCCATAATCAACACTCTTGGTACCAGTAGTCAAGAATTCAAAAGATGAGTTGCTTTAGGGAAATCTATTGTCAAGGACCTCTCCAGAGTGCTAATTAGCAACAATGTCGTTCTAGTGATTAAGGTGCACCTGATCTAAGCCATGATCATCTCAGTTGCTTGCTATACATCTGAAAGCTGGACAATGGGTAAGGATAACAGACAAAGATTCTACATCTTTGAAATGCAGTGCTGGAGAAGAGTACTGAACATAATATGCACTTCCAAGAGAACAAACAGGTCCATCCTGGAGAGGGTGAACCAGCTTGCTCTTTGGAGACAAGGATTTTAGAACTCTATATCATATACTTTGGGCATGTTGCCAGGAGGGACTAGTCCTTTGGAGAAGGACATCAGGCTTTGAATGGCAGAGGACCAGCATAGGAGAGGAAGGCCCTGGATGTGTTAGATTGGCACAGTGACTGTAAGAATGGGGTTAAGTGTGTCACCGATGGCAAGGTTGGCTTACAACAAGGCAAGATTCAGAGTCACTTGTTCATAGGGTTGCTATGAGTCATAGTCAACTAGACAGATAGTAACCACCACCAAATCAAAAGGCTGCTAGTTTAAAGGTTGGTGCTTTATATATAAACACTGGAGATACACAGTCTTTTGGTCTCTAGTAGCATTATAGGGAGCTCTGGTGGCCTAGTGATAAGAATCTGTGCTGCAATCCTGATGGTACACTGTTCAAATCTACCAGCTGCTCCATGGGAGAAAAGCTTTGGCAACCTGCTTGCATAAAGATCACAGCCAAGCAAACAATATAGAGTTGTTTTACTCTATAATAAAAGAGTTGTGATGAATCTGGATTGACTTGATGACAGAGGGCCAGCCAGGAACAGATTATTGATTACAATACCATCCATGTGCTAAACACTGAGTCCTTCTTTAACTTTCACTATTCTATGTAGCCATCAAATCAACTACTGAAGATTTGGCTACATTGATTTGACAGGTGGGGAAGCTGAAGTTAGACTTAGTCTAAGGCAGAATTACTCCAAAGTTGGTCTTAAAGCAGGCATCCATAATTATGCCCTCTGATTTTCTCCCACTGAGGAATATGAAAATACAAAGTATGAGTGAGTTTTCAAAAAGTATAGTCCTTAATTGCTTCAAATCCACTCCCTGTAAAGACATGCCATTTATAGGCACAGCAACATAAAAACCCCAGATAATTAGCATTAGACCACAGGGAATCTGAGCAAGAAGACTCTTACCAGGAAAAAAAAATTTCTCCAGGCTTTTTTACAGTTCTCTATATTCAGAATAATAGCAAAAATTTTCCAAGCTCCTGAAATAATTGTACAGATTTTCATCTCAATTTTTCTATGATTTATCTCTCCTATCATGCTTTAAAGATAAAATAATGTTGGAAATGACAAAAACTGAAAACTCTCATGTTTTTAAGCTTTGGTGACTAAAATCTTAAAGTATATTCTTTCCTATTATAATCTGATCTTTTTAGAATTTTTTTTATAAATGTTATGTTGGAGCAAAATAAAATTCTGACTAAATATAATGCTTAATGCTATCTGAGACAAAATTAAAACTACTTTAAAATACAGATTATTTTAACAATGAAACATCTACAAAAATATTTTTGACATACACAGATACATATGTGTATTTGAAAATACACATGGAAATATATTTATAAATATGTATTTGAATATATATTTACTTACTGCTCTCTTATTTTACAACAGGTAATTCAACTCAAATTCTCTTTCACTGCTTTGAGACAACTTAGGAATAAGATCCTAAAGTTTTCCTCTATTAAATTGAAAGATGACTTATTTACTTTTAATTGGGTCAAAACAATAATTCTGTGACCCCTTGATTAGATTAAAATATTAACCATGATCTAAGTACCTTTTCTCACCT